>NC_136267.1:121274611-121579611 GCF_964187855.1 Myxine glutinosa | reverse complement strand
TTAGCTTGGAGTACCTGCACCTTATCCACTAGTGGATCATACTTGCTCGTGCGAACCGTACGTTTGAGGTAGGCCGGCCCCGGCTCAGCAAGCCAACTAGGTAAAGATCGGATACTACCCGAGCTCTTCGGGTGATGAAACAGCCGTTCGTGGGGAGTCTGGTTGGTGGCCGTACACAGTAAAGTTCTGATTGAGTTCAGCGCCGCAGGTAACGACCAGGCCCATTTATCTAGGCCCCGGCCGAGGGACCTAAGGCTTAGTGTGATGGCCCTCCATATAATCCCATTGAAGCGTTCGACCTGCCCATTCGCCTGTGGCCTATACGGGGTGGTATAGCTAGAAGCGATATTGTGCTGAAGTAGGAAGCTCCTCACCTCCTGGGACAGGAAAACCGCAACTCGATTGGTATGCATGTAGGCCGGATTCCCGAACATAGAAAACAAGTTCTGCAGACACCGTATAACCGTGGCGGCCGTCATATCTGCGCACGTGAAAGCGAAAGGGAATCTCGAGAACTCATCAACGATAGTGAGCAGATAACGAGAGTTACTCGATGCCGGTGACGCCGGCAGCGGCCCTTTGAAGTCCATCGCCAACCTTTCCCATGGCCTAGTCACCCTGACCAGTGTCCCCATAGGAGGGTTGTAAAAACGCGGTTTGAGTTCAGCACATACAGTACAGTTTCGACAGACCTGGCGAATGTCTTCAACCGAGTATGGCAGATTACGACAACGCACAAAATGAGTGAAACGCGTCACCCCAGGATGGCACAGATTGTCGTGCAAAGCGCACAGACCCTCCAAAGATATGAGGCCCGCACACGTTGCCGGCCACGATAAGGCGTCGGCAACCAGTTTATCCCTCCCAGGGCGATATTTGATGGTGTAGCAGAAATCGGCGAGTTCGATGCGCCAACGAGTGATTTTCTCATTCTTAATGTGTTGAGCATGCAGGGTGTCGTACATAAACGCAACGCACTGTTGGTCCGTGATAATTTGGAAGCATCGTCTGACCAAATATGGACACCAACCCCGGTTCGACTCGACGATCGCGTACGCTTCCTTTTCGACAGACGAATGTCTCCGCTCAGCGGAGGTGAGAGTTCGCGAAAAGTAAGCCACAGGGCGCCCCCCCTGGGAGAGAGTCGCTGCTATCGCATGATCCGATGCATCATTTTCCAAAACGAAAGATTTGTTTTCGTCAATCGTCGCCACAGCAGCGCCAGCGATGTCGGACTTAAGGCCCTGGAAAGCAGCCTCGGCATCAAGGCTCATGGGGAACGCTTCGCAGTCCACAAGTGGGTGGAGTTTCAGGGAGAAATTTTGTACCTACTTAGAATAGTGGGCACACAGCCCGAGAGCACGCTTCAGCGAAGCACGATCGCAGGGCGGGGCCATGTCGAGCAAGGGTCGCAGACGCTCCTTAGCCGGAGCGACAGAGCTGTGGGTCACGGTGTACCCCAGAAGATCTATCGTGCGAGCGGAGTAACGACATTTAGCCTCATTCATAGTTAAGCGATACCTCTGCGCGACCTCAAGGAAGCGCTTCAGATTAGCATCATGATGTTCCTGGTCATGCCCACAAACCGTGAGATTGTCCAGATATACAAAGACGTCGCTCAAGTTCTCTTTAGCGATGAGGTCATCCATAGCCCTCTGAAAACACGCGACCCCATTCGTGACCCAAAAAGGTAACCGGGTGAACTGGTATAACCTCTGACCCAATTCAAACGCGGTATAGATACGGTTGGCCTCGGAGATGGGGATTTGATGATATGCACTACGCAGATCGAGAGTGCTATAGACCGAGTACTGGGCCACCTGTCGAACCAGGGAGTCCATTCCCGGAAGGGGGTAGGCGTCTAGCTGTGTAAATCGATTAATCGTCTGTGAATAATCGATTACCATGCGTTTGCGATGCGCTTCACTTCGTACCACCAGAACTTGGGCCCGCCATGGCGACCGACTAGGTTCTATGATACCTTCCTTTAATAGCTGGGCCGTTTCTTCCGCAATGAAATGCGCGTCAGCTCGTGAGTAGCATCGCGATTTAACCGCTACAGGTGTACAGTCCGTGGTCATATTGGGGAACAGCGACAACGGCTCAATTTCCATCCTGGCAAGAGCACACACAGCAAGCGTATCAATGCCACCAAATTCTATTTCCAACCGTCCATGTCGCTTGAGAAAATCATGTCCTAGCAAAACATCTGCACATAATGCTGGTAAGACCATGAGATGCACATCCGGAAACATTCGTCCCTTAATCACAAGCTTCAATCGACATTCCCCTTTTGTGCTGAGCCTAAGCCCCTGAGAGGCCATAAAGATCCGACGTCTTGTCCCAAGAATCGGCCATCCATGTTTTTGCACCAGTCGATAATCAACATAACTATCTGTAGAACCTGTATTGATCAAAGCACTAGCAAAAATTCCCTCGATCATAAGTGGAATAATAGCCCGAGCCAGGCCAGGTGGTCCTGCAGGTATTGAGTCATCCGGGCGAGATGATCGCGCCTCGCGTGTGGATCCAACGCCAGCTAAAGTTTTCAATGCCGCAGTAGCTTGGAGTTCGTACGTGCAGCCTTCGGATGGCGCTCGTGTCACGCGCGGAGTTTCAAAGCCAACATTAGACGTTCGGGTGGCCGATCCGGAAAGTTGGCAGGGGCGCGGAAGGATGCCGGCCAAGGACGGTCGCACCACATTCTGTCGTGTTTGCGCCACTTGTTTAGTCGGCGCGATGAATCCCACCAAGGTCGAGCACACAGCCAGGGGCCCACGAGGAGGTGCGATTCTCATCAAAGTCGGGCGAGGCGCTCTGCTCTTCGCTCGGCCCGCTGGCTCGGCGATAAGCACATTCATTGTCGAGCGGGTTCGTTTGCCCCGCGTCGCCGTTCGGCAAACCTTTGCAAAATGCCCTGTCTTTGTGCACAAATGACATATCACATCACGAGCCGGGCAAACAGACCTGAGATGTTTTCGGTTCCCGCAGAAATAGCACATAGCGTTACGTTCAGGCTTGGGTCCGGCAGCTGTGGCAGCCGTCAAGCCCGGTTCAAACTCCTCCTCGGGAGCGGCCGGGGTCTCCGATTCCGGCAGCGATGCCGTGGCTGCATCCGCGTCCTCGGCGGTCGCTCTCTCCGGTCGAGCTTGCCGAGATGTCCCCGCAGTGACGTATGGGTGTTCATACGCGTCGGATTGCTCCCGTGCTTGGGTATAGACGTGAGCCAGCCACAGGGCTTCAGCAAGCATCAAGTCGGCTTCTTCAAGAAGTCTTTGTCTGACTACTGGGGATTTGAGTCCAGCGACGAAAGAATCGCGTACAAGATCATCACAAACTTGTTCATGTGTCCGCACCTCCGGGGCGCTCTCGGTCAGCAGTCGCCAGAGCTCTTGCGCGAAGTGATCTAGGGTCTCCGTGGGCTGTTATTTTCGTATTGCGAGCAGATGCCGGGAATAGACCGCGCTTCGTTTCTTAATGTAAATACGCTTCAGCTCTGTCACGGCTGCATCGAATGTCACGCACTGTTCGATAGCCCGGTAAACGTTATGATGCACTTTTGTTTGTCGTACCTCTAATTTCGTTTCGTTGGTGATGGCGGCTTCCTGGGCCTTGAATTGATTGTCCAAGGTTTTCAGCCAATGTGTCAGCTCCGCGCCCGCTGCTTGCGGGTCGGGTGCGAATTGCGGCACCTGAATCATTCTGTTTCCCGCCATGTCGCTCACGTTCGCCTCTTGTTCTCGATTGGACAGCGAGACAAATTGTCATTAATTGTAATGAAAATCAGTTCCACGACATTGACCTGATAGTAGGTTTAATGACAATTTGATCTCTGGCAACATCCGGTAAAAATACAATCATGCAATATATATCAGGATCATGGAATCATGGAGAAAGTTCAGTAATATCAATCAATGCAAGCAAGCCTAGATTATCTACGTATACGCACCATCCGAGTCTACATGTCATAGATTAAAGGTCACAGGAGTGTCTCGGAGCGACGGTCGTCCAAGTTCTTATAGACGCCTCTCAGTGGTTAGCGAGAGCATCACACCTGGGTTCAACTTAGATACATTTTCATTACAATAATCATGGAGGACAGTTCTCTGGTGTGTCAGGACAATAAGGTGGCTTATAGGAAATACCGTTACAGGACAGACAAAAGCACCAAATGTCCCCTGAATTTATTTAGGGTACTATGATTAATTTCAGAAGGGTAGCCATCAAAAAGACTTTATTTTTTTTCCAGAAAATGGTACTGCTCTTAATTACCTCTGTTACCAAAGGTGGATGGAGGTTATGTTTTCACCCCTGTCTGTTACTTGGCAAAAAAAAATAATTTGGACAAGTATGTTGATCATTCCGGTTTGTCTGTGTGTTTGTGTGTTTGTTTGTGTTTGTTTGTGTATTTGTCTGTCCGCTCACTTATACTTGCCTACAGGTCACAATTTCACACCAATCTTCACGAAACTTTACCAAATGATAGAGTTTGTGGACCGACAAAATCCTATATATATATTTGAGGTCAAAAGGTAAACATAGGCCAAAGGTCAACCACTTTTTTTCAAATTTCTAAAATCCTCATTTTCCATCCGATTGACTTGAAATTTGAATAGGATTTTCATATCAGTGAATTTAATTCAACCACCAACTATTTTTGAGATCAACATTGGCCAAAAGGTCAACATAGGCCTAAGGTCAGCCACCTTTTTCAAATTTCTAAAATCCTCAATATTTATCTGATTGACTTGAAATCTGAATAGGATTTTCATATCAGCTTACTGAAACCAACCACCAACTATTTTTGAGGTCAACATAGACCAAATTTACAAAATTGTCAATTTTCATCTGATTAACTTAAACTTTGAAGACGGTTTGCATATCAGGTCACATAATTCAACCACTAATTTTTTTGAGGTCAAAAGGATGCTCTACTGAGTGCCATTCTACTTTGTTCTGTTTTGCCAAGTGTCGCTCTATGAGTGATTTTTCATTTGTCTGTTTGTCTGTCTGTGAACAAGATATCTCAAAAAGTTGTGGACGGATTCGGACGAAACTTGGTGGAGCGGTTGTCTGTGTGTGACAAGGCATGTTTGGTTCAATTTTGGTGAAGATCCAGATCTGGATCCGGCTAGTAGAATTTTTAAGTGATTCTTCACCATTTTGTGATAGGGCTAGAACCGATATATAGCAGGATACCCCAAAAAGTTGTTGACGGATTTGGACAAAACTTGGTGGATAGGTTGGGTGCGTGACAAGGACGAATTGATTCGATTTTGGTGAAGATCCGAATATGGATTCGGATACGATGATTATTTAATTTTTAAATGATTAATCACCAATGAAAGATCGGCTGAAAAGCGATATATAACATGATAATTTAAAAAGTTATGGACGAGTAATTGTTAAACTTGGTGGACGAGTTGGTTCGGCGACAAGAACAAGCCGATTGGATTTTGCTTCAGGTCCGAATCCAGATCCGGCCTATCAGTGGGATACAAAACATAAACTGTTCAGCCTGGTGGAGGTATGCGCTCTATCGAGTGCCGTTCTTGTGATATATGATTTATTGTTTATATATGATTACTTCATATATATTGTTACAGACACGACTTTGATGTTAAAGTGGGCCGAGCGGAATGGCCGTCGTGTCCGCACAAATTACCCGACTATACTCGACGTTGACGAAGTCGCGCGATGCTGGCTCAATAAGAAAAAGAAGACACCCGGCTGGGTTATAATGACACAATACGACACCAGGGGTTCAGTTCTCAAGACCTCCGGAGGAGGTTATATTAAGGCGGAAGGTTAGATTACAGGGGCTAGAGTTATAATCACAGAAAGACAGGCACTTAGACACACTCTTATATTAACCCCGGACAGACGACAGACAAACGGGACAAGGCTGACTCACACGGGGGTTGATGAAAAGGACAGCGGGTATCGATGGCTCAAGGTGCACTCTTGGCTCAAAGCAGGGTCCAGTACGGTCCGGTCCAAAGATGCGGGGAGGTCGCAGCGCTCGGATGGCGTCTTGTCTGCTCAAGCTGGGGGCGCATCTGACTCAGCGCTCGCAGGTGGCTTTCCTTCTCCAAGCTGGGTGCGCATCTGACGTCACATCCGGCGCGGGGCCGCGTATATCCGGCGGGGAGTGACACGCCCTCGGCTCGTTAGCTCCGCCTCGTGGAATCGGCACGTTGCTTCTCATTGGGTGCGTGCGGGGGGGTTTACCAGGCTCCGCCCTTGACGAGGAGCTGACAAGGAGCCCCTTCGTGGTAACCCCGTGGAGCGCATTGTCTGGAGCTAATCGAGCCGGTGTGAGGACGCATCCTCCCCCGCTCCGCCGCCATCTCCTCTGTTGTTGTTGTAATTGTTGGGGAAGAAGATGGAAGGAGGTATGGGAAAGGTCCTAAACTCACTACTGATGCCATATAATCACATTCTGGTGCAACGAAGAGTCATAATTAATGGAGACGAGGCCTTAACTGACATAGAATAAGAATAACTAGGAAGATGTCCGAAAGTTGTCTACGTGTGGTGCGGTGGACCTGGGCACGACATTTAATGGGGGAATAAGGGGAAGGTCGGCTCTACTGATTGTTATTTACATGCAATGGGACTAGGGAATGGGGGATCGGGGAAAGTTGGGGAGTATTGGAGAAAATAGGGAAATATTTACAAGCGGATATGGAGGCCAAATTCCATATTCGCAACATTGCACCCTTCTCTACCCTCGGGGCGTCCCGACCCGATAAATTTTTACCTACTTTAGTGTGGCACGCAATGTAGTTCCCTCTACTATTAACTCTACCCTGAGTGCGACAGTTTTACAGATATTCACAAATGAGTAAATATGTCCCCCTGCGACGTTGCACCCTTCTCCTCACAGAAACACACCCACAGGATAACCGAATCCGGAAAGAATTCTCAAACTAAACATACAGCCGGTAGGGAGCATTATTTACAAGACTACGCTGCTATTTACACTACGATCCAGGACCTGTTTTTGGAGGAACACATGCAGATGTTATGCATAGAGAGAGAGCGCGCTTGCCAACATCGATACACCAACCCACGAGTGCTCTGTGGCCGACGGCCTTTAATAACGTGCAGAGCACCCTTCCCGAGCATCAACAGCACCACCCCACCACCAATCGGTGCAGTCACCATTGTTCATTGGAATAAAAATAAATTCGACAACCCCTAACCCTGCAGGTGTCTCTTGCTCTTCTTGTGGTGCACTTGGTGGTGTTAACTATTAGTGGTTCACCTGTATGGCATAGGTGCCACGTTGATCCATAGGTCCATCCCCGGGTGGTGCTTGGCCGCAAACGAACTGCGGTCCATTGTGGGTGGCCACAAACATTGCGGTCCATATGGTGTATCGATCCCGGCAGCAAACAGCGAAAGTGCAGGCCCACAACTGCGCAGCCAGCACCTCTCTCTCCTCTCTCTCTACCCCAAAGCCAGATCCTCGGAGGTGGGAGACAAAAGAAGAAACAAGTGAGTAAGGTGGTAAGGGCGCAAAAGTGCACGCAATGGAAGGTGATGCACACTGGGGGCACATGGGAACCAGGTGAGACAGGTACGTTCCTATCGTACGCCCCCCCCCCCCACCAGGTAACCTACATGGCCCCTCCCTTACCCCTTACTGTATCCACACAACACAACACTACCCATAAACATCTACTTTACAAATCAACAAACATCCCTACTGTCTTCCCCGTTCCTCCCATAAACCAAATTCGTCTTCTCTCCCTCCTAACCAATCAAATTTGCCATTTTCAACTCTCATCAAAATTTGCCATCTCCAACTCAACATCATAATTTGCCATTACCAATTCATCATCAGTCCCTCCTAGGGAGGGAGAGATGGAATCACCCCAATGTCTCATCCACGTCGTGATGCGTCTCACAAATCCAACAGCAATTCTCATTTCTGCAACACAAACAAAGAAAACACAGGTGTGGAGTCATCATCATCACCACAGGTAAGTGGCTGCGTATGGTGCGACAGGTTCATCAATCCTAACTATTTCCTAAATGACTTTACAACTTTACACTACCCGGGGTCTTTCTCCGGCCAAACCATTGGCCCTCTTACACTATTGGTTCTAAAAACCAATTCCCATTGGCCAGACTGTGGTGCTTTTCAATTTGGGGTCTCACTCCCCCGATTCATCTCCCGGTGCCCTCGCACAATTTCTGGGCTGCGGCGTGTACCTCTCCCAGTGGGTCTACCCACCTGCACACCTCCACCACTGCAGTTGCCTCCGAGCTTACCTGCTCCTTACCCTAACCTAACTACCTGGGGAAGGCCCTCTGGCTCTCTCCCCACTCCGTGCCCTCTCTGGCACTGGGCTGCCCGATCCACACCCGGGATCCTCAGGCACCCACCCACAACTACCGGCTCCCAGAGACCACCTGCGGCCTCACCTGGCCGACATCCTCACAGTGGTGGAGTGCCCAACCAACTACACACACTAACAGGCTACACGCCCAGCCATTTCCACAACACTAATGCACCCATTCACAACACCATTCTGCAACCGCACCACAAATGCCAATATCCAACCACAATTTACCTGCACCCTCTACCTAACACTTACACTACCCGCCCCGGGTACTCGTGAAAGGGGTCCACTCTTCCCCCATCCACACCTTCGCACCATGCACACCACTCCGTACCACTCACTCCAACTCTCTCCACACACCTGTACCTGCACACCTGTGCTCTCACACCTGGTGCCACCTGCACCCTTCTCTCCCCAAGCGCATTCGCGCTGATCCACAACACTCACTACTCATACACTGCTCCACACACCTGTCCAGTTGCACACCTGTGCAATCACACCTGTTCAATTCTCACACACACAGCATCATCTCAGCTAACTACTCCCTTCTGAAACTTGCGCTTCCCAGTCGTCCCTTTAAACTATTGCGCTCCCACGTCATTATCATCCATACTAATCTACCTGCGTCCCCACTACAGGTATCAGTCACTAACTAAACTTAACGTTACCTACTGTCATCTTCTAGATCCCTACACACAATATCCTAACCCACCCGGGCTAGTTTTCACTGCCATACACCCCATAAGCTATTGCTCCTTTGCCCCCCCACCATGGGAAGGGTGGCAAGGATGCCATCCCACCACATCGGGGGCCTCTCACTACCAATTTTGCACATCAAATTTCAACAAATTAAAAATTTGCCAATCATCTGCCAATCACTGTACCATTACCAATCATCACTCTGCCAATCCTTTGCCAATCATCAAATTTCGCCTTTTTCTAATTTCGGGGCCAAAACACTAACCTCATCACCCAGTCTACTCACTACTACCTCTCGGTGCGCCAATCCCTGTCCAAAGCCCGGCTTCGTAAAGCCAAGCAATGGATGCTGGTTGTTTTGTGCCAGCGGCTGGATGCGTCCGGCATTCGGTGCAGGGACGGGGGTTTACCCGTGCCGAGATCCCACGCACCACCTCGGCGTGGAGCCATCCAATGTCCCGATCTCGACCTGCCGGCACGTCTCAACAAAAAGTGGTCGCCATGACGACCCTTTCTATCGGGCTGCCAGCTCCGCCTAGTGGAGCACGGACGCGGCCGTTCAAAGCGAGGCCCGGCACGCACCGAGGGCCTGCTTCGGCTAAAAGTCGTTCTAAACTCTATCCCGTCTAACGTCGATGCTTCACCTGGACGCTTACACCCCGCAGCCCGTTCCTTGCTCACACATCCAGCCGTGCCCATGCTCCTCGTACCTTTCCTTACACACCCAGGCACACTCATTCCACTCACAGCCTTGGTCACACACCTGACCACCGAACATTTTGGCACACATTCGTTGCTCGCACACCTCACCAATACACCGCTTCGCGCCCCCTCCTCGGTCACCTCCTCTGTGACAATCACAGGTGTGCCCTCATTCGCACACCCAACCACGTGCCTCACCACCAACTCCAGCGTGCATTCCCACTCACGCTCTACCATTCCAGGTGTGCATCCTTCTATTCCAGGTGTACATCCTCGCTCACCCGTCACAACTAACTCACGCTCCATGTCACTCTCACTACTTTCACCTCCACTCGTGACAACGCACTCCCCCTTACTCTTGACAGCACACTCTTTCCCCATGCACCTGTCCGTCACACACCTTTCTCGCGCACACTCTCCCGTTACACCCTCTGTAACACTCACCACACCGCGCTTCCATGTGCTCCCTCGCACACACGCTACGACCGACTCATTCTCGCCAGCACCCTCACTCCTTGGCAGACACTTTTTCCTCACACACCCCAGAGTCGGACTTTCTCGCACCCCTCCTTTTTCGCACACCAGACCTGTCGCACACTTCACCAACGGCCTCTCACGAACACCCGGGTCCATCTCGACCCCCAAACTTATTAAATCCCCTGGCGCATCATACGCACGACCATATTGGTCACCACTTACACCGGGTCCTCTTCCTCTTCGCTTCTCCTCCATCACCTGCGAATCCCTCATCCGGTTAATGAGCACATCATCACGATCCAAACACAGACTTTGGACCAATTCTTTTACTTCCTCTTTTATCTCTTTGTTATCCCCTCTCCGTCGCTTCTTAATTTCGCTCATCCCTTCTTCCACTTCTTCTAGTTTCTGCTTCACCTCTTTTATTCCCCGGTACGTCTCCTCCAGCTCGTCCTCTAAGGCTACCTTGACCGTTTCCAGGTGCGTCCTCACCTGCCGGTCCTTCGTCTCCATTACCTCTATCACCTCGTCCAACCTCGTTGTCAGTCCCTCACGTACCATCTGACATTCCCTCTTTGTCGCTATCAAGTCGTTTTTTATGTCGTTTTGTGTCGCTTTTAAACCTCCTAATACCGCAGTGTTCCTTTGAACCTGCTCCACTAACTCCGTCTGTCCCACCGTCAGCTGCTCCACCTCCTGCGTCAGGTCCTCTATGCCCCCTTGTAACTTTAGTCCCCTTTCTCACCTCCTTTTCCATGTGCTCCTCACAGTGCCTCACCTCCTCGCGCACTCCTCCGACCTCCTCACTCACTCCTCTTCTGATCTCTTCTCCCATCACTTGCATCTCCTGCCCAGATGCCACCCTCATCTGCTCCATTTCCTCCCTGTGAGCATCCAGTTTGGTTTCTACCCCCATTCTGACCCCCTCTATCTGCTGCTCCATTTGTTTAACTTCCCTTTCCGCTTGGTCCCTCATGTCCCTCAATTTGCCTTCCATACTGTTTTCTAACCCCTCTAACCCATTTTTCACTCCCTCCATTTGATTCTCTTGAGCGGCCATTCTGTTTTCTACCCCCGTTAACCCATGTTTCACTCCCTCTATCTGATTCTCTTGAGCGGCCATTCTGTTTTCTACCCCCATTAACACATTTCTCACCTCTTTTATCCCGTTGTCTAACCCCTCAAAATTATTGTCTAACCTCCCAAATTTCTTGTCTAACTCCTCAAAATTATTGTCTAACCTCCCAAATTTCTTGTCTAACTCCTCAAAATTATTGTCTAACCCCTCACTGGTACCCCTCGCTTCGTCCCTCATTACCCCCATTTGGTTTCCCATCCCTTTGAAATTATCGTCTGTTTTTACCATAAAGGCCATCCATCATCTGTTTCATAAACAGGTTCCAATTCATTGGCATCTCGGGTTCGGCTACCGCGACCACGGCCGCGGCTAAATTTGGTGCCGCTACACCCACGTGCGCGACCACGCTATTTTGCGACCCTGCCGCCCTCACTGCTTCGCTCTCCTCGCGTCCCTCAATTTGGTCCTGGACCGACCCTGCTTCACTCTCCCCTACCGGACCCCAGCCGTCTTGATCCGCCATAGCGCGACTTGCAAAATTCGAGTTTCGTAAAACAAATACAAATTTCGCCGTTATAATTTCGCGCGGGAAACGCGCTCCGAATCGATTCTACTTGTTACCAATTTGGGCCTAATAAATTTAGTCCCGGGTTCGAATTCCACTCCTCGACACCAATTGTTACAGACACGACTTTGATGTTAAAGTGGGCTGAGCGGAATGGCCGTCGTGTCCGCACAAATTACCCGACTATACTCGACGTTGACGAAGTCGCGCGATGCTGGCTCAATAAGAAAAAGAAGACACCCGGCTGGGTTATAATGACACTATACGACACCAGGGGTTCAGTTCTCAAGACCTCCGGAGGAGGTTATATTAAGGCGGAAGGTTAGATTACAGGGGCTAGAGTTATAATCACAGAAAGACAGGCACTTAGACACACTCTTATATTAACCCCGGACAGACGACAGACAAACGGGACAAGGCTGACTCACACGGGGGTTGATGAAAAGGACAGCGGGTATCGATGGCTCAAGGTGCACTCTTGGCTCAAAGCAGGGTCCAGTACGGTCCGGTCCAAAGATGCGGGGAGGTCGCAGCGCTCGGATGGCGTCTTGTCTGCTCAAGCTGGGGGCGCATCTGACTCAGCGCTCGCAGGTGGCTTTCCTTCTCCAAGCTGGGTGCGCATCTGACGTCACATCCGGCGCGGGGCCGCGTATATCCGGCGGGGAGTGACACGCCCTCGGCTCGTTAGCTCCGCCTCGTGGAATCGGCACGTTGCTTCTCATTGGGTGCGTGCGGGGGGGTTTACCAGGCTCCGCCCTTGACGAGGAGCTGACAAGGAGCCCCTTCGTGGTAACCCCGTGGAGCGCATGGTCTGGAGCTAATCGAGCCGGTGTGAGGACGCATCCTCCCCCGCTCCGCCGCCATCTCCTCTGTTGTTGTTGTAATTGTTGGGGAAGAAGATGGAAGGAGGTATGGGAAAGGTCCTAAACTCACTACTGATGCCATATAATCACATTCTGGTGCAACGAAGAGTCATAATTAATGGAGACGAGGCCTTAACTGACATAGAATAAGAATAACTAGGAAGATGTCCGAAAGTTGTCTACGTGTGGTGCGGTGGACCTGGGCACGACATTTAATGGGGGAATAAGGGGAAGGTCGGCTCTACTGATTGTTATTTACATGCAATGGGACTAGGGAATGGGGGATCGGGGAAAGTTGGGGAGTATTGGAGAAAATAGGGAAATATTTACAAGCGGATATGGAGGCCAAATTCCATATTCGCAACAATATTATAAATCACATAGTTATTACTAAAGATCCAAAATTTTTACAAGATCATTGAAATTTTGAAGAGCAAGTATGAATAAAACTGTCCAAACATTAAGACTACAAGACATATTGTTTGCCATTGTCCCCCTATTTACAGCCATCGCATATGAAGCATTATACACGGACTTTTTATTTAAAGTGAATAAGTGTACAGGTGACATCTATATCAGTTTAATTCTGTGCATTTTTGACTGTTTGTTGTTGATTTTCTTTCCCAATAACTTGTTATAAAAAAGACCTACTAAGGACATGTCATCTTTTCAGTATCCCCTACTGAGGTCTCATTGTACTATTTCTGGGTGGCTACCCTTGTGAAATAAATTTTTATGATATGAGGAACATTCATGGAAAAATTGGCACTTTTGTCCATCCGGAAACGGTATTTCCAAAATATTTCATTAAAACACCTCTACAAGTCGAGAAATGTTTTGAGGCTGGAGCCAATCATGGACGGATTGCCACTCAGACACACGATAAATGACTGACCATCGTCGCAGGAACCTGTACCCTGCTCAGGGTGCCGGGGATAACTTGCCTACTCTTTGAGAAAGACACAGTGGGATCTTGAACGTCCACAAACGACCGGTGCTGGCAGACGGGTCCTCCGATTTGACGTTCTTCTGAAGGATGTCGCACACTCACTGCAAGATACCAGGGCGGCAGTTTATAGCTGGGTCAAGATTCGAATCCAGGCTACAGACAGCCTAAAGGTGCGTGCACATACATGTAGCCAGCGCATGCACATACATGTAGCCAGCGCGTGCACATACATGTAGCCAGCGCGTGCACATGCATGTAGCCAGCGCGTGCACATGCATGTAGCCAACGTGTGCACATACATGTAGCCAGCGCGTGCACATTCATGTAGCCAGCGTGTGCACATGCATGTAGCCAGCGCATGCACATACATGTGTAGCCAGCGCATGCACATGCATGCAGCCAGCACGTGCACATACATGTAGCCAGCGTGTGCACATGCATTTGGCCAGTGCGTGCACATGCATGTAGCCAGCGCGTGCACATACATGTAGCCAGCGCGTGCACATGCATGTAGCCAGCGCGTGCACATAAATGTAGCCAGCGTGTGCACATACATGTAGCCAGCGCGTGCACATGCATGTAGCCAGCGCGTGCACATGCATGTAGCCAGCACGTGCACATGCATGTAGCCAGCGCGTGCACATGCATGTGTAGCCAGCGTGTGCACATGCATGTAGCCAGCGTGTGCACATGCATGTAGCCAGCGCGTGCACATACATGTAGCCAGCGCATGCACATGCATGTAGCCAGCACGTGCACATACATATAGCCAGCGCGTGCACATGCATGTAGCCAGCGCGTGCACATACATGTAGCCAGCACGTGCACATACATGTAGCCAGCGCGTGCACATACATGTAGCCCAACCTGCCAGCCGACAAGTAATCACAAACAAAATACATAATCGTCTTTTTTATTTGTATGACCCTCGGATCACACCAAGTACAACTTTCAAGAAATACTTGTCAGAAAAGAAGGTTAGTGTGGGTCAACAAAGTTGTGATTAACCCATTAATAAGTCGATAAGTAATGTGATAAATAATTGTTGCAAATGCCATATTGTTGTGTTTATTCATGATCCTGCATTCTGTGGACATTTTCTTTCCTCATGACCTTTTCCCTCTTGTTTTGATGTCTAAATGAAACGATGTTGATGTTGGCTGTTGACAGAATTTTTGTTATTAGGAATAGAAAGAACATTTTAAGGGTAATACAGATGCAACCTGTATAATTTAAAGAGTACAGGTTGAATAAATAAGATAATTCCTTTTGGAAGGTAAAATAAAAATTGTGTATATTTGGTTTTGTATAACACTTTCTATTTGATCTGTGTAGGACAATTCAGGAGTGTACAATGGTGTGCTGGTTTTTGATCGATTCTGAAGTTGTATTTGGGCCACAATTTGTGTAATAAACAATAAAAACAAATCAGGGACATCCAATTGTCCTTTGTCGTATCTACATACACTTACAACTCGTTTAAAATTTGCACAATGGGATAAGACTCATGATGGAGTAAAATAAAGAATGCGTCAATCATTCACTGTCTTATGCAGCCACTTGTGTGATATGAACACACACACACACATACACACACATACATACATGCATGCACCCACACAAACACAAACACGCAAACAAACGGAGGTGGGTATGTCTCTGTTCCATTTCCTAACCCTCCCCCCCCCCCCCCCTCTCCCCCTGTCCCCCACGTGTGCAAACAGCAGCCAGCACCAGTAACGTGGAAGCACTCATACCCACCATATAAAACACAATGTGTGTCTGTGTGTTTGTGTGTTTGTGTGTTTGCGTGATATCTGTCCCCCTTCATAAGGGTAGGTTTTAAAGGCATTGAGTAGTGCTTTGGGAGGGATTTGAGTGGGGGTTTAATGGGCAATCTTTGAATACCACTATGTGTCCACCAGTTAAAAGTCTGAAAAGGCCTCAAGGACCGAAGGACCCAGAATAGGTCAAGGACTCTGAAGACCCATAAGACCCAGAGGACCCACAATACCCCAAAGACCATGAACGCCCAAAAGACCCCAAGGACCCAAAATATCCCAAGGACCCAGAGGATGCAAAATACCCCAATGACCCAGAAGACCCCAAGGACTCTGAAGACCCAAAAATACCCCAAAGATCTAAAAGACACAAAAGACCCGAAAGACCGAAAATACCCGATGACTGAAAAGATAAAAAAGACCCAGAAGACCCTTAAAAATCCCGAAGACCCCAAAAAACCCCGAACACCGAAAATATTGAAAAGACCCAGAAGACCAAAAAGACCCCGAAAACCCAAAAGACTCAAAATACAACAAAGACCCAAAAGACCGAAAAGACCCTGAAGACCCAAGTGACTGAAAGGATCAAAAAGACCCAAAAAACTGAAAAAAACCTCGAAGACCCAAAGGATCCTAAAGATCCAAAAGACTCCAAAGACCCAAAATATCCCAAAGATGCTAACCATACAGGAGCCACCGTGAATAACAGGTGCCACCATATTTGGTTGAATGCCGAATCTCTCAATTACTCTGGCGTCAGGGCATGAGACGGAATATACGAGTATATTTCTTCCAATCTGATGATTTGAGTAAAAATCCTGAAGAAATTGGTCGGCATATTCAATTTTATATCAATCAATATTAATAATGTTGTGGTGCTGTGCACACACGACTCGATTGCCAGAGAGGTAGGCCACAACGCATGGATACAAACAAGAGTCTTTATTACAAGCTCACATATCAGCACTGGGCGGGCTCGACCTTAGAGCCCGCATATATGTCCCGAGGCCACGCCTTGCGTGGGCGTGGCCGATCGGCCGAAAGGCGGGGCATGTATTTCAGTTCCCCGCCTGGACGCTCGCGCCACCCACTGGTGCGCGGAATTATTGACCCTTGTGCACGCCACACGCGCCCCCCCCAGAATTCCCGCACACCTGAAGGATGAGCTTGCGGGGAAGCCGGATGACCCGGCCGAAATGCCCCCTGGCGATGCGTGCAGAGCGGGGGGTAGCGGGATGGCGGGGCTGGGGGGTGCCGGGGGTCTGACCGCCGGGGGGCAGCCTCGACGCGGAGGCAGAGCTGCTTGCGGGGGGTGGTCCACCGAGGTGGGCCGGCTTGAGGCGGTCCACGGAGATACGATCCGGGGCACCGCCGATGTCCACGGTGAAATGTTTGTCCCAGGTCTCCAGCACGCGGAAGGGCCCGTCGCACGGGGGCCGTAGCGGTGCCCGGTGGGCGTCGTGCCGGACGAAAATGTACTCCGCCGTGCGAAGCTCCGGGGCGACGTGGGGGGACGGGAAACCGTGGTGTGCCGTCGGCATCGGGGCGAACCTCTGGGCGGTCTCCTGCAGGGTGGAGTGCTGTTGCGCCGCGGACCAAGGAGCCGTGGAGTCGGGGATAAATACGCCCGATACCCGCAGCGGTTGTCCGAAGACCAGCTCCGCCGAGGACGCGCGCAGGTCGTACTTGGGCGCTGTCCTGAGGCCGAGCAGGACCCAGGGGAGTCTGTCGGCCCAGCTGCCGTCGCGGAGGCTGGCCCGGAGCGCGGCCTTCATCGAGCGATGAAAGCGCTCGCACAGGCCTTTGGCCTGTGGGTGGTAGGCCATGGTGCGGTGCAGTTTGACGCCGAGCCCTTGCCCCACCGCGCTCCAGAGCTCCGAGGTGAACTGGGGGCCGCTGTCGGACGAGATGTCCGAGGGGGCACCGAAACCGGGCAACCCAAGTGGCGATGAAGGCTTGCGCCACATCAGCCGCAGATGTCGCCGCTAATGGCACGGCCTCCGGCCACCGTGTGGTGCGGTCCACCATGGTGAGGAGGTGGGTGAACCCCCACGAGGGGGGCAGAGGTCCCACCAAGTCGACGTGGACGTGGTCGAACCGACGCTCGGGCACCGTAAACGGGGCCAAAGGGGCCTGGGTGTGGCGGTGGACCTTTGCGCGCTGGCACGCGAGGCACGTCCTGGCCCAGTCGCGGACGTCCTTCGTGAGGCCATGCCAGACGAACTTTGCCACGGCGAGCTTCTGGGAGGCCTTCGTGCCCGGTGGGACAGGCCGTGGATGGCGTCGAAAACCGGGCACTGCCAGCCAGCAGGCACGATGGGGCGAGGCCGGCCAAGGGAGACGTCGCACAGGAGGGCCGCGCCCGCGACGTCGAACGGCACCTCAGAGACGCAGAGGCCCGTGACGGCGGTCCGCAAGGCCTGGACGCCGGGGTCGGCTGTCTGGTCCTCCGCCATCCGGGCATAGTCGATCCCGAGGTGGACCGCGTGCGCGACGGACCGGGAAAGGCAATCCGCCACCGGGTTGTCTTTACCCGCGACGTGACGGATGTCCGTCGTGTACTCGGACATGGCAGAGAGGTGACATTGCTGCCGGGCCGACCATGGCTCGGCGACCTTGGCCATCGTGAACACAGGGGGCTTGTGATCAACGAAAGCCGTGAACGGGCGGCCCTCGAGCAGATGGCGGAAGTGTCGGACCGCCAGGTGGAGCCCGAGCAGCTCGCGGTCGAAGGTGCTGTACCGGCGTTCGTGCAGACGCAGCTGCCGGCTAAAAAACGCCAAGGGCTGCCAAGCACCACGCACCCACTGCTCGTGCACCGCGCCCACCGCGTAGTCCGATTCGTCGGTGGTGAGGGCGATCGGTTCATCGGGCGCCGGGTGCGCTAGCATGGTGGCGTTGGCCAAGGCCAGTTTTGCACCCGCAAACGCCGTGGCCATCGGCTCCGACCAGGCGATGTCACCTTTGCCCGGCTTCCCCCGGATGGCCTCGTGCAGGGGTCGGAGGAGCTGGGCGACGCGGGGTACGAAGCGGTGGTAAAAATTGACCATGCCCAGGAATTCCTGGAGCCCCTTGATCGTGCGGGGGCGCGGAAAACTCTTGACGGCCTCCACCTTGGCCGGTAAAGGGACGGCCCCGTGCCTGGTGATGCGGTGCCCCAAAGAAGTCGATGGCGGCGACGCCGAAGCGGCACTTTGCGGGGTTGATGAACAGGCCATGCTGGCCCAGGTGTTCGAAAAGCGTGCGGAGGTGGAGCACGTGCTCCTCCCGGGACGCGCTCACGACTAGTATGTCGTCCAGGTAGACATAGATGAAAGGTAAGTCGCGCAAGACGCTGTCCATGAGCCGCTGGAACGCCTGGGCCGCATTCTTCAACCCAAAAGGCATCCGCAGGAACTCAAAGAGGCCGAAAGGGGTGATGACGGCCGTCTTTGGGACATCGTCCGGTTGTACGGGGACATGGTGGTAGCCCCGGATGAGGTCCACCTTGGAGTACACGGTCATGTTTGCCAACCGGGCGGAAAAGTCTTGGATATGTGGGACTGGGTAGCGGTCGGGGGTGGTGGCATCATTGAGCCGGCGGTAGTCACCGCACAGCCGCCATCCGCCACCGGGCTTCGGCACAATGTGCAGAGGAGAGGCCCAAGTGCTGTTGGAGCGCCGTACGATACCCAGTCGTTCCAGCGTGGCGAACTCCGCTTTCGCCATGGCGAGCTTCGTGGGGTCGAGGCGGCGCGCCCGGGCGTAGACCGGTGGGCCGACGGTGGGGATATGGTGCTCCACCCCGTGCTTTACAGCCACTGCTGAAAAGGTGGGCGCGTGAGTGCCGGGAAACTGGCGATGAGGCGGGTAAACTCGTCCGCTGCCGGAAGCATACAGACTAACCTCGCCGGGACGGAACCTTTCAGCAAGCTGCTTGGCAAGCCACTCGGTGAGTCGCTCAGCGAGCTGCTCAACGAGCCGCTCAGCAAACAAGCGAGCGAGCTGAAGGTTTCGGCCTGGACGAGACGTCTGCGCTTAACGTCGACCAACAGCCCATGCGCACATAGGAAGTCCGCACCGAGCAGGGCCATTGGCACGCTGGCGATGACGAACGACCATTGGAAGCGCTGCCCTCCGAACCGCAGTGAGAGGCAACGCTTCCCGAATGTGCGGATGGGTGTACCATTGGCGGCAAGCAAAGCGGGGCCCCGGCCCGTGGCTTGCTTGTCGGACGTGGAGGCAGGGAGGACGCTTACCCGCGCTCCCGTGTCGCAAAGAAAATGGCACCCGGACGAGGTGTCCATGATGAACAGGAGGCTGCTGGAATGGCCGACGCTCATGGCCGCAAGTGAGCGCCGGCCCGGTCGTTTCCCGACCCGTCAAAAGAACACGGCGGGCGGCATGTTTTAGCCTTGTGGCCGAACCTGGCATGGTAGTAGCACCAGGTTTGCGGCGGTGGTGCTGGCGGCGGCGGTAGTGGGCGGGGCGTAGCAGCGGCCACGAGGGAAGCAGGGGGTGCTGTAGCCTCCGCGCCGGGATCCACTACGGCAGCACCGTACACCGACCGCATGTCGCAGGCCGCGAAATACTTGTCGGCCTCTCCAGCCAGGGTGCGGGGTTCCGTTATTTTGGAACCGGCCAGCGCGAGGCGCACCTATACAGGTAGCTGGCGTAGGAAGAGTGCTCGGAATAAGAAATCCGGGCGCTGGTCTCAAAGCAGGGACAGCATGAAATCCATCCGGACGGATGGTCGTGTGTCGCCGAGGGCGGGAAGGTCCAGGAGGCGGTCGGCGCGTTCGACCTCCATGAGCCCGAACGTGGCGAGGAGGAGACGTTTGAGTGCCTCATACTTGTGGTCGCCCGGCGGGCGCCGAAGGATGGACATGACGCGGGCGGCAGTGCCGGGCCCGAGGGCGGCGACCACGTGGTAGTACCTGGTCTCGTCCGCCGTGATGCCCCGGAGTTGGAATTGAGCTTCGGCCTGCACAAACCAAACGTCGGCTTGCGCTTCCCAAAACTCCGGGAGTTTGATTGCGATGGCGTTGGTAGCCATGGCGCGTTCGGGGGTCAGCAACGGCTGAGCCAATCGGGGTCACCAGTGTGGTGCTGTGCACACACGACTCGATTGCCAGAGAGGTAGGCCACAACGCGTGGATACAAACAAGTCTTTATTACAAGCTCGCATATCAGCACTGGGCGGGCTCGACCTTAGAGCCCGCATATATGTCCCGAGGCCACGCCTTGCCCCCGGGCATGGCCGATCGGCCGAAAGGCGGGGCATGTATTTCAGTTCCCCGCCTGGACGCTCACGCTACCCACTGGTGCGCGGAATTATTGACCCTTTTTCCCCCCACAATGTGATGATTACATTTTGATGGCAGGGTCCCCCACAAGTTGTTTGCCCCATGGCACCCACAACTCTAAATGGGGCCCTGTGTGGGATGGAGTATTGCAAGTTATTCTTAAATAAACCAATTCTGGGGGAAATTATCCCATCCGTTCGGATGTTCTTTCGCTCGTAAGTATAAACACACAATGATGCTGTTATAATCAGAGAATAAAAACAAGTTAATGTTTGCCATAAACCACGAAGAGACATGAAACACAATGGCGAATATTCAAAGAAGAAGAAGAAACCTCTGGGTTGATGGCTGTGTGCAGGCTACGGCTCACTACAGCCCTCTATAGTCTATAGGGACTGCCTTATTACAGAGTACTGCAAGTGCTCTGTAAAGAGTATGGCACATCAGAGAGAGAGAGAGAGAGAGAGAGAGAGAGAGAGCTCTGCCATACTGCAAAGTCTTTACGATACTGATGGCATCGCATGTCGAGGGATTCAGAGACACAACGTCACAGGATGTTACAATTGCCCTTTAAAGATCAATGCGCATCAGCGCACGGCATGTGTGCGACTTGAACGCCCAACAGCAGCAGGTAGTTCGGTAATGATTCACATTGGGCGAAACATCGTTGACTGGAAAGTAACTGGTGAGGGATACTTCTGGTACAAGTTCTGCAGTTGCAGGTGTGGATACGTGAAGGGACATAGGTGCTCTCTGATGGTTGAACAGGTGGTGAAATAAATACCTGTGGTTCTGCTGGCTTGTTATGACACAACATGAGTTGATCAATGTGCTTCCACTGAAATCTACCATCAGACAGTTTGATGAGAAACATCTGGACCACCAATACTCTCAATAATCACCACAGACAACCAGTTCTCACCTTGTTGAGAACGAACACAGGATCATTTACATTAACTTCACGATTCACAGATGTCTGGTCGTGACAAAACTTCTGCTGGAATTTATAACCTTGTCTTTAACTCCTTCAACATTGATAACAGTATATGGGTGCACAAGTGATAACCTTGTCTTTAACTCCGTCAACATTGACAACAGTATCTGGGTGCACAAGTGAAAACCTTGTCTTTAACTCCGTCAACATTGACAACAGTATCTGGGTGCACAAGTGATAACCTTGTCCTTAACTCCATCAACATTGACAACAGTATCTGGGTGCACAAGTGATAACCTTGTCTTTAACTCCGTCAACATCAGCTGTGTGCTGATAACCTTGTTAATCAGCCAACATCACCGCTTTGCACAAAAAAGGTGCAAAAACAGATCCTAGCAACTACAGACCAATCAGCCTTCTCCCAATTATCAGCAAAGTCATGGAATCCATCATTGCTTCGGATATGAAATCTTTCCTCTTCTCCAATCGCTTGATCTCTGATCATCAATTTGGATTCAGACCAGGTCACTCGACTCTGGACATGCTGCTTCTGCTTTCTCAACAATGGATGGAGGTCCTCAATGCCAAACAGGAAATTAGAGCCGTCTCCGTTGACATATCACGTGCCTTCGATACGGTCTGGCACCCCGCTCTGCTCACCAAACTCTCCTCCTTTGGTATCCATGGAAATGTCCACGCATGGCTGGCGGACTTCCTCTCTAGTCGTAGTCAGCGTGTGGCCCTGAATGGGTTTCTCTCATCTACTCTTCCTGTTCAGGCTGGAGTTCGCCAAGGCAGTGTTCTTGGCCCTGTGTTTTTTCTGGTCTTCATCAATGATCTCTCTGACTCTCTTGAAAATCCTCTCTATGTCTTTGCTGATGACTCTACTCTCTGTCGCTCCATTCCTCATCCCTCAGATCGGCAGTCTGCAGCCTCATCACTCTCTGCAGACCTGGACAAAATCACAGACTGGTCAAACAAGTGGCACATGTCTTTCAATCCTGACAAATCCCACACTCTTACGATGTTTCTCCGAAAAGACCGACTGGACAACCCTCCCATCCACTTTCTGAATAATCCTCTCCAAGAAGTTCTGTCACTCAAGCTTTTGGGTCTCACTATCTGCCATGATCTTTCCTGGGAAAACCACATTTCAAATCGGGCCTCCAAAGCCAGTCGCCGACTGGGCATCCTCTGTCGTGCGCAGTCCTTACTTGGCACACCTGAGCTCCTCACCACATACAAGGCTTTCATCTGCAGCTCAATGGAATACTGCTCTCCCCTCTGGGCTGGTGCTCCTGCCTCACACAGAGCTCGGCTTCACGCTGTTGAAACCAAAGCGTTCAGAATCATTGGAATCTCCCGCGATGAAGCTAACTCCAAGGGCCTTTCACTCACTCACCGCAGGCAGGTTGGTGGTCTTTCCGTCTTCTACCGACTCCTCTCTGGCCTTGCCCCCCCAGCTCTCTCTGGGCTCTGTCCCCCAAATATTCCTACAGGTCGCACAAGATCTGCCTGCAACCCTCTTATGGTTAAACTGCCAAAATCAAGACTCTCTGCTCACCTTCACTCCTTCATGCCTCTTTTCTCCCGCCTCTGGAACAAACTCCCTCACTCTGTCCAATCCCACTCCTCCCTCTAGGTCTTTAAAACAGCTGTTCACCACCATCTCTTATCTTCCCCCATCCAAAACCTTGATCTTATCTACCCCTGCTAATTTCACCCCTAATCCACTTTTTTGAAATACCAACTTCTGTCCTGGAAGTCCTTGGTGTCCATGTGTTTTATACTTCTCCCACCCCCCCCCCCCCTCTTCCCACGCCTTCTCCCCCCAAGGTGGGCATCCATGAGGATGTGACACTTACATGACGGTCCAAACGGCCTTTTTCTGGATCCGCGGGTAATTAGCCTTCCAAACGTTGTCATCTGAACCAATAACTCATGAATCTGCGAATCCAGATGGAAATCCCATATATTATAGCCATTCGTGCAGCGTGTACTTGTACGTCCTTGTAATCACGTTGTTAAAGTACACCGATATATATATAGCTATATCTATATTATAATAGCCGTAGATGATTCTGTCTGTCTGTCTGTCTGTCTATCTGTTGGGTGTCTGTCCGGGGTGTGGCTTACTCGGTTTGCAGAGTAGCTCCACCCATAGCTCCACCCATTCTGGGAGTGGCTATAAACAAATATCCACCATTTTATTAACTCGCATAGCTTTGAGTCCTGTTTTGTAGGCCCGTGGTGTCTTGCTCTCCCCCAGTTTTATTTCAAATCAAATTCGATAAATCATTTCATTTTTCACAGTCGCTAACATAGTTTTAGACTCGGTTGAAAAAAAACGGGAAGAAAATCCGATGAAAGTTGCCGTTTATAGAACGAAATGAATTCTCAAAGGCCTGTAACTTCAAGGCCATTGAGTCTCTCTCACGCCTTTATCTCCAATCTAACTCACCATATGATTTCATTTTTATCGATGGTTTTACTTTTAGACTCGGTGTCAGCAATAATTGAGAACAATCCACACACGCGGGAAAATGCAGAGATATATTTTTTAAAATCGCGTCATGGTGTATCATACACCGCCCAACATGACACCGCCGGCAATGTGTCGATATATATTAAAAATTCGCTTTTGCTTTTCCGTTATGATATATTACTATTTCGTTTGATGATAGTCGTCACAAAAACGTCAACAATGATGCCGACATATATTTCTTCGTTTTTATTTCATTCAACATATTAGCCGGAAGTAAAATATGTTTCAGGAAATTACCGAGAGATATTTCTTCGTTTTTTTTATTAGTTATGTGCGCATACACTTTAATACACACACATACACACATAGGTTTATTTGAAATCTTTAATTTTCCACAATATAATTTACTTGCCATTTATCATTTGATGATTACGAGACAAATTCCTCTTGAGGATCGTGACAATTCATGCGTTGCGTGGAAACTTCCATTTCCAAAATGAATGAGACGATCGATGAAGAACGACTCGGTGTCACCAACGCGGGAAAATGCAGAGATATATTTTTTAAAATACACCATATCACCGCACAACACCGCCCAACAGCCAACAAGTATCATACACCGCCCAACAGCCAACGAGTATCATACACCGCCCAACATGACACAGACAGCAACATGTCGACATTATCGCTTTTTCTTTAAACCGAGTGAACCGAGCCGAACCGAATACACCGCGTGAATTCACCGAGCGAATTTCAGCCAATTCCACCTATTTCTTCGTTTTTATTTTATTCGTTACCAGCAGAAGTACCCAGCGTTGCCGGGCGGGGGAGGGGGGAAGGGCACGTACACTTTAAACATGTATATACATGTGGGATGTGGGATATATACATGTGGGACATGTGTACGTGTGTGTACGTGTGTACGTGTGTGTGTGTGTGTGTGTGTGTGTGTGTGTGTGTGTGTGTGTGTGTGTGTGTGCGCGTGCATATGTGTGTGTGTGTGTATATATGTGTGTGTATGTGTATGTAGGCTAACCCCCGCTCTAGCAGGGAAAATGGCCTTAAAATGCATGTTGTTGTTGTATGTGTATATACATGTCTGTGTGTGTGTGTTTGTGTGTATATGTGTCTGTACGTGTGTGTGTGTCTGTTTTTGTGTGTGTGTGTGTGTGTGTGTGTGTGTGTGTGTGTGTGTGTGTGTGTGGAGATGTATATATGTGTATATATGTGTATATGTGGATACATATGTGTATACATATTTGCATATGTGCATATGTGTATATGTGTCTGTACGTGTGTGTGTGTGTGTGTGTGTGTGTGTGTGTGCATGTGTGTCGATGTACGTGTGTGTGTATGTGTATATGTGTGTGGGTGTATATGTGTGTGTGTGTGTATATGTAAACATGGGCCGGTGTGTGTGTAAAGTGTGAGGAGGTATTGGAGAGGAAAATGCAGAGATATATTTTTTTAAATCGCGCCATGATGATAAACGAAAATACACCGCCTAAAATAACAGTCGACATATATTTAAAATTCGCCATACACATCCATGCGGGAATCCCATGGGCATGGATGTGTGTGACATTTCGACATATTGAGTTAGATGCTGCGCCTGCACATTCAGTTATATAAGATGGTTACTGGCAATTGATCACATCCACAAATGATGTAATCCACACAATTTATGTACTTTACATAACGTTAATAGGAATACATGCCCGTGTAGATGGGAATGACATATAATTCACCGAAAACGTTGAAGCAACCGCATAATATTACGGTGATGTTTAACTCTGAGAATAGTTCTAAATTTAAAAAACTTTCTTCTGATATTTGTGATTTATTTCAAACAAACTGTATTTCCCAGCTACACGGGCATGTATTCCTATTAACGTTATGTAAAGTACATAAATTGTGTGGATTACATCATTTGTGGATGTGATCAATTACCAGTAACCATTTTATATAACTGAATGTGCAGGTGCAGCATCTAACTCAATATGTCGAAATGTCACACACGTCCATGCCCGTGGGATTCCCACGGGTGACCCCGCTAGTATATATATATTTAATCCTGCATGTGATCCGTGTATACAAGCAAGCAAGCTCCAAAGTGTGAACTAATTCCTTTCCATGTATACAAATCGAGCATATGGTATGTGGAACATACATCGCCCATGATCGAGTGGTAAATGTGTCGTTTCGTGGTAGGGGAGAGGGGGATAAGTTGAGCCACCCCCTACTACACTAGAAGTGCCAGGGTAGAGAGACCTGAAAGGTGGCGCCACCTATGCATAACTGCATGGTATTCATAGAATACTTACCCTGCGCAGTCAACTTGGTGCGAGCCAACTCTTCTGTTTTTGAACATTTTTTTCCTTTCATCCAATATGGCTGCCAGACCATGAGAGCGATGACATCATAAATTTATATTCTCTAATATAATTGTTGCATAGATCATGCTCAATACATTTCAAACTGATCAGACTAAGCGTTGTCCCTGTCGAATTATGACGTCATAATTATGGCACCAATGACGTCATCGTTAACAACACCTATTCCCCATATGGAGTTCTTTACAATGAGCCATGTTTCAATTTTTTCCATAGAGCGGTTTTGGAGATATAGAGGTGCAACTTTTTTCAGTTTTTCCAAGATAGTGCCTGTACCACATGACCTATGACGTCATGATTATCATTAAAATATTCCAAATTATCATTAAATTTCGTGTCCATCAGACCAACAGTTGCTGAAATTTTTAAAATAATGATCGGATGGATAAGTGTTGTATTTGTCGAATTATGACGTCAAAACGAAGGCACCGATGACATCATCATTAACATATTTTATTCCCCATGGGGAGTAGTTGACAATGAGCCAGGTCTCAATTTTTTCCATGTAGTGGTTTCAGAGATATAGAGGTGCGGAGTTTTTCCAAGATGGCGCCTGTACCATGTGACCTATGACGTCATACTAATCATTAAAGTATTCTGCAGGAGGAGGCCCTCCTATGGTGAAAATTTTATGTCAATCAGACCAACGGTTGCCGAGAAAATGTATTTTAAAATGCAGACACAGCACACGGCACACATACGCACCTGAATGTTTAACCCCGCTTTTCACTTCACGAGCGCAGGGTAACTAGCCACAGACTTTGCTTGTTGATGTCAGGAAAACGCAGTTTTAGACGGAGAATCATGCAGCGAAGAAAATCCCGTCGGGGGTGGCTCAACTTACCCCACAGCTCAACTTGTCTTATGGCTCAACTAATATCTTATAGCTCAACTTACCTTATGGCTCACCTTACACAGTGGCTCAACTTACCCTGTGTCTCAACTTACCTAAGTCATGACTTTTCCTCGTTCGTATAGTATGACATCATAGTTCGTTGGAAACCAAATCTTAATGAGACAACTCCAGATGAGCAGGCTACCACGAGCTTGTCAATTTATTGTATAATTTTAGTGTTTTTATTCCACCGTTGTACAATAATTATAATATTCTCTGATAAGATGTGTTTGAACACATAATACTAACTTATTAATCTGGTTGACAGGGCAGGTATATAAGGTCCGATACCTTATATAATGTGGGTTTGAATTCCAACTCGACTATAAACTGTCAATACTGGTGTTCAAAGCAGGGCATTGTGACAAATGAAGATACTGTCCTTTAGAAAAGTTTAAGCTGGCTATCACATCTGCTAGCATTTGCTTGTGCATGTTAGGGGTTCCAACATACCTTTTTTAAAGAGAGAGTGGCCAATTTCTGAATTCCTGCCTGAATCTACAGGTTGCACTGCTGGAAATGATCCAACCAGCAGCCAAGTCCTGCACACACATGAAACATAATTATTAATATTTATTTTATTTTGGAATGCCATAATTATAAAATATAAAATAATTTTATAATTATTTTTATTTTATAATTATAAAAATTAATGTAATTATTTTCTTTTATATATATATATATATAATATATATAATATATATATATATATATATATATATATATATATATATATATATATATATATATATATATATATATATAATTTTATTTTTTTAAATAATTTATTTTGTAATTTTTATTTTATTTTGGAATGCCATAATTATAAAATACTAGCAGAAGTACCCGGCATTGCCGGGCGGGGGAGGGGAGGGGAACGGGGGGGAGGGGAGAAGAGTGGGAGGGGGAGGGGGAGAGGGGAGAAGAGGGGGGGATGGGGAGGGTGAGGGATGGGAGGGGGTGGGAGGAGGCGGGGTGGGAGGGGGGAGGGGGGAGGGGAGGAGTGGAGGAGGGAGGGGAGGAGGGGAGGGGGGAAGGGGGGAGGGGTGGGGCGGGGGGAGGGGAGGAGGGGGAGGGGAGAGGGGAGGGGGGGGAAAGGGGGAGGGGGAGGGGGAAGGGGAAGGGGAGGGGGAAGGGAAGGGGGGAGGGGAACGGGGGGGAGGGGAGAAGAGGGGGGAGGGGAGAAGGGTGGGGGAGGGGAGGGGGAAAAGGGAGGGGGAGGGGAGAAGGGGAGGGGGAGGGGAGAAGGGGAGGGGGTGGGGTGGAGGGGGAAGGGAGGGGGGAGGGGGGGAGGGGGAAGGGGGAGGGGAGGGGGGAGGGGGAGGGGGAGGGGGGTATTTATTTTATTTTGGAATGCCATAATTATAAAATATAAAATAATTTTATATTTATTTTTATTTTATAATTATAAGAATTCATGTAACTATTTTATTATATATATATATATATATAAATATTATTATTATTTTTTTTAAATAATTTATTTTGTAATTTTTATTTTATTTTGGAATGCCATAATTATAAAACATAAAATAATTTTATAATTATTTTTATTTTATAATTATAAGAATTAATGTAACTATTTTATTATATATATATATGTATTTTTTTTTAAATAATTTCTTTTGTAATTTTTATTTTATTGTATTATATGATGATAGAACCCACCATAGGATAAATACTATATACATTTTTGGCCCCGCCCCCTACTAAGGATGACACTGCTCTTGCACCTTCGTGCCATGTGTTCATCATAACTACAAAGTTTGGTGAATTTCTGCCCCTGTTTAGCAGGATGAGTTATCGTGATGGACAGACAGACGGAGCCGATTAAAATATCCCCTGTTTTTTTCTAAAAGCGTGGAGATAATAATCCATTATACTAGGGTAGTAGAGTATTGAACATTGTGAAGTATGTGAGAAGAGTAGATGTAAAAATGTCTCATCGGGCTGTGAGCAAATTACCATTAGTTCCAAAGTTTAATTTGTATAAACACAACTCGGGTAAACAGAGGCCAAATGTCCCAACCCTTGACCCAAGAAATATATTTCTCTCACAGAAAGAAGCACTTTCCTGATAAGCTGTAACCTGCTGTCAGTATGGCCCGATAATGCGTGCATCTCTGTTAGGCCAAAGATAACATCACAACAACTGGCAATTACCCAACACTGGTTCACACAAACGACTTAGAGTGACATCTGCAGATCTGATCTGCAGTGGATGTGGCAATGGGAAAACTAAATAGTATTTCTCTATATAATACGCTTGTTCGTCCGTCCGTCTGTGTGTAACATTCCGTTCCACCCATTGGTTGGACAGCTGGCCTGACTCCACCCACAATTTTAACCTGGAAAATCAGCAACTATCGGGGACGCCTCTTCACGGTGATTTACCCCCCCCCCCCCCCCCCATGCCAAATCTTCCCCATTCTTCCCTGCTTCCCTGATTTGTCAGGGCAGCGCAGTCACGGTCAGAGTGCCGATCGATCCCCATAAATGGACCGGCCCTTTCCTTCTTGTCTCTCTAACTCTGTCGTGGCCGGTGTACACCATCCTGGATGTGGAGGATCTCTGGGTCGTTCTGGTCGCTATTTCCAACCAGCTTCTCTTAAAAGACTCGACGAGGAACCATAAAACCCATGTCATTATAAAGGTTTTTGTCAGAGGATTTCCGGCAATCTCACAATATTGTGAAGGAAAACATCCGCCATTACTTACTTTTAACCATGTATATATATATATGCATCATGAAGGTAATCAGTTTCAAGGCGTCTGTTGCCAAAGTTGGTCTGCTCATGGTTACTTGAGAGTTGCAGTTCCATGGGGGCTTCCACATGTCTCGCAGGATTGTGAGTTGGACTGGCGACCGTGACGGGCCGTGACATGTAGGAGCTGTTTCGATGGTGGTTTCTGTGAAGTCGGTAATCACATGATTGTGGGGGGGAGGGTGGGATGGAGAGTTAAATATTCCGCTGTTTCAATGAGGAAAAGAAGGAATATGGGATGATGAATGTGGGAATTGCTTTCATGAGTGGGAAGAGGGTGAGGATGTGAGGGCAGAGTTGGGGTTGGGAGGGGGGAAAGCAAACATGGGACAGATTTGGGAGGGGGAGGTTGAGGATTTGTTTTATGGGTGAGGTTGAGGAGTTGTGGAGGGGCAATGGGGTTGGCAGGTGGTTTTGAATGCTTGAAGTGGGTAGGGGATTGATGCCTTATGGTATGCAGGGGTAGAGTGAGGACTTGGGGCTGGGGGTGGGGGGGGGGAGCATAAATTGAACACATTTGGGAGGGGGAGGTTGGGGATTTTTTTGGAGGTGGGATGGGATTGAGGAGTTGTGGTGGGGAGGGGGTTTGAAGGGTTGAAGTTGGAAGGGGATTGATGCCTTAGGGTTGGGAGGGGGAGGTTGGGGATTTTTTTGGAGGTGGGATGGGATTGAGGAGTTGTGGTGGGGAGGGGGTTTGAAGGGTTGAAGTTGGAAGGGGATTGATGCCTTAGGGTTGGGAGGGGGAGGGGGAGGTGGAAGTTGAGGACTTGGGGTTTGGGGGAAGAGAGTTGATGACTTGGGGTTTGTGAGAGGGGGCAGGAGGGGGTGGAGAGTTAATGACTTGAAGTCACATTTTACATTGCTCGGATGTTTCACGGGTTCATGCTAGCTTATTTCAAAAGAAATGCAAGAAAACAGGATTTAAAAATCCATGTTATCTCACTAATCTCAGCGTTAACAAGGCTCAACATGCAATTTACGATATACCTTGTGCTGAACTCACTGAGTGTGACGGTGCAGATAGGAAACGTTTCTTGGTGTGTAATGTTTCAGTGCGACTGAACCCTAATGCAGTGTGTGATGGGAGATCATGAAGGGTCATCTTGGGGAGAGGGAAAGGTCTCAATGTGGCTTTGCAGCTTGTTGAACAGATATCTCGACCAATACATTTGTCTACACCATGTTTGAAAATTTTCACCTTTTGTTGCCTTGTAACCTGAAATTAAATTGCATTAAATCAGACGCCTTCCGCCTTAATTTACACATCGTAACCCACAACTTCCACGTGAAAAACAAATTTTTACAAATTTCACAAAATTGATTAAAAACACAAAACTAGAATATATTGGCTGGATAAGTGTCCACCGTCCTAATAATAGCATTTCTAAATTAGCTCAGGTGTATCCAATCATCTTAAAAATCACACACCAAGGTAACCTGTGTTAAATTGTAGTGATTTTGATTATTCAAGAATAAAATCATCTGTTCCTGGAGGTTTCCTCTGCTGGGCTGTGCATTTCACAGCAAAGACTCAACCATGAACACCAAGGAGCTTTCAACAGATCTCCGGGATAAAGTTGTGGAAAGCCACAAATCAAGGGATGGGTATAAAAATACTTCAAAGGCCTTGAATATCCCTTGGAGCACAGTCAAGACAATCATTAAGAAGTGGAAGGCGTATGGTATCACCAAGACCATGCCTAGATCAGGCCGTCCCTCCAGACTGAATGATCAAGCAAGGAGGATCCTGATCAGAGAGGCCACCAAGAGGCCAATGGCAACTTTGAAAGAGCTACAGGCTTTTCTGGCAAGACTGGTCACTGTGGGCATATGACAACAAGAACCCAAGCACTCCACAAGTCTGGCCTGTATATGGTTGGGTGGCAAGAAGGAAGCCATTACTCAAAAAATCCCAACTTGAGTCCCATTTGAGGAATGCAAAAAAAACACTCTGGCGATCCTGAATTCATGTGGCAAAACGTTTTGTGGTCTCTGGCCTAAATGCAAAACATGATGTTTGGTGCAAACGCAATGCATCAAATCACCCAAAGAACACCATCCCTACTGTGAAGCAGGGTGGTGGCAGCATCATGTTATGGGGATGTTTCTTGTCAGCAGAAACTGGGACACTTGTCAGGATAGAAGGGAAAATAGATGGAGCAAAACACAGAAACATAGGGGCAATACCGCTGGTGCTCACCTGGTAGAATAACCAGTATATTACACTGAATAAAATTATTTGAAACCAATTTCAATGGTTTCTAGAAGACAGGGCAGCATGTAGAATCATACTAACATAATCATAACACTTTAAACAAGCAAACAAAAAAAACCTAGTTTGGGGGGAAACTCCTCACCCCCTCCCCCCCACCCCCCTTCCATCCTGTATACCTCCTCAGAGCCCAATTTCTAATGCCTTGAAACATTGGTGATTAAGGTTGTGGTGAGGTTTCTTTGAAATTGTGGATGTAGTTTCAGAGAAGAAGGCAAATATCCATTTTGGGGGGTCAAACCTGGGCCCACTTTGACCCCCACCCCCCCCATAGATCCCTTTAAACTTAGATTTTCTTCATGCCGTGAACAAACTTCGGTACAGCACGGGTGGTGAAGGTTGTGGTGAAGTTTCATCGAAATATTTTGTGTAGTTTCAGACAAAAAAGCAAATATCTATTTTGGGGGGTCAAACCTGGATGCACTTTGACCCCCACTGGACCCCCTCAGACCCCGATTTTTTTTAATACCGTGAACAAACTTTAGTCACAACACAACAAATATCATTTGTGCCAAATTTGGTCGCAATCCCATCAGCGGTTTCGGAGAAGAAGTTTCAAGTGTTTACGGACAGACGGACAACACGACATCGCATAAGCTTCCCTGAACTTCATTCCAGGTGAGTTAAAAATCCCAGAGGAAAACCTGCTGCCCTCTACAAGAAAGCTGAAATTGGGACGGAGGTTCACCTTTCAGCATGATAATGACCTGAAGCTCACAGCCAAAGCTACACTGGAATGGCTAAGGAACAAAAAGATAAATGTCCTTGAGTGGTCTAGTCAGAGCCCTGATCTAAATCCAAAATCTGTGCTAAGACTTGAAGATTGCTGTCCATCAACACTCCCCACGCAACTTGACTGAGCTTGAACAGTTTTATGCAGAAGAATGGGCAAATATTGCCCAATCAAGGCGTGCAAAGTTGGTGGAGACTTATTCCAACAGACTCACAGTCACAGTTGTAATAATTACTCTCAAAGGTGCTTCCACCAAGTATTAACCCAGGGGTGGACACTTTTCCATCCAAGATATTCTAGTATTTAAAATGAATTTTCTGAAAAATGTAGAATTTGTTTTTCACTTGGAAGTTGTGCGTTACGATGTGTAAATACAGGTGGGATAAGTCTGATTTAATGCATTTTAATTCAAGGCTATAAGGCAACAAAAGGTGAAAACTTTGAAAGGGGGTGTAGACTTTCTATAGGCACTGTGTATGTATATATACAGACTTGGCATTTAATATGGAATATTTTTTTATGGGGGTGAACTTACTTTTCAAGATGTCTTAGAACCAAAAGTTAATTGGAATTATGTTGAAATTATTCTAGATTTTGTTAATGTGACCTTTAAAAGAAACAAAAACCACATTTGACATTTCGAAACAAATAAATTGATCCTTGAAAGTGATGTAAACTGATATCGAACTCAATTCATAGACAGTACTGTGTTAAACTTCTGTACGTTTTCCAGAAGTATCTCTTTATTTTGCACATTAGCCAAAATTTTTTTTAACAAAAACAAAAGTTAAATTACGACTGGGATTACGGACAGTAAAATTACACTTCAGTACTTCGTGTAACCCCCACGAGCATTCAGGAGAGCACGTACACGTCGAGGCATGCTGTTCACGAGATTTGTCAAGGTTTGGACAGGAATCGCTTGCCATGCAGTGACAATAGCCTGCTGCAATTCACGCACAGAGGTAGGCTGCTGGTCCAAGTTGTCGATTTGACGCGTTAATTCTGCCCACAAGTTCTCTATCGGATTCATATCCGGGGAGATGGCAGGCCACTCCATATGCTCTACACCACAGTCAGCAAGAAAGTGTTGGATCATGCGAGCACGATGAGGCCGTGCATTGTCATCTTGGAAGACAAAGTTTCCTCGAAAGGCTGCACGAGCAAATGGAAGCAATGTTTCTTCCAGAATGGCCCTGTACTTGAACTGGTTCAGGTTTCCATTCAGAACAACCAGGTCAGTTTTGCCCCCTGCATGAAAAGCAGCCCAAACGGTCACCCCACCACCTCCAGCTTGGACTCTTGGCACTATACAATCTTTGTTGTAGGCTTCATGCACTTGTCTGCGCACTCGGACGTGGCCATCTTGACGATAGACCAGAAATCTAGACTCGTCACTGAAGATCACGTGATTCCAGTGTCCTGGCTGCCATTGACGGTGCTCTCTGGCCCACTACAATCGGCGCTGGCGGTGTTGTCTGGTCAGGCGTGGCTTTCTCAGGGGACGCCTGGCACGATAGCCTGCTTGAAGCAGTCGTTGGTTGACTAGCCTTCTGGATACAGGCACATTTGTCAGTTGCTGCCACTCAGCCCTAAGCCGATTAGCTGACTTGGTTTCGGCCATTGCGGACTAACCGGTGCAGCTGGCGATCATCCCGCCTTGTGGTTCTGCAGGGACGTCCTGGCCTCGGTATTGGAGTAGGGACACCCCTCTGAGCATTTTGTTTCAGGATCTTTGACACCTGACCATGAGTGATGCCATACTGCCGAGCAATAGCACGCTCTTTCATGCCGTAATTTCGTAAAGCCACCACTCCATGACAAACAGCATTGTCGAGTTGACAGACCATCTCCAGAGGAAGCGGCAATAACTTTTGGAGACGTGCAGCAGTTGTTTTCCACTAATACAGAACGCAACAACCCTTGTATACCCGACAGTGAAGCCAATCGTCAAATACACCTGTCCGTACATTTTGCCACGCCACCTGTGATATAATCCTGTTGTTGACTTCTTGCTGCGACAGACAATCAGTGACATGGTTCTTTTAACAAATAAATCACCGAAGGGTAAAAGAAACTCACCAGATTGATATACTGAGTTAAGAAAGTAAACCCAAGTCAAGAAAAAAAAATATTCCATATTAAATGCCAAGTCTGTATATATATATATATATATATATATATATATATATATATATATATATATATATATATAATTATATATATATATATATATATATATATAGATTATATATATATATATATATATATATATATATATATATGTATATATATATACATACATACATAAATACATCCACACACACACACACACACACACACACACACACACACACACACACACACACACACACACACACACACACACACTGCATTAACACCTCCCTCCCAAAACCTTCATGCTGTGGCCTGCATTTCTCCGTTGGAATTTCCTGCTTCAAAAGGCGCTTTTGTTTCATGTAACACATGACGTTGAGTGCCGAGGGGAGTGAAAGGGCAAGCAAGTTATCTCAAATACTGTGATGATTCCCACGCCACCTGGACAGGACATACAGGTTTACCCTCATGCCTTCTCAGAGCAAGCTGCTTGTGACGTATGCGTTTAAAGACAGGTGCAGGCAGGCAACGCAATCTATTTTTAACCAGCCAATTGCTGAAGAATCAGATAATTACAGCAAAAGTCCAGGTACACGTCAGTGGTTTGTATGTCGTCGTTTTATCAGGCTGGGGATGAAAAGGTAATCTTTAGTGACACGAAAATTCAGTCGAGCTACAGGATTGATTGCATGGACTATTTGAAAACGTTTTTTTAAACAAATGGCAGGGAATTCAAGCTGAGTGTGAATTAAATGAGATATACATGTCCACGCGTGCATGTAAACTGGTGTTCTAAATGCACGTTCAACTCGATCAATGTACAGTTGCAAATCTCTCAATGTATTTGCATTGAAATCACGTGATTGTGTCCTTTTACACCGATATCAATGTGCATGACATATGTTAGAGCCTCAAGCACTCACGTGACATTCACAGTTGTCTCCTTGACTAATTCAGTTATCTATGGCGGTATATCCCATAATCCATCCTCTTGGGAGAGGCTCGGAGATGCCAAACTACTTTTAGGTAAGACAGAGAGTGACGGTTTGACATTGCGTTCCCAGCAGTATTCAGGCCTACTAGTTTTCAGGCACCGTTTAGTATCTTGAAATTCCCTAATCGTGTGCTGGCAGATGAGATAGCTGGCTTAACGTCCTGTAGGAGGATAATTTATCATCCACTCTGAATCCCATCTTGGGAAGGTCTGACACTTGTGGAAAGGAGAATCCGGAATGCCTATCTGCTCCAAAATGCAATGATCATACCTGTTCCAAAACGAGAATGGCCCTCGGTAGAGAACATACCTCCGCCAGGTTCAACACTTTACAGTTTGTATCCCACCGATAGGTCAGATCTGGATCCGGTATGAACCCAAATGTAATCGGCTTGTTATTGTCACTTTACCAACTCATCCACCAAGTTTTATCATAATCTGTCAACAAACTTTAAAAATATCGTTCTATACATCAGTTTTAGCCCGATCACTCAATGATGAAGAATCACTGAAAAAAATTCTCTGATCCAGATCCGGATTCAGATCTTTATCAAAATTGAATCATTTAGTCCTTGTCGGATTCCCAACGTCTCCACCAAATTTCAGCCAAATCCTTCCCAAATCCTTCCACAATTTTTTGAGATATCCTGCTCACAGACAAACAGACAGGGGTGAAAACATAACTTCCACCCACCTTTACTAGCGGAGGGAATGAATGCATACCTGTTCCAAAATGTGGAATGCAATGATCCAATAATTAATAAACACAAACTTTTTCTCACCCATTTGTGCAGGTTGTGTGGTGAGACCCCTGAGACTTCCCGATCGGAGGCTGGCAATGGGAAAGGCCTCTCGGCGCAAACTCTCCGACTCCGGTGAGCAATATCATCATCATAGAGGTGTTTTTGAACCGGTATCACAAGGAGGTCAAACGGGATGGTGCAGAGGTAGCACACCTACTTTTGAGCTGTCTGCTCTGTGTTTGATTCCTGCCCCGACGACAGGTCGGAGTATTGGTGCTTCTCAGACAGGACGCTACATCATAAAATGCACCTTCTCTCGGATAGACCTAAGGTCAGGTGTCTAAGGTAAAGTCTAAGGTAATCAACCACTGCCAGCATTAGCTGGTGGAGATTAAAGATCTCATGGTGTCTTTCGTGAAGAGTATGCGAGTTCTCGCCGGCACCCTGCTCAAATTACAAATTCCTGCCATGAATGCAAAGGCAAACCATGCAGTGGTTGGGTGGTCCTTCACCTTCATTGCAGTGGTTGATTGATCATGCAGTGGTTGGGTGGTCCTTCACCTTCATTGCAGTGGTTGATTGACCATCCAGTGGTTGGGGGGTCCTTCACCTTCATTGCAGTGGTTGTTTGATCATGCAGTGGTTGGGGGGTCCTTCACCTTCATTGCAGTGGTTGATTGACCATGCAGTGGTTGGGTGGTCCTTCACCTTCATTGCAGTGGTTGATTGATCCTGCAGTGGTTGGGTGGTCCTTCACCTTCATTGCAGTGATTGATTGATCATGCAGTGGTTGGGTGGTCCTTCACCTTCATTGCAGTGATTGATTGATCATGCAGTGGTTGGGGGGTTCTTCACCTTCATTGCAGTGGTTGATTGACCATGCAGTGGTTGGGTGGTCCTTCACCTTCATTGCAGTGGTTGATTGATCCTGCAGTGGTTGGGTGGTCCTTCACCTTCATTGCAGTGGTTGATTGACCATGCAGTGGTTGGGTGGTCCTTCACCTTCATTGCAGTGGTTGATTGACGATGCAGTGGTTGGGGGGTCCTTCACCTTCATTGCAGTGATTGATTGATCATGCAGTGGTTGGGGAGTCCTTCACCTTCATTGCAGTGGTTGGGGGGTCCTTCACCTTCATTGCAGTGGTTGGGGGGTCCTTCACCTTCATTGCAGTGGTTGATTGATCATGCAGTGGTTGGGGGGTCCTTCACCTTCATTGCAGTGATTGATTGATCATGCAGTGGTTGGGGGGTCCTTCACCTTCATTGCAGTGGTTGATTGACCATGCAGTGGTTGGGGGGTCCTTCACCTTCATTGCAGTGGTTGATTGATCATGCAGTGGTTGGGTGGTCCTTCACTTTCATTGCAGTGGTTGATTGATGATGCAGTGGTTGGGTGGTCCTTCACCTTCATTGCAGTGATTGATTGATCATGCAGTGGTTGGGGGGTCCTTCACCTTCATTGCAGTGGTTGATTGATGATGCAGTGGTTGGGTGGTCCTTCACCTTCATTGCAGTGGTTGATTGACCATGCAGTGGTTGGGGGGTCCTTCACCTTCATTGCAGTGGTTGATTGACCATGCAGTGGTTGGGTGGTCCTTCACCTTCATTGCAGTGGTTGATTGACCATGCAGTGGTTGGGTGGTCCTTCACCTTCATTGCAGTGGTTGATTGACCATGCAGTGGTTGGGGGGTCCTTCAATGAATATGTGAGGTCTGGTGCATCACATATTCCTTGCCAGGAGATTTCTTCCACAACACTGAATCTGCCTTCCGGAAGAGCACCAGAGACAGATGCGCTCGACTTGATCCGCTAGTTCGAGTTCTTTGTAATATGCCGCTCATCTGCGGATTTAAAGGATTATCCCTTCTTTTTTAAAAGTTTACCGTTTCTGAACTGTCCTAATTTTTTGCTTTGACCTTAATTATTTTTCAATGCCTTTCTACGCTACACAAATCCCAACTCCCTCCCTTCCCTGAAAATACCCACGTGACTTCACAGTGTGATGTTTTGTAAGTTATATGCTCACAATGAGTTTTGCATTGAGATCTCACATGTGGTATCCAAAATCTCAGATACAAAGAAACTTCTTGCTACAGAGACCTCATATAAAGCTTTTTAGGCAAAGGGTGGGATCTTAAATTGAGCAAAGTGGGGTAGTTACTGAGAAAAGGATGGAAGGGAAAGAGAGAGGATTTCTCTAATGCTTATAATTTGAGAGATTTTCTTTCTTCTACTTTCTTCTTTCGGGGGTAGCTCCTGAGATGCCTGTGGCTTGGAAGCATGCAAGGTCGTCCAGTCAGTCCGGCCTGCCAGGCCCAGGGCAGGCACTGCACCTGCAGATCACCAGCGCAGACTTTCCCGGAAGCTCCGTTCCGGGTGGTGACTTTGACAGCCAGGCAAGTGCGGAGTGAGAGCTTTGTGATAAAATGCGTGGTTACGGGAGATTGGAAAAGAGTGGATTTTTTCACTTATATTTAAACAATAATTTGACTTTTTCAGGGATTTGAGAGAATATGGTCACGTGTTGGCAACACTCGGTTTATAACAGCTGTTTCATCTCCCTGGCTGGTGAGCAGGCCGATTCACTGCCGGCACTGGAGGACTCGGAATCAGACAGGATGGGCCTCGAGTTTGAAGTGGATTCCCCTTACAGCAGCAGCTATAGTTCTGACGATGACATCTGGGAAGATGAAGACCCTGAAAAGGTCAGGACCTGAGACATGTTGGATTTGTAACCATTCCATAAAACATACTTTTGAATCGATGGATTTCTTTTGAGAGGCAGTGAAAGTCTCCTTCATTGTACACACACAGTCAGTTGGTTGGCAAAAGCTATATTTCAATGTTTTTATTTTTCAATTCCATGTCTCTTTCAATGCGGGGAGGTAGGGAGGTGCGAGGGGTGGAGGGAAGAGGTTGAGAAATGGAAGTTTTGTGATTTAGACTTGAAATAAGACACCATGGCCATTTTGTTAAACAATACCATTTCCATAAATAGCAAATCAGAGATCACACAATATTTAGATACGTTATAGCAGTTGGGTATGACTGATAGATGTTCTACTTGAAAAATGCATCATCTCCAATCAAAATCCTTCGGTGATAAATTGTTACAGCCTTTTAACGAAGGAGGAATTAACTAAATCCAGGATCACTGCTCACCTCCACTCATTTGTTCCTCTTTTTCCCCGCCTGTAGAACCAACCTCCACAGTCCACATCCTCTCCAATCTCATTCTTCTCTCCAGGTCTCCAAGACAGCTGTTCACCACCATCTCAGATAGTCCCCAATCCAAAACCATGATCTTTTCTATTCTCGTTAACCCACTCCAATCCCTCCTCCTTCCAAATTTCGAGTTTTCCCTCAGCGTTTACTTCTGTACTCATATTGTCCACCCCATGCATCCTCTCCTGCTCCCCACTCCCTTCTCCTTACGCATGGTTTGCCGAAGCCTCCCTTTGTCTTGGCCTTCAACTCTGCTGTTTGTGTTTCTCCGCTCTCTCTCTACTGTTCCTTTTGGCCTGTTCCGTCCTGATCCATTAAGTGTACTATTACCAGCTCTCCCGAAAGCCTCAACTCTGGATACAAAGAAAGAAGAAGGATAATGGAGAATATTTTAATGGGCACAGCAGCTTGCTTTTAGAGCCTACCAAACTCTACCACTTTGTCTTTTAACATCCATCAATGCAGACAATGGAAAACACAACAACACAACACAACTTTTCCTTCCCATGTATTTCCAAACACTTATGACCTTCCCCTTATCAAAGATCAGATGTTTTACTTCCTCAAAAACTCTTAGACTCGTCTCTCTTTGTTCAGTTTTCTATCAATGCAGCTCTCTTATTTAAGGCCTGCCCTCAATGGGACTATATAGTCCATGACTGGAGCCTTCAACATAAAAAAAAGATTCCCTCTAATGCAATGGTTCCCAACCTGTCGTCTGTGGGCCGACAGGGGTCCAAGAGGCCTTCAGGGAAGGTTCATGGAGGGGGTGGGAAGTAACATTACCCTCCCCACACTACCAAATGACATTGAACGGTGTGACTCGCCGCATGCCAGAAACGACCATTCATGAAAGGCCATTGCTCATCTAATCCTGCCTGTGTTATGGAACTCTAACCATAACATCTGCACGAAGCGACTCTCATTATGATAGCTGCACATGGTGGTCCGCAAAATATTTTAGGGGTTTAAAAAGAGTTTTCACCATAACAACGTTTGGGAACAACCACTGTCACGTGGGTTCTTAGCATTGTTCATTTACTCTCATTGGACAACAATGAAAAGGCCATTGTGCTGTGTCATTGAATCAGGTTGGAGCAAGTTATACATCATTAGGGAACGTAAGCATGTGATGCATCGATATGCGATGTGTGCACAGAATGAAGATGAGACGGGACGACAGCAGGTGACAGAAAGATTTTACTTCCAATCATCTATCTACAGTGTAAGTTTGAATACTGATTTGCAGACATTGTTTTAAGATTTTGTACTTTGTTCCTCGTTTATTTCTATATCGATGCTCGTGAGCTTTAATAATGGCTTCTTGTGTGACACACACACACACACACAGGGGAGTTGGCAATGCGTCGAATGTGCCATTGTCAACCTGCTGTCCCACCGCTGCTGCCTCTATTGCTGGGCCCTGCGACCTAACTGGCCGCCCAGTGCTTGTGGCGTCACATCACCCGGGCCTGTGCTGCGGACTAACTATCGCACGCGTGATGTCGAGAACAAACATTTGACAAAAGCACCTCGTGGTTTATCTGACACCGGTGCCACCGGGCCTCACATGCACATTTCAGGTCCTTCGTTGCCAGCAGCAATCCAATGCAGTATCGCAGAGCACCACCAAAACGAATGCAGCAACTCACCCACGGTCGCAAGCTGCTCTCAAGAAAATATCGCCCACGGTGCGGTGCCTGACACTTGCATTATCTGCCAGCAGCGGGCCAGAGACACTACTATTGTTCATGGGCAAACCGGACACCTGGTCAGCTGCCAACGCTGCGCCCGCAAGATGCAGGACCATGGCAAACCGTGCCCTATCTGTCGTGCGCCCATTGACCTTGTTGTCAGAACTTATGTGTAAGTTATCATATGCACGGATTGCGAAAGATCACGGAAAGGGGTGGGAGGGTGGAGAAAATAAAATAATGCAGGAGAGGGGTTTGTACAAGGGAAAATGTTAAAGGGAGATGAGGAGAAAATCTTCAGAAGTACGATTTATGGAAATACCTCATTTATCTTTATGAACTTTTATAGTTTTAAACAGTGATCTAAGGCTCATGGAGGAGCTTATACGTAAGGGCATTAGGACACATCATTGTACTATCACACGAAGCACAACGACATTAGTATAGATGGACAAATCAACATAGTACTGTATATGGGATCTGAACATGGGGCCAGTGCTCAGATGGGAATTCAAAATAAGGAGAACCAAAGCTTTGATCAAGGTACACTGGCAAGAAGGAAACCTTTCTATCTCAAGATGGCAATGGGAAAAGAAAAAAAAAATCTTTCAAAAGCAAGTCGAAGGGCAATCGTATTGTCATCATGGCGGATTTAAACTGAACAATGAAGCTTACAGAAAGAAATGATAATTTCAAGTTCTAAAAGAATGCATTTTGTTGTTGTTGTTGTTTCTTCTCCAAGTTAATGTCAGCAAATTGTTGACAGCGTTTACATTGCCATTTTCATCGATGAGTGAATATGTCGAATCATTACTGTCGTGTTTAAAAGTAGCTCGAACAAAGCAAGATTGAATGTTCAAACTTTACTCGGATCTGCGAGAGGTGCGATTACATTTTTTCATGAACGTTCATGTGTTTGTTTTGAACTTTGAAAGAAAATATGTGTGGTACAAAATAGATTTTGGGTTTGCTCAACAGACACGGACACGGCGTTGGGGCTTGAACAATCCTTGCACCTCATAGCGCTGGAAATGTAAACATTCCACATCATAATCGAATGTATTCAGACAACTGTCTGATTAGGTTATTGATCATTTTATAGTTTCTACATTAGACATACGTATATATATACAGGGTGAGTCAAAAGTAGCGCCCGATTTCTGTTTATATATATATATTTTTTTTTCTGTCAGTTGATTGTTTGTTTGCCATTTGTATTACAGTGTACAAGAAGGTAGAAATAAATGAATGACATGTTTATCTAACCAATTATTCGGGGGAAAGTTATTACTGAAGTGTACCAAGCTGTTTTACTTGCAATTTTCGGACGACCGGACTTCTTTGCAGTGGCTACCGACCCTGTTGCTTCAAATTTCTCGACAATCAATCGTATGTTTCTTCCCTGGGGTGGGTTAATATCGAATTCCTGTGCCAAACGGCGTGCCGCCATCGTTGGTTGTTCATTACATTTGTAATAATGTTTCACGGCCGCAATGCGTTGATTCATTGAAAGGTAATTCATGGTTCAATTTGGTGCAAATTCAGTAACTTTACAAACTCTCAGAAATAACCTGCAAAACAAAACAAAAATAAATAAATTAAGAAAATTAATAATCTGCAAGACAATTATTAACAACATGACATCCAGAAAGAATCTGACAGCCGAAAAAACAGAAATCGGGTGCAGGCGCTACTTTTGACTCACCCTGTATATATATATATATATATATATATATATATATATATATATATATATATATATATATATATATATATATATATATATATATATATATATGTATATATATATATATATATATATATATATATATATATATATATATATGTATATATATATATATATGTATATATATATATATATGTATATATATATATATATATGTATATATATATATGTATATATATATATATATGTATATATATATATGTATATATATATATATATATATATATATATATATACATATATATATATGCATACACACACATATATATCGAGGCATTTGTGTTTCATTCATCTCTTGTACAATAACTGATTGATTTTGCAACTCCGAGTGACTTGCATCGACATTTCTCAAATCCCTGCATACAAAACTGTGATATTTTAGTTCATGTGGAGTGAAGTAAAGAAAAAGTCATATCAGCTGCTATGCAATATATTTTATATGATTAAAAAGTGCATTAAATAATATATTCTCAATGGTGCAGTGCAATCAATATGGAATACCAGGAGGGGGATGAGGGGGGGCTAAGGGAAGGAGGAGGTGGGATGGGGAAGGATGGGGGTGGTACCATGGTAGATGTGCCACAGTTGCAGGACATGAAGTGTGGATGAATAGCTTGAAGGTTCCAGATATTTTACCACTTCCTTTCATAATGTTTTGCTGTTTTATCCTGATTATTATAAAGTACAACTTTTGGTTTATTTTGGTATTGCGTGGGGTGTTGAAAAAGTTATACGTAATGGTCCAATAAATGTAAAGGCTTATTTTGTTTTCTTTTTCAATAAACAGTACAAGTACGTGTAATTGGTAATAATTGTAATGAAAATCAGTTCCACGACATTGACCTGATAGTAGGTTTAATGACAATTTGATCTCTGGCAACATCCTGTAAAAATACAATCATGCAATATATATCAGTACCATGGAATCATGGAGAAAGTTCAGTAATATCAATCAACGCAAGCAAGCCTAGATTATCTACGTATATGCACCATCCGAGTCTACATGTCATAGATTAAATGTCATAGATTAAATGTCACAGGAGTGTCTCGGAGCGACGGTCGTCCGAGTTCTTATAGACGCCTCTCAGTGGTTAGCGAGAGCATCACACCTGGGTTCAACTTAGATACATTTTCATTACATTCTCCCCGCCGTTAGAACTACACTTCCGCTAGGCAGGAATCAAGCACGCAGCAGCATTAGTAGAGTAGCGATGTCAGTCCATGTCAGTCGGTCCATCCGTAGCGATCAGGGCGGCGAATTTCCCTGCCAGCACGGGTCCGGAAACTACCGGGTACTACATCCCCAAGTCCGGGGTCCCCCACGTCAGAGTGGCCGCCTGAGGCAGGCGACGGAGGGGGCACCACAGTGCCTACAGGCAGGGATGTATTTGGCGACGGGATGAACGGCAGATGCTCCATAGGCGGAGCCACAGGAGAGTCCATAGACTCATAAATTGGTTCGTCGATGTCCCCACAAGGGGCCAGGTGGCGTACGGAGACAGTGGACTCGCGTCCATCAGCCATCAACACGCGAGCATGCTTGGGATTAGCTTGGAGTACCTGCACCTTATCCACTAGTGGATCATACTTGCTCGTGCGAACCGTACATTTGAGGTAGGCCGGCCCCGGCTCAGCAAGCCAACTAGGTAAAGATCGGATACTACCCGAGCTCTTCGGGTGATGAAACAGCCGTTCGTGGGGAGTCTGGTTGGTGGCCGTACACAGTAAAGTTCTGATTGAGTTCAGCGCCGCAGGTAACGACCAGGCCCATTTATCTAGGCCCCGGCCGAGGGACCTAAGGCTTAGCGTGATGGCCCTCCATATAATCCCATTGAAGCGTTCGACCTGCCCATTCGCCTGTGGCCTATACGGGGTGGTATAGCTAGAAGCGACATTGTGCTGAAGTAGGAAGCTCCTCACCTCCTGGGACAGGAAAACCGCAACTCGATTGGTATGCACGTAGGCCGGATTCCCGAACATAGAAAACAAGTTCTGCAGACACCGTATAACCGTGGCGGCCGTCATATCTGCGCACGTGAAAGCGAAAGGGAATCTCGAGAACTCATCAACGATAGTGAGCAGTTAACGAGAGTTACTCGATGCCGGTGACGCCGGCAGCGGCCCTTTGAAGTCCATCGCCAACCTTTCCCACGGCCTAGTCACCCTGACCAGTGTCCCCATAGGAGGGTTGTAAAAACGCGGTTTGAGTTCAGCACATACAGTACAGTTTCGACAGACCTGGCGAATGTCTTCAACCGAGTATGGCAGATTACGACAACGCACAAAATGAGCGAAACGCGTCACCCCAGGATGGCACAGATTGTCGTGCAAAGCGCGCAGACCCTCCAAAGATATGAGGCCCGCACACGTTGCCGGCCACGATAAGGCGTCGGCAACCAGTTTATCCCTCCCAGGGCGATATTTGATGGTGTAGCAGAAATCGGCGAGTTCGATGCGCCAACGAGTGATTTTCTCATTCTTAATGTGTTGAGCATGCAGGGTGTCGTACATAAACGCAACGCACTGTTGGTCCGTGATAATTTGGAAGCATCGTCTGACCAAATATGGACACCAACGCCGGTTCGACTCGACGATCGCGTACGCTTCCTTTTCGACAGACGAATGTCTCCGCTCAGCGGAGGTGAGAGTTCGCGAAAAGTAAGCCACAGGGCGCCCCCCCTGGGAGAGAGTCGCTGCTATCGCATGATCCGATGCATCATTTTCCAAAACGAAAGATTTGTTTTCGTCAATCGTCGCCACAGCAGCGCCAGCGATGTCGGACTTAAGGCCCTGGAAAGCAGCCTCGGCATCAAGGCTCATGGGGAACGCTTCGCAGTCCACAAGTGGGTGGAGTTTCAGGGAGAAATTTTGTACCTACTTAGAATAGTGGGCACACAGCCCGAGAGCACGCTTCAGCGAAGCACGATCGCAGGGCGGGGCCATGTCGAGCAAGGGTCGCAGACGCTCCTTAGCCGGAGCGACAGAGCCGTGGGTCACGGTGTACCCCAGAAGATCTATCGTGCGAGCGGAGTAACGACATTTAGCCTCATTCATAGTTAAGCGATACCTCTGCGCGACCTCAAGGAAGCGCTTCAGATTAGCATCATGATGTTCCTGGTCATGCCCACAAACCGTGAGATTGTCCAGATATACAAAGACGTCGGTCAAGTTCTCTTTAGCGATGAGGTCATCCATAGCCCTCTGAAAACACGCGACCCCATTCGTGACCCAAAAAGGTAACCGGGTGAACTGGTATAACCTCTGACCCGATTCAAACGCGGTATAGATACGGTTGGCCTCGGAGATGGGGATTTGATGATACGCACTACGCAGATCGAGAGTGCTATAGACCGAGTACTGGGCCACCTGTCGAACCAGGGAGTCCATTCCCGGAAGGGGGTAGGCGTCTAGCTGTGTAAATCGATTAATCGTCTGTGAATAATCGATTACCATGCGTTTGCGATGCGCTTCACTTCGTACCACCAGAACTTGGGCCCGCCATGGCGACCGACTAGGTTCTATGATACCTTCCTTTAATAGCTGGGCCGTTTCTTCCGCAATGAAATGCGCGTCAGCTCGTGAGTAGCATCGCGATTTAACCGCTACAGGTGTACAGTCCGTGGTCATATTGGGGAACAGCGACAACGGCTCAATTTCCATCCTGGCAAGAGCACACACAGCAAGCGTATCAATGCCACCAAATTCTATTTCCAACCGTCCATGTTGCTTGAGAAAATCATGTCCTAGCAAAACATCTGCACATAATGCTGGTAAGACCATGAGATGCACATCCGGAAACATTCGTCCCTTAATCACAAGCTTCAATCGACATTTCCCTTTTGTGCTGAGCCTAAGCCTCTGAGAGGCCATAAAGATCCGACGTCTTGTCCCAAGAATCGGCCATCCATGTTTTTGCACCAGTCGATAATCAACATAACTATCTGTAGAACCTGTATCGATCAAAGCACTAGCAAAAATTCCCTCGATCATAAGTGGAATAATAGCCCGAGCCAGGCCAGGTGGTCCTGCAGGTATTGAGTCATCCGGGCGAGATGATCGCGCCTCGCGTGTGGATCCAACGCCAGCTAAAGTTTTCAATGCCGCAGTAGCTTGGAGTTCGTACGTGCAGCCTTCGGATGGCGCTCGTGTCACGCGCGGAGTTTCAAAGCCAACATTAGACGTTCGGGTGGCTGATCCGGAAAGTTGGCAGGGGCGCGGAAGGATGCCGGCCAAGGACGGTCGCACCACGTTCTGTCGTGTTTGCGCCACTTGTTTAGTCGGCGCGATGAATCCCACCAAGGTCGAGCACACAGCCAGGGGCCCACGAGGAGGTGCGATTCTCATCAAAGTCGGGCGAGGCGCTCTGCTCTTCGCTCGGCCCGCTGGCTCGTCGATAAGCACATTCATTGTCGAGCGGGTTCGTTTGCCCCGCGTCGCCGTTCGGCAAACCTTTGCAAAATGCCCTGTCTTTGTGCACAAATGACATATCACATCACGAGCCGGGCAAACAGACCTGAGATGTTTTCGGTTCCTGCAGAAATAGCACATAGCGTTACGTCCAGGCTTGGGTCCGGCAGCTGTGGCAGCCGTCAAGCCCGGTTCAAACTCCTCCTCGGGAGCGGCCGGGGTCTCCGATTCCGGCAGCGATGCCGTGGCTGCATCCACGTCCTCGGCGGTCGCTCTCTCCGGTCGAGCTTGCCGAGATGTCCCCGCAGTGACGTATGGGTGTTCATACGCGTCGGATTGCTCACGTGCTTGGGTATAGACGTGAGCCAGCCACAGGGCTTCAGCGAGCATCAAGTCGGCTTCTTCAAGAAGTATTTGTCTGACTACTGGGGATTTGAGTCCAGCGACGAAAGAATCGCGTACAAGATCATCACAAACTTGTTCATGTGTCCGCACCTCCGGGGCGCTCTCGGTCAGCAGTCGCCAGAGCTCTTGCGCGAAGTGATCTAGGGTCTCCGTGGGCTGTTATTTTCGTATTGCGAGCAGATGCCGGGAATAGACCGTGCTTCGTTTCTTAATGTAAATACGCTTCAGCTCTGTCACGGCTGCATCGAATGTCATGCACTGTTCGATAGCCCGGTAAACGTTATGATGCACTTTTGTTTGTCGTACCTCTAATTTCGTTTCATTGGTGATGGCGGCTTCCTGGGCCTTGAATTGATTGTCCAAGGTTTTCAGCCAATGTGTCAGCTCCGCGCCCGCTGCTTGCGGGTCGGCTGCGAATTGCGGCACCTGAATCATTCTGTGTCCCGCCATGTCGCTCACGTTCGCCTCTTGTTCTCGATTGGACAGCGAGACAAATTGTCATTAATTGTAATGAAAATCAATTCCACGACATTGACCTGATAGTAGGTTTAATGACAATTTGATCTCTGGCAACATCAGGTAAAAATACAATCATGCAATATATATCAGGATCATGGAATCATGGAGAAAGTTCAGTAATATCAATCAATGCAAGCAAGCCTAGATTATCTACGTATACGCACCATCCGAGTCTACATGTCATAGATTAAAGGTCACAGGAGTGTCTCGGAGCGACGGTCGTCCAAGTTCTTATAGACGCCTCTCAGTGGTTAGCGAGAGCATCACACCTGGGTTCAACTTAGATACATTTTCATTTCAATAATCATGGAGGACAGTTCTCTGGTGTGTCAGGACAATAAGGTGGCTTATAGGAAATACCGTTACAGGACAGACAAAAGCACCAAATGTCCCCTGAATTTATTTAGGGTACTATGATTAATTTCAGAAGGGTAGCCATCAAAAAGACTTTATTTTTTTTCCAGAAAATGGTACTGCTCTTAATTACCTCTGTTACCAAAGGTGGATGGAGGTTATGTTTTCACCCCTGTCTGTTACTTGGCAAAAAAAATAAATTTGGACAAGTATGTTGATCATTCCGGTTTGTCTGTGTGTTTGTGTGTTTGTTTGTGTTTGTTTGTGTATTTGTCTGTCCGCTCACTTATACTTGCCTACAGGTCACAATTTTACACCAATCTTCACGAAACTTTACCAAATGATAGAGTTTGTGGACCGACAAAATCCTATATATATATTTGAGGTCAAAAGGTAAACATAGGCCAAAGGTCAACCACATTTTTTCAAATTTCTAAAATCCTCATTTTCCATCCGATTGACTTGAAATTTGAATAGGATTTTCATATCAGCGAAATGAATTCAACCACAAACTATTTTTGAGATCAACATTGGTCACAAGGTCAACATAGGCCTAAGGTCAGCCACCTTTTTCAAATTTCTAAAATCCTCAATATTTATCTGATTGACTTGAAATCTGAATAGGATTTTCATATCAGCTTACTGAAACCAACCACCAACTATTTTTGAGGTCAACATAGACCAAATTTACAAAATTGTCAATTTTCATCTGATTAACTTAAACTTTGAAGACGGTTTGCATATCAGGTCACATAATTCAACCACTAATTTTTTTGAGGTCAAAAGGATGCTCTACTGAGTGCCATTCTACTTTGTTCTGTTTTGCCAAGTGTCGCTCTATGAGTGATTTTTCATTTGTCTGTTTGTCTGTCTGTGAACAAGATATCTCAAAAAGTTGTGGACGGATTCGGACGAAACTTGGTGGAGCGGTTGTCTGTGTGTGACAAGGCATGTTTGGTTCAATTTTGGTGAAGATCCAGATCTGGATCCGGCTAGTAGAATTTTTAAGTGATTCTTCACCATTTTGTGATAGGGCTAGAACCGATATATAGCAGGATACCCCAAAAAGTTGTTGACGGATTTGGACAAAACTTGGTGGATAGGTTGGGTGCGTGACAAGGACGAATTGATTCGATTTTGGTGAAGATCCGAATATGGATTCGGATACGATGATTATTTAATTTTTAAATGATTAATCACCAATGAAAGATCGGCTGAAAAGCGATATATAACATGATAATTAAAAAAGTTATGGACGAGTAATTGTTAAACTTGGTGGACGAGTTGGTTCGGCGACAAGAACAAGCCGATTGGATTTTGCTTCAGGTCCGAATCCAGATCCGGCCTATCAGTGGGATACAAAACATAAACTGTTCAGCCTGGTGGAGGTATACGCTCTATCGAGTGCCGTTCTTGTGATATATGATTTATTGTTTATATATGATTACTTCATATATATTATAAATCACATAGTTATTACTAAAGATCCAAAATTTTCACAAGATCATTGAAATTTTGAAGAGCAAGTATGAATAAAACTGTCCAAACATTAAGACTACAAGACATATTGTCTGCCATTGTCCCCCTATTTACAGCCATCGCATATGAAGCATTATACACGGACTTTTTATTTAAAGTGAATAAGTGTACAGGTGACATCTATATCAGTTTGATTATGTGCATTTTTGACTGTTTGTTGTTGATTTTCTTTCCCAATAACTTGTTATAAAAAAGACCTACTAAGACCATGTCATCTTTTCAGTATCCCCTACTGAGGTCTCATTGTACTATACACAAAGAATTAAGTTAAGCACCCCTACACAACGAATTAAGGTAAGCACCCCCTAATATATATTCTTTGTGTATATGTATACATTGGCATATATTCTAAGGTATGTGAGATCAAATAATGATTGGTATGACATTAGCAATTATCCATTGATGAACTTGAGTGATCAAAGTGAAAAAAAGTTATTGGTTGAGTCAGTGATCCGATCACGTGGGTCCTACACACGTTATTGACGCAAAGATCGCTAGAGGTCTTCTCAGAACAATGACTGTACGTTAGAAAACATAAACGTCATCCACACTGTCCGTGATGGACCTATAGCTCCATACTTAAATTGAGGTGAAAATATGCCTAAAATTCCCAAAAAATTTCACCTTAAATTATTCAGAATAAAATATTGAAAACGGCATGATTGTTATGTTTTTATGTGACCATAATATCACTTCTCCAGAAAATATAGCAATATCATGGGTATATTACACTGTTTTGACGACAACAAACTTGTAATGTGCGAGGTTGTAAAAAAACGGGGGGGGGGGTGCTTAACTTAATTCTTTGTGTATATTTCTGGGTGGCTACCCTTGTGAAATAAATTTTTATGATATGAGGAACATTCATGGAAAAATTGGCACTTTTGTCCATCCGGAAACGGTATTTCCAAAATATTTCATTAAAACACCTCTACAAGTCGAGAAATGTTTTGAGGCTGGAGCCAATCATGGACGGATTGCCACTCAGACACACGATAAATGACTGACCATCGTCGCAGGAACCTGTACCCTGCTCAGGGTGCCGGGGATAACTTGCCTACTCTTTGAGAAAGACACAGTGGGATCTTGAACGTCCACAAACGACCGGTGCTGGCAGACGGGTCCTCCGATTTGACGTTCTTCTGAAGGATGTCGCACACTCACTGCAAGATACCAGGGCGGCAGTTTATAGCTGGGTCAAGAGTCGAATCCAGGCTACAGACAGCCTAAAGGTGCGTGCACATACATGTAGCCAGCGCGTGCACATACATGTAGCCAGCGCGTGCACATACATGTAGCCAGCGTGTGCACATACATGTAGCCAGCGCGTGCACGTGCATGTAGCCAGCGTGTGCACATACATGTAGCCAGCGCGTGCACATTCATGTAGCCAGCGTGTGCACATGCATGTAGCCAGCGCATGCACATACATGTGTAGCCAGCGCATGCACATGCATGCAGCCAGCACGTGCACATACATGTAGCCAGCGTGTGCACATGCATGTAGCCAGTGCGTGCACATACATGTAGCCAGCGCGTGCACATTCATGTAGCCAGCGTGTGCACATGCATGTAGCCAGCGCATGCACATACATGTGTAGCCAGCGCATGCACATGCATGCAGCCAGCACGTGCACATACATGTAGCCAGCGTGTGCACATGCATGTAGCCAGCGCGTGCACATGCATGTAGCCAGCGCGTGCACATACATGTAGCCAGCGCGTGCACATGCATGTAGCCAGCGTGTGCACATAAATGTAGCCAGCGTGTGCACATACATGTAGCCAGCGCGTGCACATGCATGTAGCCAGCGCGTGCACATGCATGTAGCCAGCGCGTGCACATGCATGTGTAGCCAGCGTGTGCACATGCATGTAGCCAGCGCGTGCACATACATGTAGCCAGCGCATGCACATGCATGTAGCCAGCACGTGCACATACATATAGCCAGCGCGTGCACATGCATGTAGCCAGCGCGTGCACATACATGTAGCCAGCACGTGCACATACATGTAGCCAGCGCGTGCACATACATGTAGCCCAACCTGCCAGCCGACAAGTAATCACAAACAAAATACATAATCGTCTTTTTTATTTGTATGACCCTCGGATCACACCAAGTACAACTTTCAAGAAATACTTGTCAGAAAAGAAGGTTAGTGTGGGTCAACAAAGTTGTGATTAACCCATTAATAAGTCGATAAGTAATGTGATAAATAATTGTTGCAAATGCCATATTGTTGTGTTTATTCATGATCCTGCATTCTGTGGACATTTTCTTTCCTCATGACCTTTTCCCTCTTGTTTTGATGTCTAAATGAAACGATGTTGATGTTGGCTGTTGACAGAATTTTTGTTATTAGGAATAGAAAGAACATTTTAAGGGTAATACAGATGCAACCTGTATAATTTAAAGAGTACAGGTTGAATAAATAAGATAATTCCTTTTGGAAGGTAAAATAAAAATTGTGTATATTTGGTTTTGTATAACACTTTCTATTTGATCTGTGTAGGACAATTCAGGAGTGTACAATGGTGTGCTGGTTTTTGATCGATTCTGAAGTTGTATTTGGGCCACAATTTGTGTAATAAACAATAAAAACAAATCAGGGACATCCAATTGTCCTTTGTCGTATCTACATACACTTACAACTCGTTTAAAATTTGCACAATGGGATAAGACTCATGATGGAGTAAAATAAAGAATGCGTCAATCATTCACTGTCTTATGCAGCCACTTGTGTGATATGAACACACACACACATACACACACATACATACATGCATGCACCCACACAAACACAAACACGCAAACAAACGGAGGTGGGTATGTCTCTGTTCCATTTCCTAACCCTCCCCCCCCCCCCCTCTCCCCCTGTCCCCCACGTGTGCAAACAGCAGCCAGCACCAGTAACGTGGAAGCACTCATACCCACCATATAAAACACAATGTGTGTTTGTGTGTTTGTGTGTTTGTGTGTTTGCGTGTTTGCGTGATATCTGTCCCCCTTCATAAGGGTAGGTTTTAAAGGCATTGAGTAGTGCTTTGGGAGGGATTTGAGTGGGGGTTTAATGGGCAATCTTTGAATACCACTATGTGTCCACCAGTTAAAAGTCTGAAAAGGCCTCAAGGACCGAAGGACCCAGAATAGGTCAAGGACTCTGAAGACCCATAAGACCCAGAGGACCCACAATACCCCAAAGACCGTGAACGCCCAAAAGACCCCAAGGACCCAAAATATCCCAAGGACCCAGAGGATGCAAAATACCCCAATGACCCAGAAGACCCCAAGGACTCTGAAGACCCAAAAATACCCCAAAGATCTAAAAGACACAAAAGACCCGAAAGACCGAAAATACCCGATGACTGAAAAGATTAAAAAGACCCAGAAGACCCTTAAAAATCCCGAAGACCCCAAAAAACCCCGAACACCGAAAATATTGAAAAGACCCAGAAGACCAAAAATACCCCGAAAACCCAAAAGACTCAAAATACAACAAAGACCCAAAAGACCGAAAAGACCCTGAAGACCCAAGTGACTGAAAGGATCAAAAAGACCCAAAAAACTGAAAAAAACCTCGAAGACCCAAAGGATCCTAAAGATCCAAAAGACTCCAAAGACCCAAAATATCCCAAAGATGCTAACCATACAGGAGCCACCGTGAATAACAGGTGCCACCATATTTGGTTGAATGCCGAATCTCTCAATTACTCTGGCGTCAGGGCATGAGACGGAATATACGAGTATATTTCTTCCAATCTGATGATTTGAGTAAAAATCCTGAAGAAATTGGTCGGCATATTCAATTTTATATCAATCAATATTAATAATGTTGTGGTGCTGTGCACACACGACTCGATTGCCAGAGAGGTAGGCCACAACGCGTGGATACAAACAAGAGTCTTTATTACAAGCCGCATATCAGCACTGGGCGGGCTCGACCTTAGAGCCCGCATATATGTCCCGAGGCCACGCCTTGCCCCCGGGCGTGGCCGATCGGCCGAAAGGCGGGGCATGTATTTCAGTTCCCCGCCTGGACGCTCGCGCCACCCACTGGTGCGCGGAATTATTGACCCTTGTGCACGCCACACGCGCCCCCCCAGAATTCCCACGCACCTGAAGGATGAGCTTGCGGGGAAGCCGGATGACCCGGCCGAAATGCCCCCTGGCGATGCGTGCAGGGTGGGGGGTAGCGGGATGGCGGGGCTGGGGGGTGCCGGGGGTCTGACCGCCGGGGGGCGGCCTCGACGCGGAGGCAGAGCTGCTTGCGGGGGGTGGTCCAGACCGAGGTGGGCCGGCTTGAGGCGGTCCACGGAGATACGATCCGGGGCACCGCCGATGTCCACGGTGAAATGTTTGTCCCCGGTCTCCAGCACGCGGAAGGGCCCGTCGCACGGGGGCCGTAGCGGTGCCCGGTGGGCGTCGTGCCGGACGAAAACGTACTCCTCCGTGCGAAGCTCCGGGGCGACGTGGGAGGACGGGAAACCGTGGTGTGCCGTCGGCATCGGGGCGAACCTCTGGGCGGTCTCCTGCAGGGTGGAGTGCTGTTGCGCCGCGGACCAAGGAGCCGTGGAGTCGGGGATAAATACGCCCGATACCCGCAGCGGTTGTCCGAAGACCAGCTCCGCCGAGGACGCGCGCAGGTCGTACTTGGGCGCTGTCCTGAGGCCGAGCAGGACCCAGGGGAGTCTGTCGGCCCAGCTGCCATCGCGGAGGCTGGCCCGGAGCGCGGCCTTCATCGAGCGATGAAAGCGCTCGCACAGGCCGTTGGCCTGTGGGTGGTAGGCCATGGTGCGGTGCAGTTTGACGCCGAGCCCTTGCCCCACCGCGCCCCAGAGCTCCGAGGTGAACTGGGGGCCGCTGTCGGACGAGATGTCCGAGGGGGCACCGAAACCGGGCAACCCAAGTGGCGATGAAGGCTTGCACCACATCAGCCGCAGATGTCGCCGCTAATGGCACGGCCTCTGGCCACCGTGTGGTGCGGTCCACCATGGTGAGGAGGTGGGTGAACCCCCACGAGGGGGGCAGAGGTCCCACCAAGTCGACGTGGACGTGGTCGAACCGACGCTCGGGCACCGTAAACGGGGCCAAAGGGGCCTGGGTGTGGCGGTGGACCTTTGCGCGCTGGCACGCGAGGCACGTCCTGGTCCAGTCGCGGACGTCCTTCCTGAGGCCATGCCAGACGAACTTTGCCATGGCGAGCTTCTGGGAGGCCTTCGTGCCCGGTGGGACAGGCCGTGGATGGCGTCGAAAACCGGGCACTGCCAGCCAGCAGGCACGATGGGGCGAGGCTGGCCGAGGGAGATGTCGCACAGGAGGGCCGCGCCCGCGACGTCGAACGGCACCTCAGAGACGCAGAGGCCCGTGATGGCGGTCCGCTAGGCCTGGACGCCGGAGTCGGCTGTCTGGTTCTCCGCCATCCGGGCATAGTCGATCCCGAGGTGGACCGCGTGCGCGACGGACCGGGAAAGGCAATCCGCCACCGGGTTGTCTTTACCCGCGACGTGACGGATGTCCGTCGTGTACTCGGACATGGCAGAGAGGTGACATTGCTGCCGGGCCGACCATGGCTCGGCGACCTTGGCCATCGTGAACACAGGGGGCTTGTGATCAACGAAAGCCGTGAACGGGCGGCCCTCGAGCAGATGGCGGAAGTGTCGGACCGCCAGGTGGAGCCCGAGCAGCTCGCGGTCGAAGGTGCTGTACCGGCGTTCGTGCGGATGCAGCTGCCGGCTAAAAAACGCCAGGGGCTGCCAAGCACCACGCACCCACTGCTCGTGCACCGCGCCCACCGCGTAGTCCGATGCGTCGGTGGTGAGGGCGATCGGTTCATCGGGCGCCGGGTGCGCTAGCATGGTGGCGTTGGCCAAGGCCAGCTTTGCACCCGCAAACGCCGTGGCCATCGGCTCCGACCAGGCGATGTCACCTTTGCCCGGCTTCCCCCGGAGGGCCTCGTGCAGGGGTCGGAGGAGCTGGGCGACCCGGGGCACGAAGCGGTGGTAAAAATTGACCATGCCCAGGAATTCCTGGAGCCCCTTGATCGTGCGGGGGCGCGGAAAACTCTTGACGGCCTCCACCTTGGCCGGTAAAGGGACGGCCCCGTGCCTGGTGATGCGGTGCCCCAAAGAAGTCGATGGCGGCGACGCCGAAGCGGCACTTTGCGGGGTTGATGATCAGGCCATGCTGGCCCAGGCGTTCGAAAAGCGTGCGGAGGTGGAGCATGTGCTCCTCCCGGGACGCGCTCGCGACTAGTATGTCGTCCAGGTAGACATAGATGAAAGGTAAGTCGCTCAAGACGCTGTCCATGAGCCGCTGGAACGCCTGGGCCGCATTCTTCAACCCAAAAGGCATCCGCAGGAACTCAAAGAGGCCGAAAGGGGTGATGACGGCCGTCTTTGGGACATCGTCCGGTTGTACGGGGACATGGTGGTAGCCCCGGATGAGGTCCACCTTGGAGAACACGGTCATGTTTGCCAACCGGGCGGAAAAGTCTTGGATATGTGGGACTGGGTAGCGGTCGGGGGTAGTGGCATCATTGAGCCGGCGGTAGTCACCGCACAGCCGCCATCCGCCACCGGGCTTCAGCACAATGTGCAGAGGAGAGGCCCAAGCGCTGTTGGAGCGCCGTACGATACCCAGTCGTTCCAGCGTGGCGAACTCCGCTTTCGCCATGGCGAGCTTCGTGGGGTCGAGGCGGCGCGCCCGGGCGTAGACCGGTGGGCCGACGGTGGGGATATGGTGCTCCACCCCGTGCTTTACAGCCACTGCTGAAAAGGTGGGCGCGTGAGTGCCGGGAAACTGGCGATGAGGCGGGTAAACTCGTCCGCTGCCGGAAGCATACAGACTAACCTCGCCGGGACGGAACCTTTCAGCAAGCTGCTTGGCAAGCCACTCGGTGAGTCGCTCAGCGAGCTGCTCAACGAGCCGCTCAGCAAACAAGCGAGCGAGCTGAAGGTTTCGGCCTGGACAAGACGTCTGCGCTTAACGTCGACCAACAGCCCATGCGCACATAGGAAGTCCGCACCGAGCAGGGCAATTGGCACGCTGGCGATGACGAACGACCATTGGAAGCGCTGCCCTCCGAACCACAGTGAGAGGCAACGCTTCCCGAATGTGCGGATGGGTGTACCATTGGCGGCAAGCAAAGCGGGGCCCCGGCCCGTGGCTTGCTTGTCGGACGCGGAGGCAGGGAGGACGCTTACCCGCGCTCCCGTGTCGCAAAGAAAATGGCACCCGGACAAGGTGTCCATGATGAACAGGAGGCTGCTGGAATGGCCGACGCTCATGGCCGCAAGTGAGCGCCGGCCCGGTCGTTTCCCGACCCGTCAAAAGAACACGGCGGGCGGCATGTTTTAGCCTTGTGGCCGAACCTGGCATGGTAGTAGCACCAGGTTTGCGGCGGTGGTGCTGGCGGCGGCGGTGGTGGGCGGGGCGTAGCAGCGGCCACGAGGGAAGCAGGGGGTGCTGTAGCCTCCGCGCCGGGATCCACTACGGCAGCACCGTACACCGACCGCATGTCGCAGGCCGCGAAATACTTGTCGGCCTCTCCAGCCAGGGTGCGGGGTTCCGTTATTTTGGAACCGGCCAGCGCGAGGCGCACCTATACAGGTAGCTGGCGTAGGAAAAGTGCTCGGAATAAGAAATCCGGGCGCTGGTCTCCAAGCAGGGACAGCATGAAATCCATCCGGACGGATGGTCGTGTGTCGCCGAGGGCGGGAAGGTCCAGGAGGCGGTCGGCGCGTTCGACCTCCGTGAGCCCGAACGTGGCGAGGAGGAGACGTTTGAGTGCCTCATACTTGTGGTCGCCCGGTGGGCGCCGAAGGATGGACATGACGCGGGCGGCAGTGCCGGGCCCGAGGGCGGCGACCACGTGGTAGTACCTGGTCTCGTCCGCCGTGATGCCCCGGAGTTGGAATTGAGCTTCGGCCTGCACAAACCAAACGTCGGCTTGCGCTTCCCAAAACTCCGGGAGTTTGATTGCGATGGCGTTGGTAGCCATGGCACGTTCGGGGGTCAGCAACGGCTGAGCCAATCGGGGTCACCAGTGTGGTGCTGTGCACACACGACTCGATTGCCAGAGAGGTAGGCCACAACGCGTGGATACAAACAAGTCTTTATTACAAGCTCGCATATCAGCACTGGGCGGGCTCGACCTTAGAGCCCGCATATATGTCCCGAGGCCACGCCTTGCCCCCGGGCATGGCCGATCGGCCGAAAGGCGGGGCATGTATTTCAGTTCCCCGCCTGGACGCTCACGCTACCCACTGGTGCGCGGAATTATTGACCCTTTTCCCCCCCACAATGTGATGATTACATTTTGATGGCAGGGTCCCCCACAAGTTGTTTGCCCCATGGCACCCACAACTCTAAATGGGGCCCTGTGTGGGATGGAGTATTGCAAGTTATTCTTAAATAAACCAATTCTGGGGGAAATTATCCCATCCGTTCGGATGTTCTTTCGCTCGTAAGTATAAACACACAATGATGCTGTTATAATCAGAGAATAAAAACAAGTTAATGTTTGCCATAAACCACGAAGAGACATGAAACACAATGGCGAATATTCAAAGAAGAAGAAGAAACCTCTGGGTTGATGGCTGTGTGCAGGCTACGGCTCACTACAGCCCTCTATAGTCTATAGGGACTGCCTTATTACAGAGTACTGCAAGTGCTCTGTAAAGAGTATGGCACATCAGAGAGAGAGAGAGAGAGAGAGAGAGAGAGAGAGAGAGAGAGAGAGCTCTGCCATACTGCAAAGTCTTTACGATACTGATGGCATCGCATGTCGAGGGATTCAGAGACACAACGTCACAGGATGTTACAATTGCCCTTTAAAGATCAATGCGCATCAGCGCACGGCATGTGTGCGACTTGAACGCCCAACAGCAGCAGGTAGTTCGGTAATGACTCACATTGGGCGAAACATCGTTGACTGGAAAGTAACTGGTGAGGGATACTTCTGGTACAAGTTCTGCAGTTGCAGGTGTGGATACGTGAAGGGACATAGGTGCTCTCTGATGGTTGAACAGGTGGTGAAATAAATACCTGTGGTTCTGCTGGCTTGTTATGACACAACATGAGTTGATCAATGTGCTTCCACTGAAATCTACCATCAGACAGTTTGATGAGAAACATCTGGACCACCAATACTCTCAATAATCACCACAGACAACCAGTTCTCACCTTGTTGAGAACGAACACAGGATCATTTACATTAACTTCACGATTCACAGATGTCTGGTCGTGACAAAACTTCTGCTGGAATTTATAACCTTGTCTTTAACTTCTTCAACATTGATAACAGTATATGGGTGCACAAGTGATAACCTTGTCTTTAACTCCGTCAACATTGACAACAGTATCTGGGTGCACAAGTGAAAACCTTGTCTTTAACTCCGTCAACATTGACAACAGTATCTGGGTGCACAAGTGATAACCTTGTCCTTAACTCCATCAACATTGACAACAGTATCTGGGTGCACAAGTGATAACCTTGTCTTTAACTCCGTCAACATCAGCTGTGTGCTGATAACCTTGTTAATCAGCCAACATCACCGCTTTGCACAAAAAAGGTGCAAAAACAGATCCTAGCAACTACAGACCAATCAGCCTTCTCCCAATTATCAGCAAAGTCATGGAATCCATCATTGCTTCGGATATGAAATCTTTCCTCTTCTCCAATCGCTTGATCTCTGATCATCAATTTGGATTCAGACCAGGTCACTCGACTCTGGACATGCTGCTTCTGCTTTCTCAACAATGGATGGAGGTCCTCAATGCCAAACAGGAAATTAGAGCCGTCTCCGTTGACATATCACGTGCCTTCGATACGGTCTGGCACCCCGCTCTGCTCACCAAACTCTCCTCCTTTGGTATCCATGGAAATGTCCACACATGGCTGGCGGACTTCCTCTCTAGTCGTAGTCAGCGTGTGGCCCTGAATGGGTTTCTCTCATCTACTCTTCCTGTTCAGGCTGGAGTTCGCCAAGGCAGTGTTCTTGGCCCTGTGCTTTTTCTGGTCTTCATCAATGATCTCTCTGACTCTCTTGAAAATCCTCTCTATGTCTTTGCTGATGACTCTACTCTCTGTCGCTCCATTCCTCATCCCTCAGATCGGCAGTCTGCAGCCTCCTCACTCTCTGCAGACCTGGACAAAATCACAGATTGGTCAAACAAGTGGCACATGTCTTTCAATCCTGACAAATCCCACACTCTTACGATGTCTCTCCGAAAAGACCGACTGGACAACCCTCCCATCCACTTTCTGAATAATCCTCTCCAAGAAGTTCTGTCACTCAAGCTTTTGGGTCTCACTATCTGCCATGATCTTTCCTGGGAAAACCACATTTCAAATCGGGCCTCCAAAGCCAGTCGCCGACTGGGCATCCTCTGTCGTGCGCAGTCCTTCCTTGGCACACCTGAGCTCCTCACCACATACAAGGCTTTCATCTGCAGCTCAATGGAATACTGCTCTCCCCTCTGGGCTGGTGCTCCTGCCTCACACAGAGCTCGGCTTCACGCTGTTGAAACCAAAGCGTTCAGAATCATTGGAATCTCCCGCGATGAAGCTAACTCCAAGGGCCTTTCACTCACTCACCGCAGGCAGGTTGGTGGTCTTTCCGTCTTCTACCGACTCCTCTCTGGCCTTGCCCCCCCAGCTCTCTCTGGGCTCTGTCCCCCAAATATTCCTACAGGTCGCACAAGATCTGCCTGCAACCCTCTTATGGTTAAACTGCCAAAATCAAGACTCTCTGCTCACCTTCACTCCTTCATTCCTCTTTTCTCCCGCCTCTGGAACAAACTCCCTCACTCTGTCCAATCCCACTCCTCCCTCTAGGTCTTTAAAACAGCTGTTCACCACCATCTCTTATCTTCCCACATCCAAAACCTTGATCTTATCTACCCCTGCTAATTTCACCCCTAATCCACTTTTTTGAAATACCAACTTCTGTCCTGGAAGTCCTTGGTGTCCATGTGTTTTATACTTCTCCCACCCCCCCCCCCCCACCCCCCCTCTTCCCACGCCTTCTCCCCCCAAGCTCTCTCCCTCCCACACATCTCCCTGCTCTCAAATGTTGTGTTTGTGTGCTTCCTCTTCTCTCCCCATCTTGTCTTCCGCTCCCTCTTTTTATATATTTTGTTTGTCTGTTTGATTTGTTTGTGAAATAAATGTTAGCTCTTTCACGAGCCTCGATTCAGTATACAAAAACAAACAAACAAACAAACAAAAAAACAAAAACATTGACAACAGTATCTGGGTGCACAAGTGATAACCTTCTCTTTAACTCCGTCAATATTGGCAAAAGTATCTGGGTGCACAAGTGATAACCTTGTCTTTAACTCCGTCAACATTGACAACAGTATCTGGGTGCACAAGTGATAACCTTCTCTTTAATTCCGTAAACATTGACAACAGTATCTGGGTGCACAAGTGATAACCTTCTCTTTAACTCCGTCAATATTGGCAAAAGTATCTGGGTGCACAAGTGATAACCTTGTCTTTAACTCCGTCAACATTGACAACAGTATCTGGGTGCACAAGTGATAACCTTGTCTTCAACTCCGTCAACATTGACAACAGTATCTGGGTGCACAAGTGATAACCTTCTCTTTAATTCCGTAAACATTGACAACAGTATCTGGGTGCACAAGTGATAACCTTGTCTTTAACTCCTTCAACAATGACAACAGTATCTGGGTGCACAAGTGGTAACCTTGTCTTTAACTCCTTCAGCATTGACAACAGTATCTGGGTGCACAAGTGATAACCTTGTCTTTAACTCCGTCAACATTGACAACAGTATCTGGGTGCACAAGTGATAACCTTGTCTTTAATTCCGTCAACATTGACAACAGTATCTGGGTGCACAAGTGATAACCTTGTCTTTAACTCCTTCAACATTGACAACAGTATCTGGGTGCACAAGTGACAACCTTGTCTTTAACTCCTTCAGCATTGACAACAGTATCTGGGTGCACAAGTGATAACCTTGTCTTTAACTCCGTCAACATTGACAACAGTATCTGGGTGCACAAGTGATAACCTTGTCTTTAACTCCTTCAGCATTGACAACAGTACCTGGGTGCACAAGTGATAACCTTGTCTTTAACTCCTTCAACATTGACAACAGTATCTGGGTGCACAAGTGATAACCTTGTCTTTAACTCCTTCAGCATTGACAACAGTATCTGGGTGCACAAGTGATAACCTTGTCTTTAACTCCTTCAACATTGATAACAGTATCTGGGTGCACAAGTGATAACCTTGTCTTTAACTCCGTCAATATTGGCAACAGTATCTGGGTGCACAAGTGATAACCTCGTCTTTAACTCCGTCAACATTGACAACAGTATCTGGGTGCACAAGTGGTAACCTTGTCTTTAACTCCGTCAACATTGACAACAGTATCTGGGTGCACAAGTGATAACCTTGTCTTTAACTCCTTCAGCATTGACAACAGTATCTGGGTGCACAAGTGATAACCTCGTCTTTAACTCCGTCAACATTGACAACAGTATCTGGGTGCACAAGTGGTAACCTTGTCTTTAACTCCGTCAACATTGACAACAGTATCTGGGTGCACAAGTGATAACCTTGTCTTCAACTCCTTCAACATTGATAACAGTATCTGGGTGCACAAGTGATAACCTTGTCTTTAACTCCTTCAACATTGACAACAGTATCTGGGTGCACAAGTGATAACCTTGTCTTCAACTCCTTCAACATTGATAACAGTATCTGGGTGCACAAGTGGTAATTTTGTCTTTAACTCCGTCAACATTGACAACAGTATCTGGGTGCACAAGTGATAACCTTGTCTTTAACTCCTTCAGCATTGACAACAGTATCTGGGTGCACAAGTGGTAACCTTGTCTTTAACTCCTTCAACATTGACAACAGTATCTGGGTGCACAAGTGATAACCTTGTCTTTAACTCCTTCAACATTGACAACAGTATCTGGGTGCACAAGTGGTAACCTTGTCTTTAACTCCTTCAACATTGACAACAGTATCTGGGTGCACAAGTGATAACCTTGTCTTCAACTCCTTCAACATTGATAACAGTATCTGGGTGCACAAGTGATAACCTTGTCTTTAATTCCGTCAACATTGACAACAGTATCTGGGTGCACAAGTGATAACCTTGTCTTTAACTCCTTCAGCATTGACAACAGTATCTGGGTGCACAAGTGATAACCTTGTCTTTAACTCCTTCAACATTGACAACCTTATCTGGGTGCACAAGTGATAACCTTGTCTTTAACTCCTTCAACATTGACAACAGTATCTGGGTGCACAAGTGATAACCTTGTCCTTAACTCCTTCAACATTGACAACAGTATCTGGGTGCACAAGTGATAACCTTGTCTTTAACTCCTTCAACATTGACAACAGTATCTGGGTGCACAAGTGACAACCTTGTCTTTAACTCCTTCAACATTGATAACAGTATCTGGGTGCACAAGTGATAACCTTGTCTTTAACTCCGTCAATATTGGCAACAGTATCTGGGTGCACAAGTGATAACCTCGTCTTTAACTCCGTCAACATTGACAACAGTATCTGGGTGCACAAGTGGTAACCTTGTCTTTAACTCCGTCAACATTGACAACAGTATCTGGGTGCACAAGTGATAACCTTGTCTTTAACTCCTTCAGCATTGACAACAGTATCTGGGTGCACAAGTGGTAACCTTGTCTTTAACTCCGTCAACATTGACAACAGTATCTGGGTGCACAAGTGATAACCTTGTCTTTAACTCCTTCAGCATGGACAACAGTATCTGGGTGCACAAGTGGTAACCTTGTCTTTAACTCCTTCAACATTGACAACAGTATCTGGGTGCACAAGTGGTAACCTTGTCTTTAACTCCTTCAACATTGACAACAGTATCTGGGTGCACAAGTGATAACCGTGTCTTCAACTCCTTCAACATTGATAACAGTATCTGGGTGCACAAGTGATAACCTTGTCTTTAATTCCGTCAACTTTGACAACAGTATCTGGGTGAACAAGTGATAACCTTGTCTTTAACTCCTTCAACATTGACAACAGTATCTGGGTGCACAAGTGATAACCTTGTCTTCAACTCCTTCAACATTGACAACAGTATCTGGGTGCACAACTGATAACCTTGTCTTTAATTCCGTCAACATTGACAACAATATCTGGGTGCACAAGTGATAACCTTGTCTTTAACTCCTTCAGCATTGACAACAGTATCTGGGTGCACAAGTGATAACCTTGTCTTTAACTCCTTCAACATTGACAACAGTATCTGGGTGCACAAGTGATAACCTTGTCTTTAACTCCTTCAACATTGACAACAGTATCTGGGTGCACAAGTGATAACCTTGTCTTTAACTCCTTCAACATTGACAACAGTATCTGGGTGCACAAGTGATAACCTTGTCTTTAACTCCTTCAACATTGACAACAGTATCTGGGTGCACAAGTGATAACCTTGTCCTTAACTCCATCAACATTGACAACAGTATCTGGGTGCACAAGTGCTAACCTTGTCTTTAACTCCTTCAACATTGACAACAGTATCTGGGTGCACAAGTGGTAACCTTGTCTTTCACTCCGTCAACATTGACAACAGTATCTGGGTGCACAAGTGATAACCTTGTCTTTAACTCCTTCAACATTGACAACAGTATCTGGGTGCACAAGTGATAACCTTGTCCTTAACTCCTTCAACATTGACAACAGTATCTCGGTGCACAAGTGGTAACCTTGTCTTTAACTCCTTCAACATTGACAACAGTATCTGGGTGCACAAGTGACAACCTTGTCTTTAACTCCTTCAACATTGACAACAGTATCTGGGTGCACAAGTGATAACCTTGTCTTTAACTCCTTCAACATTGACAACAGTATCTGGGTGCACAAGTGATAACCTTGTCTTTAACTCCTTCAACATTGACAACAGTATCTGGGTGCACAAGTGATAACCTTGTCTTTAACTCCTTCAACATTGACAACAGTATCTGGGTGCACAAGTGATAACCTTGTCTTTAACTCCATCAACATTGACAACAGTATCTGGGTGCACAAGTGATAACCTTGTCTTTCACTCCGTCAACATTGACAACAGTATCTGGGTGCACAAGTGATAACCTTGTCTTTAACTCCTTCAACATTGACAACAGTATCTGGGTGCACAAGTGCTAACCTTGTCTTTAACTCCTTCAACATTGACAACAGTATCTCGGTGCACAAGTGGTAACCTTGTCTTTAACTCCTTCAACATTGACAACAGTATCTGGGTGCACAAGTGATAACCTTGTCTTTAACTCCTTCAACATTGACAACAGTATCTCGGTGCACAAGTGGTAACCTTGTCTTTAACTCCTTCAACATTGACAACAGTATCTCGGTGCACAAGTGACAACCTTGTCTTTAACTCCTTCAACATTGACAACAGTATCTGGGTGCACAAGTGATAACCTTGTCTTTCACTCCGTCAACATTGACAACAGTATCTGGGTGCACAAGTGATAACCTTGTCTTTAACTCCTTCAACATTGACAACAGTATCTGGGTGCACAAGTGCTAACCTTGTCTTTAACTCCTTCAACATTGACAACAGTATCTCGGTGCACAAGTGGTAACCTTGTCTTTAACTCCTTCAACATTGACAACAGTATCTGGGTGCACAAGTGACAACCTTGTCTTTAACTCCTTCAACATTGACAACAGTATCTGGGTGCACAAGTGATAACCTTGTCTTTAACTCCTTCAACATTGACAACAGTATCTGGGTGCACAAGTGATAACCTTGTCTTTAACTCCTTCAACATTGACAACAGTATCTGGGTGCACAAGTGATAACCTTGTCTTTAACTCCATCAACATTGACAACAGTATCTGGGTGCACAAGTGACAACCTTGTCTTTAACTCCTTCAACATTGACAACAGTATCTGGGTGCACAAGTGATAACCTTGTCTTTAACTCCTTCAACATTGACAACAGTATCTGGGTGCACAAGTGATAACCTTGTCTTTAACTCCTTCAACATTGACAACAGTATCTGGGTGCACAAGTGACAACCTTGTCTTTAACTCCGTCAACATTGACAACAGTATCTGGGTGCACAAGTGATAACCTTGTCTTTAACTCCTTCAGCATTGACAACAGTACCTGGGTGCACAAGTGATAACCTTGTCTTTAACTCCTTCAACATTGACAACAGTATCTGGGTGCACAAGTGATAACCTTGTCTTTAACTCCTTCAGCATTGACAACAGTATCTGGGTGCACAAGTGATAACCTTGTCTTTAACTCCTTCAACATTGATAACAGTATCTGGGTGCACAAGTGATAACCTTGTCTTTAACTCCGTCAATATTGGCAACAGTATCTGGGTGCACAAGTGATAACCTCGTCTTTAACTCCGTCAACATTGACAACAGTATCTGGGTGCACAAGTGGTAACCTTGTCTTTAACTCCGTCAACATTGACAACAGTATCTGGGTGCACAAGTGATAACCTTGTCTTTAACTCCTTCAGCATTGACAACAGTATCTGGGTGCACAAGTGATAACCTCGTCTTTAACTCCGTCAACATTGACAACAGTATCTGGGTGCACAAGTGGTAACCTTGTCTTTAACTCCGTCAACATTGACAACAGTATCTGGGTGCACAAGTGATAACCTTGTCTTCAACTCCTTCAACATTGATAACAGTATCTGGGTGCACAAGTGATAACCTTGTCTTTAACTCCTTCAACATTGACAACAGTATCTGGGTGCACAAGTGATAACCTTGTCTTCAACTCCTTCAACATTGATAACAGTATCTGGGTGCACAAGTGGTAATCTTGTCTTTAACTCCGTCAACATTGACAACAGTATCTGGGTGCACAAGTGATAACCTTGTCTTTAACTCCTTCAGCATTGACAACAGTATCTGGGTGCACAAGTGGTAACCTTGTCTTTAACTCCTTCAACATTGACAACAGTATCTGGGTGCACAAGTGATAACCTTGTCTTTAACTCCTTCAACATTGACAACAGTATCTGGGTGCACAAGTGGTAACCTTGTCTTTAACTCCTTCAACATTGACAACAGTATCTGGGTGCACAAGTGATAACCTTGTCTTCAACTCCTTCAACATTGATAACAGTATCTGGGTGCACAAGTGATAACCTTGTCTTCAACTCCTTCAACATTGATAACAGTATCTGGGTGCACAAGTGATAACCTTGTCTTTAACTCCATCAACATTGACAACAGTATCTGGGTGCACAAGTGACAACCTTGTCTTCAACTCCTTCAACATTGATAACAGTATCTGGGTGCACAAGTGGTAATTTTGTCTTTAACTCCGTCAACATTGACAACAGTATCTGGGTGCACAAGTGATAACCTTGTCTTTAACTCCTTCAGCATTGACAACAGTATCTGGGTGCACAAGTGGTAACCTTGTCTTTAACTCCTTCAACATTGACAACAGTATCTGGGTGCACAAGTGATAACCTTGTCTTTAACTCCTTCAACATTGACAACAGTATCTGGGTGCACAAGTGGTAACCTTGTCTTTAACTCCTTCAACATTGACAACAGTATCTGGGTGCACAAGTGATAACCTTGTCTTCAACTCCTTCAACATTGATAACAGTATCTGGGTGCACAAGTGATAACCTTGTCTTTAATTCCGTCAACATTGACAACAGTATCTGGGTGCACAAGTGATAACCTTGTCTTTAACTCCTTCAGCATTGACAACAGTATCTGGGTGCACAAGTGATAACCTTGTCTTTAACTCCTTCAACATTGACAACCTTATCTGGGTGCACAAGTGATAACCTTGTCTTTAACTCCTTCAACATTGACAACAGTATCTGGGTGCACAAGTGATAACCTTGTCCTTAACTCCTTCAACATTGACAACAGTATCTGGGTGCACAAGTGATAACCTTGTCTTTAACTCCTTCAACATTGACAACAGTATCTGGGTGCACAAGTGACAACCTTGTCTTTAACTCCTTCAACATTGATAACAGTATCTGGGTGCACAAGTGATAACCTTGTCTTTAACTCCGTCAATATTGGCAACAGTATCTGGGTGCACAAGTGATAACCTCGTCTTTAACTCCGTCAACATTGACAACAGTATCTGGGTGCACAAGTGGTAACCTTGTCTTTAACTCCGTCAACATTGACAACAGTATCTGGGTGCACAAGTGATAACCTTGTCTTTAACTCCTTCAGCATTGACAACAGTATCTGGGTGCACAAGTGGTAACCTTGTCTTTAACTCCGTCAACATTGACAACAGTATCTGGGTGCACAAGTGATAACCTTGTCTTTAACTCCTTCAGCATGGACAACAGTATCTGGGTGCACAAGTGGTAACCTTGTCTTTAACTCCTTCAACATTGACAACAGTATCTGGGTGCACAAGTGGTAACCTTGTCTTTAACTCCTTCAACATTGACAACAGTATCTGGGTGCACAAGTGATAACCGTGTCTTCAACTCCTTCAACATTGATAACAGTATCTGGGTGCACAAGTGATAACCTTGTCTTTAATTCCGTCAACTTTGACAACAGTATCTGGGTGAACAAGTGATAACCTTGTCTTTAACTCCTTCAACATTGACAACAGTATCTGGGTGCACAAGTGATAACCTTGTCTTCAACTCCTTCAACATTGACAACAGTATCTGGGTGCACAACTGATAACCTTGTCTTTAATTCCGTCAACATTGACAACAATATCTGGGTGCACAAGTGATAACCTTGTCTTTAACTCCTTCAGCATTGACAACAGTATCTGGGTGCACAAGTGATAACCTTGTCTTTAACTCCTTCAACATTGACAACAGTATCTGGGTGCACAAGTGATAACCTTGTCTTTAACTCCTTCAACATTGACAACAGTATCTGGGTGCACAAGTGATAACCTTGTCTTTAACTCCTTCAACATTGACAACAGTATCTGGGTGCACAAGTGATAACCTTGTCTTTAACTCCTTCAACATTGACAACAGTATCTGGGTGCACAAGTGATAACCTTGTCCTTAACTCCATCAACATTGACAACAGTATCTGGGTGCACAAGTGCTAACCTTGTCTTTAACTCCTTCAACATTGACAACAGTATCTGGGTGCACAAGTGGTAACCTTGTCTTTCACTCCGTCAACATTGACAACAGTATCTGGGTGCACAAGTGATAACCTTGTCTTTAACTCCTTCAACATTGACAACAGTATCTGGGTGCACAAGTGATAACCTTGTCCTTAACTCCTTCAACATTGACAACAGTATCTCGGTGCACAAGTGGTAACCTTGTCTTTAACTCCTTCAACATTGACAACAGTATCTGGGTGCACAAGTGACAACCTTGTCTTTAACTCCTTCAACATTGACAACAGTATCTGGGTGCACAAGTGATAACCTTGTCTTTAACTCCTTCAACATTGACAACAGTATCTGGGTGCACAAGTGATAACCTTGTCTTTAACTCCTTCAACATTGACAACAGTATCTGGGTGCACAAGTGATAACCTTGTCTTTAACTCCTTCAACATTGACAACAGTATCTGGGTGCACAAGTGATAACCTTGTCTTTAACTCCATCAACATTGACAACAGTATCTGGGTGCACAAGTGATAACCTTGTCTTTCACTCCGTCAACATTGACAACAGTATCTGGGTGCACAAGTGATAACCTTGTCTTTAACTCCTTCAACATTGACAACAGTATCTGGGTGCACAAGTGCTAACCTTGTCTTTAACTCCTTCAACATTGACAACAGTATCTCGGTGCACAAGTGGTAACCTTGTCTTTAACTCCTTCAACATTGACAACAGTATCTGGGTGCACAAGTGATAACCTTGTCTTTAACTCCTTCAACATTGACAACAGTATCTCGGTGCACAAGTGGTAACCTTGTCTTTAACTCCTTCAACATTGACAACAGTATCTCGGTGCACAAGTGACAACCTTGTCTTTAACTCCTTCAACATTGACAACAGTATCTGGGTGCACAAGTGATAACCTTGTCTTTCACTCCGTCAACATTGACAACAGTATCTGGGTGCACAAGTGATAACCTTGTCTTTAACTCCTTCAACATTGACAACAGTATCTGGGTGCACAAGTGCTAACCTTGTCTTTAACTCCTTCAACATTGACAACAGTATCTCGGTGCACAAGTGGTAACCTTGTCTTTAACTCCTTCAACATTGACAACAGTATCTGGGTGCACAAGTGACAACCTTGTCTTTAACTCCTTCAACATTGACAACAGTATCTGGGTGCACAAGTGATAACCTTGTCTTTAACTCCTTCAACATTGACAACAGTATCTGGGTGCACAAGTGATAACCTTGTCTTTAACTCCTTCAACATTGACAACAGTATCTGGGTGCACAAGTGATAACCTTGTCTTTAACTCCATCAACATTGACAACAGTATCTGGGTGCACAAGTGACAACCTTGTCTTTAACTCCTTCAACATTGACAACAGTATCTGGGTGCACAAGTGATAACCTTGTCTTTAACTCCTTCAACATTGACAACAGTATCTGGGTGCACAAGTGATAACCTTGTCTTTAACTCCTTCAACATTGACAACAGTATCTGGGTGCACAAGTGACAACCTTGTCTTTAACTCCGTCAACATTGACAACAGTATCTGGGTGCACAAGTGATAACCTTGTCTTTAACTCCTTCAGCATTGACAACAGTACCTGGGTGCACAAGTGATAACCTTGTCTTTAACTCCTTCAACATTGACAACAGTATCTGGGTGCACAAGTGATAACCTTGTCTTTAACTCCTTCAGCATTGACAACAGTATCTGGGTGCACAAGTGATAACCTTGTCTTTAACTCCTTCAACATTGATAACAGTATCTGGGTGCACAAGTGATAACCTTGTCTTTAACTCCGTCAATATTGGCAACAGTATCTGGGTGCACAAGTGATAACCTCGTCTTTAACTCCGTCAACATTGACAACAGTATCTGGGTGCACAAGTGGTAACCTTGTCTTTAACTCCGTCAACATTGACAACAGTATCTGGGTGCACAAGTGATAACCTTGTCTTTAACTCCTTCAGCATTGACAACAGTATCTGGGTGCACAAGTGATAACCTCGTCTTTAACTCCGTCAACATTGACAACAGTATCTGGGTGCACAAGTGGTAACCTTGTCTTTAACTCCGTCAACATTGACAACAGTATCTGGGTGCACAAGTGATAACCTTGTCTTCAACTCCTTCAACATTGATAACAGTATCTGGGTGCACAAGTGATAACCTTGTCTTTAACTCCTTCAACATTGACAACAGTATCTGGGTGCACAAGTGATAACCTTGTCTTCAACTCCTTCAACATTGATAACAGTATCTGGGTGCACAAGTGGTAATCTTGTCTTTAACTCCGTCAACATTGACAACAGTATCTGGGTGCACAAGTGATAACCTTGTCTTTAACTCCTTCAGCATTGACAACAGTATCTGGGTGCACAAGTGGTAACCTTGTCTTTAACTCCTTCAACATTGACAACAGTATCTGGGTGCACAAGTGATAACCTTGTCTTTAACTCCTTCAACATTGACAACAGTATCTGGGTGCACAAGTGGTAACCTTGTCTTTAACTCCTTCAACATTGACAACAGTATCTGGGTGCACAAGTGATAACCTTGTCTTCAACTCCTTCAACATTGATAACAGTATCTGGGTGCACAAGTGATAACCTTGTCTTTAATTCCGTCAACATTGACAACAGTATCTGGGTGCACAAGTGATAACCTTGTCTTTAACTCCTTCAGCATTGACAACAGTATCTGGGTGCACAAGTGATAACCTTGTCTTTAACTCCTTCAACATTGACAACCTTATCTGGGTGCACAAGTGATAACCTTGTCTTTAACTCCTTCAACATTGACAACAGTATCTGGGTGCACAAGTGATAACCTTGTCCTTAACTCCTTCAACATTGACAACAGTATCTGGGTGCACAAGTGATAACCTTGTCTTTAACTCCTTCAACATTGACAACAGTATCTGGGTGCACAAGTGACAACCTTGTCTTTAACTCCTTCAACATTGATAACAGTATCTGGGTGCACAAGTGATAACCTTGTCTTTAACTCCGTCAATATTGGCAACAGTATCTGGGTGCACAAGTGATAACCTCGTCTTTAACTCCGTCAACATTGACAACAGTATCTGGGTGCACAAGTGGTAACCTTGTCTTTAACTCCGTCAACATTGACAACAGTATCTGGGTGCACAAGTGATAACCTTGTCTTTAACTCCTTCAGCATTGACAACAGTATCTGGGTGCACAAGTGGTAACCTTGTCTTTAACTCCGTCAACATTGACAACAGTATCTGGGTGCACAAGTGATAACCTTGTCTTTAACTCCTTCAGCATGGACAACAGTATCTGGGTGCACAAGTGGTAACCTTGTCTTTAACTCCTTCAACATTGACAACAGTATCTGGGTGCACAAGTGGTAACCTTGTCTTTAACTCCTTCAACATTGACAACAGTATCTGGGTGCACAAGTGATAACCGTGTCTTCAACTCCTTCAACATTGATAACAGTATCTGGGTGCACAAGTGATAACCTTGTCTTTAATTCCGTCAACTTTGACAACAGTATCTGGGTGAACAAGTGATAACCTTGTCTTTAACTCCTTCAACATTGACAACAGTATCTGGGTGCACAAGTGATAACCTTGTCTTCAACTCCTTCAACATTGACAACAGTATCTGGGTGCACAAGTGATAACCTTGTCTTTAATTCCGTCAACATTGACAACAATATCTGGGTGCACAAGTGATAACCTTGTCTTTAACTCCTTCAGCATTGACAACAGTATCTGGGTGCACAAGTGATAACCTTGTCTTTAACTCCTTCAACATTGACAACAGTATCTGGGTGCACAAGTGATAACCTTGTCTTTAACTCCTTCAACATTGACAACAGTATCTGGGTGCACAAGTGATAACCTTGTCTTTAACTCCTTCAACATTGACAACAGTATCTGGGTGCACAAGTGATAACCTTGTCTTTAACTCCTTCAACATTGACAACAGTATCTGGGTGCACAAGTGATAACCTTGTCCTTAACTCCATCAACATTGACAACAGTATCTGGGTGCACAAGTGCTAACCTTGTCTTTAACTCCTTCAACATTGACAACAGTATCTGGGTGCACAAGTGGTAACCTTGTCTTTCACTCCGTCAACATTGACAACAGTATCTGGGTGCACAAGTGATAACCTTGTCTTTAACTCCTTCAACATTGACAACAGTATCTGGGTGCACAAGTGATAACCTTGTCCTTAACTCCTTCAACATTGACAACAGTATCTCGGTGCACAAGTGGTAACCTTGTCTTTAACTCCTTCAACATTGACAACAGTATCTGGGTGCACAAGTGACAACCTTGTCTTTAACTCCTTCAACATTGACAACAGTATCTGGGTGCACAAGTGATAACCTTGTCTTTAACTCCTTCAACATTGACAACAGTATCTGGGTGCACAAGTGATAACCTTGTCTTTAACTCCTTCAACATTGACAACAGTATCTGGGTGCACAAGTGATAACCTTGTCTTTAACTCCTTCAACATTGACAACAGTATCTGGGTGCACAAGTGATAACCTTGTCTTTAACTCCATCAACATTGACAACAGTATCTGGGTGCACAAGTGATAACCTTGTCTTTCACTCCGTCAACATTGACAACAGTATCTGGGTGCACAAGTGATAACCTTGTCTTTAACTCCTTCAACATTGACAACAGTATCTGGGTGCACAAGTGCTAACCTTGTCTTTAACTCCTTCAACATTGACAACAGTATCTCGGTGCACAAGTGGTAACCTTGTCTTTAACTCCTTCAACATTGACAACAGTATCTGGGTGCACAAGTGATAACCTTGTCTTTAACTCCTTCAACATTGACAACAGTATCTCGGTGCACAAGTGGTAACCTTGTCTTTAACTCCTTCAACATTGACAACAGTATCTCGGTGCACAAGTGACAACCTTGTCTTTAACTCCTTCAACATTGACAACAGTATCTGGGTGCACAAGTGATAACCTTGTCTTTCACTCCGTCAACATTGACAACAGTATCTGGGTGCACAAGTGATAACCTTGTCTTTAACTCCTTCAACATTGACAACAGTATCTGGGTGCACAAGTGCTAACCTTGTCTTTAACTCCTTCAACATTGACAACAGTATCTCGGTGCACAAGTGGTAACCTTGTCTTTAACTCCTTCAACATTGACAACAGTATCTGGGTGCACAAGTGACAACCTTGTCTTTAACTCCTTCAACATTGACAACAGTATCTGGGTGCACAAGTGATAACCTTGTCTTTAACTCCTTCAACATTGACAACAGTATCTGGGTGCACAAGTGATAACCTTGTCTTTAACTCCTTCAACATTGACAACAGTATCTGGGTGCACAAGTGATAACCTTGTCTTTAACTCCATCAACATTGACAACAGTATCTGGGTGCACAAGTGACAACCTTGTCTTTAACTCCTTCAACATTGACAACAGTATCTGGGTGCACAAGTGATAACCTTGTCTTTAACTCCTTCAACATTGACAACAGTATCTGGGTGCACAAGTGATAACCTTGTCTTTAACTCCTTCAACATTGACAACAGTATCTGGGTGCACAAGTGAAAACCTTGTCTTTAACTCCGTCAACATTGACAACAGTATCTGGGTGCACAAGTGATAACCTTGTCCTTAACTCCATCAACATTGACAACAGTATCTGGGTGCACAAGTGATAACCTTGTCTTTAACTCCGTCAACATCAGCTGTGTGCTGATAACCTTGTTAATCAGCCAACATCACCGCTTTGCACAAAAAAGGTGCAAAAACAGATCCTAGCAACTACAGACCAATCAGCCTTCTCCCAATTATCAGCAAAGTCATGGAATCCATCATTGCTTCGGATATGAAATCTTTCCTCTTCTCCAATCGCTTGATCTCTGATCATCAATTTGGATTCAGACCAGGTCACTCGACTCTGGACATGCTGCTTCTGCTTTCTCAACAATGGATGGAGGTCCTCAATGCCAAACAGGAAATTAGAGCCGTCTCCGTTGACATATCACGTGCCTTCGATACGGTCTGGCACCCCGCTCTGCTCACCAAACTCTCCTCCTTTGGTATCCATGGAAATGTCCACACATGGCTGGCGGACTTCCTCTCTAGTCGTAGTCAGCGTGTGGCCCTGAATGGATTTCTCTCATCTTCCCTGCCTGTTCTGGCTGGAGTTCCCCAAGGCAGTGTTCTGGGCCCTGTGCTATTTCTGGTCTTCATCAATGACCTCTCCAACTCTCTGGAAAATCCTCTCTATCTCTTTGCTGATGACTCCACTATCTGCCGCTCCATTCCTCATCCCTCAGATCGGCAGTCTGCAGCCTCCTCACTCTTTGCAGACCTGGACAAAATCACAGACTGGTCAAACAAGTGGAACATGTCTTTCAATCCTGACAAATCCCACACTCTTACGATGTCTCTCCGAAAAGACCGACTGGACAACCCTCCCATCCACTTTCTGAATAATCCTCTCCAAGAAGTTCTGTCACTCAAGCTTTTGGGTCTCACTATCTGCCATGATCTTTCCTGGGAAAACCACATTTCAAATCGGGCCTCCAAAGCCAGTCGCCGACTGGGCATCCTCTGTCGTGCGCAGTCCTTCCTTGGCACACCTGAGCTCCTCACCACATACAAGGCTTTCATCTGCAGCTCAATGGAATACTGCTCTCCCCTCTGGGCTGGTGCTCCTGCCTCACACAGAGCTCGGCTTCACGCTGTTGAAACCAAAGCGTTCAGAATCATTGGAATCTCCCGCGATGAAGCTAACTCCAAGGGCCTTTCACTCACTCACCGCAGGCAGGTTGGTGGTCTTTCCGTCTTCTACCGACTCCTCTCTGGCCTTGCCCCCCCAGCTCTCTCTGGGCTCTGTCCCCCAAATATTCCTACAGGTCGCACAAGATCTGCCTGCAACCCTCTTATGGTTAAACTGCCAAAATCAAGACTCTCTGCTCACCTTCACTCCTTCATTCCTCTTTTCTCCCGCCTCTGGAACAAACTCCCTCACTCTGTCCAATCCCACTCCTCCCTCTAGGTCTTTAAAACAGCTGTTCACCACCATCTCTTATCTTCCCACATCCAAAACCTTGATCTTATCTACCCCTGCTAATTTCACCCCTAATCCACTTTTTTGAAATACCAACTTCTGTCCTGGAAGTCCTTGGTGTCCATGTGTTTTATACTTCTCCCACCCCCCCCCCCACCCCCCCTCTTCCCACGCCTTCTCCCCCCAAGCTCTCTCCCTCCCACACATCTCCCTGCTCTCAAATGTTGTGTTTGTGTGCTTCCTCTTCTCTCCCCATCTTGTCTTCCGCTCCCTCTTTTTATATATTTTGTTTGTCTGTTTGATTTGTTTGTGAAATAAATGTTAGCTCTTTCACGAGCCTCGATTCAGTATACAAAAACAAACAAACAAACAAACAAAAAAACAAAAACATTGACAACAGTATCTGGGTGCACAAGTGATAACCTTCTCTTTAACTCCGTCAATATTGGCAAAAGTATCTGGGTGCACAAGTGATAACCTTGTCTTTAACTCCGTCAACATTGACAACAGTATCTGGGTGCACAAGTGATAACCTTCTCTTTAATTCCGTAAACATTGACAACAGTATCTGGGTGCACAAGTGATAACCTTCTCTTTAACTCCGTCAATATTGGCAAAAGTATCTGGGTGCACAAGTGATAACCTTGTCTTTAACTCCGTCAACATTGACAACAGTATCTGGGTGCACAAGTGATAACCTTGTCTTCAACTCCGTCAACATTGACAACAGTATCTGGGTGCACAAGTGATAACCTTCTCTTTAATTCCGTAAACATTGACAACAGTATCTGGGTGCACAAGTGATAACCTTGTCTTTAACTCCTTCAACAATGACAACAGTATCTGGGTGCACAAGTGGTAACCTTGTCTTTAACTCCTTCAGCATTGACAACAGTATCTGGGTGCACAAGTGATAACCTTGTCTTTAACTCCGTCAACATTGACAACAGTATCTGGGTGCACAAGTGATAACCTTGTCTTTAATTCCGTCAACATTGACAACAGTATCTGGGTGCACAAGTGATAACCTTGTCTTTAACTCCTTCAACATTGACAACAGTATCTGGGTGCACAAGTGACAACCTTGTCTTTAACTCCTTCAGCATTGACAACAGTATCTGGGTGCACAAGTGATAACCTTGTCTTTAACTCCGTCAACATTGACAACAGTATCTGGGTGCACAAGTGATAACCTTGTCTTTAACTCCTTCAGCATTGACAACAGTACCTGGGTGCACAAGTGATAACCTTGTCTTTAACTCCTTCAACATTGACAACAGTATCTGGGTGCACAAGTGATAACCTTGTCTTTAACTCCTTCAGCATTGACAACAGTATCTGGGTGCACAAGTGATAACCTTGTCTTTAACTCCTTCAACATTGATAACAGTATCTGGGTGCACAAGTGATAACCTTGTCTTTAACTCCGTCAATATTGGCAACAGTATCTGGGTGCACAAGTGATAACCTCGTCTTTAACTCCGTCAACATTGACAACAGTATCTGGGTGCACAAGTGGTAACCTTGTCTTTAACTCCGTCAACATTGACAACAGTATCTGGGTGCACAAGTGATAACCTTGTCTTTAACTCCTTCAGCATTGACAACAGTATCTGGGTGCACAAGTGATAACCTCGTCTTTAACTCCGTCAACATTGACAACAGTATCTGGGTGCACAAGTGGTAACCTTGTCTTTAACTCCGTCAACATTGACAACAGTATCTGGGTGCACAAGTGATAACCTTGTCTTCAACTCCTTCAACATTGATAACAGTATCTGGGTGCACAAGTGATAACCTTGTCTTTAACTCCTTCAACATTGACAACAGTATCTGGGTGCACAAGTGATAACCTTGTCTTCAACTCCTTCAACATTGATAACAGTATCTGGGTGCACAAGTGGTAATCTTGTCTTTAACTCCGTCAACATTGACAACAGTATCTGGGTGCACAAGTGATAACCTTGTCTTTAACTCCTTCAGCATTGACAACAGTATCTGGGTGCACAAGTGGTAACCTTGTCTTTAACTCCTTCAACATTGACAACAGTATCTGGGTGCACAAGTGATAACCTTGTCTTTAACTCCTTCAACATTGACAACAGTATCTGGGTGCACAAGTGGTAACCTTGTCTTTAACTCCTTCAACATTGACAACAGTATCTGGGTGCACAAGTGATAACCTTGTCTTCAACTCCTTCAACATTGATAACAGTATCTGGGTGCACAAGTGATAACCTTGTCTTTAATTCCGTCAACATTGACAACAGTATCTGGGTGCACAAGTGATAACCTTGTCTTTAACTCCTTCAGCATTGACAACAGTATCTGGGTGCACAAGTGATAACCTTGTCTTTAACTCCTTCAACATTGACAACCTTATCTGGGTGCACAAGTGATAACCTTGTCTTTAACTCCTTCAACATTGACAACAGTATCTGGGTGCACAAGTGATAACCTTGTCCTTAACTCCTTCAACATTGACAACAGTATCTGGGTGCACAAGTGATAACCTTGTCTTTAACTCCTTCAACATTGACAACAGTATCTGGGTGCACAAGTGACAACCTTGTCTTTAACTCCTTCAACATTGATAACAGTATCTGGGTGCACAAGTGATAACCTTGTCTTTAACTCCGTCAATATTGGCAACAGTATCTGGGTGCACAAGTGATAACCTCGTCTTTAACTCCGTCAACATTGACAACAGTATCTGGGTGCACAAGTGGTAACCTTGTCTTTAACTCCGTCAACATTGACAACAGTATCTGGGTGCACAAGTGATAACCTTGTCTTTAACTCCTTCAGCATTGACAACAGTATCTGGGTGCACAAGTGGTAACCTTGTCTTTAACTCCGTCAACATTGACAACAGTATCTGGGTGCACAAGTGATAACCTTGTCTTTAACTCCTTCAGCATGGACAACAGTATCTGGGTGCACAAGTGGTAACCTTGTCTTTAACTCCTTCAACATTGACAACAGTATCTGGGTGCACAAGTGGTAACCTTGTCTTTAACTCCTTCAACATTGACAACAGTATCTGGGTGCACAAGTGATAACCGTGTCTTCAACTCCTTCAACATTGATAACAGTATCTGGGTGCACAAGTGATAACCTTGTCTTTAATTCCGTCAACTTTGACAACAGTATCTGGGTGAACAAGTGATAACCTTGTCTTTAACTCCTTCAACATTGACAACAGTATCTGGGTGCACAAGTGATAACCTTGTCTTCAACTCCTTCAACATTGACAACAGTATCTGGGTGCACAAGTGATAACCTTGTCTTTAATTCCGTCAACATTGACAACAATATCTGGGTGCACAAGTGATAACCTTGTCTTTAACTCCTTCAGCATTGACAACAGTATCTGGGTGCACAAGTGATAACCTTGTCTTTAACTCCTTCAACATTGACAACAGTATCTGGGTGCACAAGTGATAACCTTGTCTTTAACTCCTTCAACATTGACAACAGTATCTGGGTGCACAAGTGATAACCTTGTCTTTAACTCCTTCAACATTGACAACAGTATCTGGGTGCACAAGTGATAACCTTGTCTTTAACTCCTTCAACATTGACAACAGTATCTGGGTGCACAAGTGATAACCTTGTCCTTAACTCCATCAACATTGACAACAGTATCTGGGTGCACAAGTGCTAACCTTGTCTTTAACTCCTTCAACATTGACAACAGTATCTGGGTGCACAAGTGGTAACCTTGTCTTTCACTCCGCCAACATTGACAACAGTATCTGGGTGCACAAGTGATAACCTTGTCTTTAACTCCTTCAACATTGACAACAGTATCTGGGTGCACAAGTGATAACCTTGTCTTTAACTCCTTCAACATTGACAACAGTATCTGGGTGCACAAGTGATAACCTTGTCTTTAACTCCTTCAACATTGACAACAGTATCTGGGTGCACAAGTGACAACCTTGTCTTTAACTCCTTCAACATTGATAACAGTATCTGGGTGCACAAGTGATAACCTTGTCTTTAACTCCGTCAATATTGGCAACAGTATCTGGGTGCACAAGTGATAACCTCGTCTTTAACTCCGTCAACATTGACAACAGTATCTGGGTGCACAAGTGGTAACCTTGTCTTTAACTCCGTCAACATTGACAACAGTATCTGGGTGCACAAGTGGTAACCTTGTCTTTAACTCCGTCAACATTGACAACAGTATCTGGGTGCACAAGTGATAACCTTGTCTTTAACTCCTTCAGCATTGACAACAGTATCTGGGTGCACAAGTGATAACCTTGTCTTTAACTCCTTCAGCATGGACAACAGTATCTGGGTGCACAAGTGGTAACCTTGTCTTTAACTCCTTCAACATTGACAACAGTATCTGGGTGCACAAGTGGTAACCTTGTCTTTAACTCCGTCAACATTGACAACAGTATCTGGGTGCACAAGTGATAACCTTGTCTTTAACTCCTTCAGCATTGACAACAGTATCTGGGTGCACAAGTGGTAACCTTGTCTTTAACTCCTTCAACATTGACAACAGTATCTGGGTGCACAAGTGGTAACCTTGTCTTTAACTCCGTCAACATTGACAACAGTATCTGGGTGCACAAGTGATAACCTTGTCTTTAACTCCTTCAGCATTGACAACAGTATCTGGGTGCACAAGTGATAACCTTGTCTTTAACTCCTTCAGCATGGACAACAGTATCTGGGTGCACAAGTGGTAACCTTGTCTTTAACTCCGTCAACATTGACAACAGTATCTGGGTGCACAAGTGATAACCTTGTCTTTAACTCCTTCAGCATGGACAACAGTATCTGGGTGCACAAGTGGTAACCTTGTCTTTAACTCCTTCAACATTGACAACAGTATCTGGGTGCACAAGTGGTAACCTTGTCTTTAACTCCTTCAACATTGACAACAGTATCTGGGTGCACAAGTGATAACCGTGTCTTCAACTCCTTCAACATTGATAACAGTATCTGGGTGCACAAGTGATAACCTTGTCTTTAATTCCGTCAACTTTGACAACAGTATCTGGGTGAACAAGTGATAACCTTGTCTTTAACTCCTTCAACATTGACAACAGTATCTGGGTGCACAAGTGATAACCTTGTCTTCAACTCCTTCAACATTGACAACAGTATCTGGGTGCACAAGTGATAACCTTGTCTTTAATTCCGTCAACATTGACAACAGTATCTGGGTGCACAAGTGATAACCTTGTCTTTAACTCCTTCAGCATTGACAACAGTATCTGGGTGCACAAGTGATAACCTTGTCTTTAACTCCTTCAACATTGACAACAGTATCTGGGTGCACAAGTGATAACCTTGTCTTTAACTCCTTCAACATTGACAAGAGTATCTGGGTGCACAAGTGATAACCTTGTCCTTAACTCCTTCAACATTGACAACAGTATCTGGGTGCACAAGTGATAACCTCGTCTTTAACTCCTTCAACATTGACAACAGTATCTGGGTGCACAAGTGATAACCTCGTCTTTAACTCCGTCAACATTGACAACAGTATCTGGGTGCACAAGTGATAACCTTGTCTTTAACTCCTTCAACATTGACAACAGTATCTCGGTGCACAAGTGGTAACCTTGTCTTTAACTCCTTCAACATTGACAACAGTATCTGGGTGCACAAGTGACAACCTTGTCTTTAACTCCTTCAACATTGACAACAGTATCTGGGTGCACAAGTGATAACCTTGTCTTTAACTCCTTCAACATTGACAACAGTATCTGGGTGCACAAGTGATAACCTTGTCTTTAACTCCTTCAACATTGACAACAGTATCTGGGTGCACAAGTGATAACCTTGTCTTTAACTCCTTCAACATTGACAACAGTATCTGGGTGCACAAGTGATAACCTTGTCTTTAACTCCATCAACATTGACAACAGTATCTGGGTGCACAAGTGATAACCTTGTCTTTCACTCCGTCAACATTGACAACAGTATCTGGGTGCACAAGTGATAACCTTGTCTTTAACTCCTTCAACATTGACAACAGTATCTGGGTGCACAAGTGCTAACCTTGTCTTTAACTCCTTCAACATTGACAACAGTATCTCGGTGCACAAGTGGTAACCTTGTCTTTAACTCCTTCAACATTGACAACAGTATCTGGGTGCACAAGTGATAACCTTGTCTTTAACTCCTTCAACATTGACAACAGTATCTCGGTGCACAAGTGGTAACCTTGTCTTTAACTCCTTCAACATTGACAACAGTATCTCGGTGCACAAGTGACAACCTTGTCTTTAACTCCTTCAACATTGACAACAGTATCTGGGTGCACAAGTGATAACCTTGTCTTTCACTCCGTCAACATTGACAACAGTATCTGGGTGCACAAGTGATAACCTTGTCTTTAACTCCTTCAACATTGACAACAGTATCTGGGTGCACAAGTGCTAACCTTGTCTTTAACTCCTTCAACATTGACAACAGTATCTCGGTGCACAAGTGGTAACCTTGTCTTTAACTCCTTCAACATTGACAACAGTATCTGGGTGCACAAGTGACAACCTTGTCTTTAACTCCTTCAACATTGACAACAGTATCTGGGTGCACAAGTGATAACCTTGTCTTTAACTCCTTCAACATTGACAACAGTATCTGGGTGCACAAGTGATAACCTTGTCTTTAACTCCTTCAACATTGACAACAGTATCTGGGTGCACAAGTGATAACCTTGTCTTTAACTCCATCAACATTGACAACAGTATCTGGGTGCACAAGTGACAACCTTGTCTTTAACTCCTTCAACATTGACAACAGTATCTGGGTGCACAAGTGATAACCTTGTCTTTAACTCCTTCAACATTGACAACAGTATCTGGGTGCACAAGTGATAACCTTGTCTTTAACTCCTTCAACATTGACAACAGTATCTGGGTGCACAAGTGATAACCTTGTCTTTAACTCCATCAACATTGACAACAGTATCTGGGTGCACAAGTGATAACCTTGTCTTTAACTCCTTCAACATTGACAACAGTATCTGGGTGCACAAGTGATAACCTTGTCTTTAACTCCTTCAACATTGACAACAGTATCTGGGTGCACAAGTGATAACCTTGTCTTTAACTCCGTCAATATTGACAACAGTATCTGGGTGCACAAGTGATAACCTTGTCTTTAACTCCTTCAACATTGACAACAGTATCTGGGTGCACAAGTGATAACCTTGTCTTTCACTCCATCAACATTGACAACAGTATCTGGGTGCACAAGTGGTAACCTTGTCTTTAACTCCGTCAACATTGACAACAGTATCTGGGTGCACAAGTGATAACCTTGTCTTTAACTCCTTCAGTATTGACAGCAGTATCTGGGTGCACAAGTGGTAACCTTGTCTTTAACTCCTTCAACATTGACAACAGTATCTGGGTGCACAAGTGGTAACCTTGTCTTTAACTCCTTCAACACTGACAACAGTATCTGGGTGCACAAGTGATAACCTTGTCTTCAACTCCTTCAACATTGATAACAGTATCTGGGTGCACAAGTGATAACCTTGTCTTTAATTCCGTCAACATTGACAACAGTATCTGGGTGCACAAGTGATAACCTTGTCTTTAACTCCTTCAGCATTGACAACAGTATCTGGGTGCACAAGTGATAACCTTGTCTTCAACTCCTTCAACATTGACAACAGTATCTGGGTGCACAAGTGATAACCTTGTCTTTAACTCCTTCAACATTGACAACAGTATCTGGGTGCACAAGTGATAACCTTGTCTTTAACTCCTTCAACATTGACAACAGTATATGGGTGCACAAGTGATAACCTTATCTTTAACTCCTTCAACATTGACAACAGTATCTGGGTGCACAAGTGATAACCTTGTCTTTAACTCCTTCAACATTGACAACAGTATCTGGGTGCACAAGTGATAACCTTGTCTTCAACTCCTTCAACATTGACAACAGTATCTGGGTGCACAAGTGATAACCTTGTCTTTAATTCCGTCAACATTGACAACAGTATCTGGGTGCACAAGTGATAACCTTGTCTTTAACTCCTTCAGCATTGACAACAGTATCTGGGTGCACAAGTGATAACCTTGTCTTTAACTCCTTCAACATTGACAACAGTATCTGGGTGCACAAGTGATAACCTTGTCTTTAACTCCTTCAACATTGACAACAGTATCTGGGTGCACAAGTGATAACCTTGTCTTTAACTCCTTCAACATTGACAACAGTATCTGGGTGCACAAGTGATAACCTTGTCCTTAACTCCTTCAACATTGACAACAGTATCTGGGTGCACAAGTGATAACCTCGTCTTTAACTCCGTCAACATTGACAACAGTATCTGGGTGCACAAGTGGTAACCTTGTCTTTAACTCCGTCAACATTGACAACAGTATCTGGGTGCACAAGTGATAACCTTGTCCTTAACTCCATCAACATTGACAACAGTATCTGGGTGCACAAGTGATAACCTTGTCTTTAACTCCTTCAACATTGACAACAGTATCTGGGTGCACAAGTGATAACCTTGTCTTTAACTCCTTCAACATTGACAACAGTATCTGGGTGCACAAGTGATAACCTTGTCTTTCACTCCTTCAACATTGACAACAGTATCTGGGTGCACAAGTGATAACCTTGTCTTTAACTCCTTCAACATTGACAACAGTATCTATGTGCACAAGTGATAACCTTGTCTTTAACTCCTTCAACATTGACAACAGTATCTGGTTGCACAAGTGATAACCTTGTCTTTAACTCCTTCAACATTGACAACAGTATCTGGGTGCACAAGTGATAACCTTGTCTTTAACTCCTTCAACATTGACAACAGTATCTGGGTGCACAAGTGATAACCTTGTCTTTAACTCCTTCAACATTGACAACAGTATCTGGGTGCACAAGTGATAACCTTGTCTTTCACTCCATCAACATTGACAACAGTATCTGGGTGCACAAGTGATAACCTCGTCTTTAACTCCGTCAACATGGACAACAGTATCTGGGTGCACAAGTGATAACCTTGTCTTTAACTCCGTCAACATTGACAACAGTATCTGGGTGCACAAGTGATAACCTTGTCCTAAACTCCATCAACATAGACAACAGTATCTGGGTGCACAAGTGATAACCTTGTCCTAAACTCCATCAACATGGACAACAGTATCTGGGTGCACAAGTGATAACCTTGTCTTTAACTCCGTCAACATTGACAACAGTATCTGGGTGCACAAGTGATAACCTTGTCCTAAACTCCATCAACATAGACAACAGTATCTGGGTGCACAAGTGATAACCTTGTCTTTAACTCCTTCAACATTGACAACAGTATCTGGGTGCACAAGTGATAACCTTGTCTTTAACTCCTTCAACATTGACAACAGTATCTGGGTGCACAAGTGATAACCTTGTCTTTAACTCCATCAACATTGACAACAGTATCTGGGTGCACAAGTGATAACCTTGTCTTCAACTCCTTCAGCATTGACAACAGTATCTGGGTGCACAAGTGATAACCTTGTCTTTAACTCCTTCAACGTTGACAACAGTATCTGGGTGCACAAGTGGTAACCTTGTCTTTAACTCCTTCAACACTGACAACAGTATCTGGGTGCACAAGTGATAACCTTGTCTTCAACTCCTTCAACATTGATAACAGTATCTGGGTGCACAAGTGATAACCTTGTCTTTAATTCCGTCAACATTGACAACAGTATCTGGGTGCACAAGTGATAACCTTGTCTTTAAATCCTTCAGCATTGACAACAGTATCTGGGTGCACAAGTGATAACCTTGTCTTCAACTCCTTCAACATTGACAACAGTATCTGGGTGCACAAGTGATAACCTTGTCTTTAACTCCTTCAACATTGACAACAGTATCTGGGTGCACAAGTGATAACCTTGTCTTTAACTCCTTCAACATTGACAACAGTATATGGGTGCACAAGTGATAACCTTATCTTTAACTCCTTCAACATTGACAACAGTATCTGGGTGCACAAGTGATAACCTTGTCTTTAACTCCTTCAACATTGACAACAGTATCTGGGTGCACAAGTGATAACCTTGTCTTCAACTCCTTCAACATTGACAACAGTATCTGGGTGCACAAGTGATAACCTTGTCTTTAATTCCGTCAACATTGACAACAGTATCTGGGTGCACAAGTGATAACCTTGTCTTTAACTCCTTCAGCATTGACAACAGTATCTGGGTGCACAAGTGATAACCTTGTCTTTAACTCCTTCAACATTGACAACAGTATCTGGGTGCACAAGTGATAACCTTGTCTTTAACTCCTTCAACATTGACAACAGTATCTGGGTGCACAAGTGATAACCTTGTCTTTAACTCCTTCAACATTGACAACAGTATCTGGGTGCACAAGTGATAACCTTGTCCTTAACTCCTTCAACATTGACAACAGTATCTGGGTGCACAAGTGATAACCTCGTCTTTAACTCCGTCAACATTGACAACAGTATCTGGGTGCACAAGTGGTAACCTTGTCTTTAACTCCGTCAACATTGACAACAGTATCTGGGTGCACAAGTGATAACCTTGTCCTTAACTCCATCAACATTGACAACAGTATCTGGGTGCACAAGTGATAACCTTGTCTTTAACTCCTTCAACATTGACAACAGTATCTGGGTGCACAAGTGATAACCTTGTCTTTAACTCCTTCAACATTGACAACAGTATCTGGGTGCACAAGTGATAACCTTGTCTTTAACTCCTTCAACATTGACAACAGTATCTGGGTGCACAAGTGATAACCTTGTCTTTAACTCCTTCAACATTGACAACAGTATCTATGTGCACAAGTGATAACCTTGTCTTTAACTCCTTCAACATTGACAACAGTATCTGGTTGCACAAGTGATAACCTTGTCTTTAACTCCTTCAACATTGACAACAGTATCTGGGTGCACAAGTGATAACCTTGTCTTTAACTCCTTCAACATTGACAACAGTATCTGGGTGCACAAGTGATAACCTTGTCTTTCACTCCATCAACATTGACAACAGTATCTGGGTGCACAAGTGATAACCTCGTCTTTAACTCCGTCAACATGGACAACAGTATCTGGGTGCACAAGTGATAACCTTGTCTTTAACTCCGTCAACATTGACAACAGTATCTGGGTGCACAAGTGATAACCTTGTCCTAAACTCCATCAACATAGACAACAGTATCTGGGTGCACAAGTGATAACCTTGTCCTAAACTCCATCAACATGGACAACAGTATCTGGGTGCACAAGTGATAACCTTGTCTTTAACTCCGTCAACATTGACAACAGTATCTGGGTGCACAAGTGATAACCTTGTCCTAAACTCCATCAACATAGACAACAGTATCTGGGTGCACAAGTGATAACCTTGTCTTTAACTCCTTCAACATTGACAACAGTATCTGGGTGCACAAGTGATAACCTTGTCTTTAACTCCTTCAACATTGACAACAGTATCTGGGTGCACAAGTGATAACCTTGTCTTTAACTCCATCAACATTGACAACAGTATCTGGGTGCACAAGTGATAACCTTGTCTTCAACTCCTTCAGCATTGACAACAGTATCTGGGTGCACAAGTGATAACCTTGTCTTTAACTCCTTCAACGTTGACAACAGTATCTGGGTGCACAAGTGATAACCTTGTCTTCAACTCCTTCAGCATTGACAACAGTATCTGGGTGCACAAGTGATAACCTTGTCTTTAACTCCTTCAACATTGACAACAGTATCTGGGTGCACAAGTGAAAACCTTGTCCTTAACTCCTTCAACATTGACAACAGTATCTGGGTGCACAAGTGATAACCTTGTCTTTAACTCCTTCAACGTTGACAACAGTATCTGGGTGCACAAGTGATAACCTTGTCTTTAACTCCTTCAACATTGACAACAGTATCTGGGTGCACAAGTGAAAACCTTGTCTTTAACTCCTTCAACATTGACAACAGCATCTGGGTGCACAAGTGATAACCTTGTCCTTAACTCCTTCAACATTGACAACAGTATCTGGGTGCACAAGTGATAACCTTGTCTTTAACTCCTTCAACATTGACAACAGTATCTGGGTGCACAAGTGATAACCTTGTCTTTAACTCCTTCAACATTGACAACAGTATCTGGGTGCACAAGTGATAACCTTGTCCTTAACTCCTTCAACATTGACAACAGTATCTGGGTGCACAAGTGATAACCTCGTCTTTAACTCCTTCAACATTGACAACAGTATCTGGGTGCACAAGTGATAACCTCGTCTTTAACTCCGTCAACATTGACAACAGTATCTGGGTGCACAAGTGGTAACCTTGTCTTTAACTCCGTCAACATTGACAACAGTATCTGGGTGCACAAGTGATAACCTTGTCCTTAACTCCATCAACATTGACAACAGTATCTGGGTGCACAAGTGATAACCTTGTCCTAAACTCCATCAACATTGACAACAGTATCTGGGTGCACAAGTGATAACCTTGTCCTAAACTCCATCAACATTGACAACAGTATCTGGGTGCACAAGTGATAACCTTGTCCTTAACTCCATCAACATAGACAACAGTATCTGGGTGCACAAGTGATAACCTTGTCCTAAACTCCATCAACATTGACAACAGTATCTGCGTGCACAAGTGCTAACCTTGTCTTTAACTCCTTCAACATTGACAACAGTATCTGGGTGCACAAGTGATAACCTTGTCTTCAACTCCTTCAACATTGACAACAGTATCTGGGTGCACAAGTGATAACCTTGTCTTTAATTCCGTCAACATTGACAACAATATCTGGGTGCACAAGTGATAACCTTGTCTTTAACTCCTTCAGCATTGACAACAGTATCTGGGTGCACAAGTGATAACCTTGTCTTTAACTCCTTCAACATTGACAACAGTATCTGGGTGCACAAGTGATAACCTTGTCTTTAACTCCTTCAACATTGACAACAGTATCTGGGTGCACAAGTGATAACCTTGTCTTTAACTCCTTCAACATTGACAACAGTATCTGGGTGCACAAGTGATAACCTTGTCTTTAACTCCTTCAACATTGACAACAGTATCTGGGTGCACAAGTGATAACCTTGTCCTTAACTCCATCAACATTGACAACAGTATCTGGGTGCACAAGTGCTAACCTTGTCTTTAACTCCTTCAACATTGACAACAGTATCTGGGTGCACAAGTGGTAACCTTGTCTTTCACTCCGTCAACATTGACAACAGTATCTGGGTGCACAAGTGATAACCTTGTCTTTAACTCCTTCAACATTGACAACAGTATCTGGGTGCACAAGTGATAACCTTGTCTTTAACTCCTTCAACATTGACAACAGTATCTGGGTGCACAAGTGATAACCTTGTCTTTAACTCCTTCAACATTGACAACAGTATCTGGGTGCACAAGTGACAACCTTGTCTTTAACTCCTTCAACATTGATAACAGTATCTGGGTGCACAAGTGATAACCTTGTCTTTAACTCCGTCAATATTGGCAACAGTATCTGGGTGCACAAGTGATAACCTCGTCTTTAACTCCGTCAACATTGACAACAGTATCTGGGTGCACAAGTGATAACCTTGTCTTTAACTCCTTCAGCATTGACAACAGTATCTGGGTGCACAAGTGGTAACCTTGTCTTTAACTCCGTCAACATTGACAACAGTATCTGGGTGCACAAGTGATAACCTTGTCTTTAACTCCTTCAGCATGGACAACAGTATCTGGGTGCACAAGTGGTAACCTTGTCTTTAACTCCTTCAACATTGACAACAGTATCTGGGTGCACAAGTGGTAACCTTGTCTTTAACTCCTTCAACATTGACAACAGTATCTGGGTGCACAAGTGATAACCGTGTCTTCAACTCCTTCAACATTGATAACAGTATCTGGGTGCACAAGTGATAACCTTGTCTTTAATTCCGTCAACTTTGACAACAGTATCTGGGTGAACAAGTGATAACCTTGTCTTTAACTCCTTCAACATTGACAACAGTATCTGGGTGCACAAGTGATAACCTTGTCTTCAACTCCTTCAACATTGACAACAGTATCTGGGTGCACAAGTGATAACCTTGTCTTTAATTCCGTCAACATTGACAACAGTATCTGGGTGCACAAGTGATAACCTTGTCTTTAACTCCTTCAGCATTGACAACAGTATCTGGGTGCACAAGTGATAACCTTGTCTTTAACTCCTTCAACATTGACAACAGTATCTGGGTGCACAAGTGATAACCTTGTCTTTAACTCCTTCAACATTGACAAGAGTATCTGGGTGCACAAGTGATAACCTTGTCCTTAACTCCTTCAACATTGACAACAGTATCTGGGTGCACAAGTGATAACCTCGTCTTTAACTCCTTCAACATTGACAACAGTATCTGGGTGCACAAGTGATAACCTCGTCTTTAACTCCGTCAACATTGACAACAGTATCTGGGTGCACAAGTGATAACCTTGTCTTTAACTCCTTCAACATTGACAACAGTATCTCGGTGCACAAGTGGTAACCTTGTCTTTAACTCCTTCAACATTGACAACAGTATCTGGGTGCACAAGTGACAACCTTGTCTTTAACTCCTTCAACATTGACAACAGTATCTGGGTGCACAAGTGATAACCTTGTCTTTAACTCCTTCAACATTGACAACAGTATCTGGGTGCACAAGTGATAACCTTGTCTTTAACTCCTTCAACATTGACAACAGTATCTGGGTGCACAAGTGATAACCTTGTCTTTAACTCCTTCAACATTGACAACAGTATCTGGGTGCACAAGTGATAACCTTGTCTTTAACTCCATCAACATTGACAACAGTATCTGGGTGCACAAGTGATAACCTTGTCTTTCACTCCGTCAACATTGACAACAGTATCTGGGTGCACAAGTGATAACCTTGTCTTTAACTCCTTCAACATTGACAACAGTATCTGGGTGCACAAGTGCTAACCTTGTCTTTAACTCCTTCAACATTGACAACAGTATCTCGGTGCACAAGTGGTAACCTTGTCTTTAACTCCTTCAACATTGACAACAGTATCTGGGTGCACAAGTGACAACCTTGTCTTTAACTCCTTCAACATTGACAACAGTATCTGGGTGCACAAGTGATAACCTTGTCTTTCACTCCGTCAACATTGACAACAGTATCTGGGTGCACAAGTGATAACCTTGTCTTTAACTCCTTCAACATTGACAACAGTATCTGGGTGCACAAGTGCTAACCTTGTCTTTAACTCCTTCAACATTGACAACAGTATCTCGGTGCACAAGTGGTAACCTTGTCTTTAACTCCTTCAACATTGACAACAGTATCTGGGTGCACAAGTGATAACCTTGTCTTTAACTCCTTCAACATTGACAACAGTATCTGGGTGCACAAGTGATAACCTTGTCTTTAACTCCTTCAACATTGACAACAGTATCTGGGTGCACAAGTGACAACCTTGTCTTTAACTCCTTCAACATTGACAACAGTATCTGGGTGCACAAGTGATAACCTTGTCTTTAACTCCTTCAGCATTGACAACAGTATCTGGGTGCACAAGTGATAACCTTGTCTTCAACTCCTTCAACATTGACAACAGTATCTGGGTGCACAAGTGATAACCTTGTCTTTAACTCCTTCAACATTGACAACAGTATCTGGGTGCACAAGTGATAACCTTGTCTTTAACTCCTTCAACATTGACAACAGTATATGGGTGCACAAGTGATAACCTTATCTTTAACTCCTTCAACATTGACAACAGTATCTGGGTGCACAAGTGATAACCTTGTCTTTAACTCCTTCAACATTGACAACAGTATCTGGGTGCACAAGTGATAACCTTGTCTTCAACTCCTTCAACATTGACAACAGTATCTGGGTGCACAAGTGATAACCTTGTCTTTAATTCCGTCAACATTGACAACAGTATCTGGGTGCACAAGTGATAACCTTGTCTTTAACTCCTTCAGCATTGACAACAGTATCTGGGTGCACAAGTGATAACCTTGTCTTTAACTCCTTCAACATTGACAACAGTATCTGGGTGCACAAGTGATAACCTTGTCTTTAACTCCTTCAACATTGACAACAGTATCTGGGTGCACAAGTGAGAACCTTGTCTTTAACTCCTTCAACATTGACAACAGTATCTGGGTGCACAAGTGATAACCTTGTCCTTAACTCCTTCAACATTGACAACAGTATCTGGGTGCACAAGTGATAACCTCGTCTTTAACTCCGTCAACATTGACAACAGTATCTGGGTGCACAAGTGGTAACCTTGTCTTTAACTCCGTCAACATTGACAACAGTATCTGGGTGCACAAGTGATAACCTTGTCCTTAACTCCATCAACATTGACAACAGTATCTGGGTGCACAAGTGATAACCTTGTCTTTAACTCCTTCAACATTGACAACAGTATCTGGGTGCACAAGTGATAACCTTGTCTTTAACTCCTTCAACATTGACAACAGTATCTGGGTGCACAAGTGATAACCTTGTCTTTAACTCCTTCAACATTGACAACAGTATCTGGGTGCACAAGTGATAACCTTGTCTTTAACTCCTTCAACATTGACAACAGTATCTATGTGCACAAGTGATAACCTTGTCTTTAACTCCTTCAACATTGACAACAGTATCTGGTTGCACAAGTGATAACCTTGTCTTTAACTCCTTCAACATTGACAACAGTATCTGGGTGCACAAGTGATAACCTTGTCTTTAACTCCTTCAACATTGACAACAGTATCTGGGTGCACAAGTGATAACCTTGTCTTTAACTCCTTCAACATTGACAACAGTATCTGGGTGCACAAGTGATAACCTTGTCTTTCACTCCATCAACATTGACAACAGTATCTGGGTGCACAAGTGATAACCTCGTCTTTAACTCCGTCAACATGGACAACAGTATCTGGGTGCACAAGTGATAACCTTGTCTTTAACTCCGTCAACATTGACAACAGTATCTGGGTGCACAAGTGATAACCTTGTCCTAAACTCCATCAACATAGACAACAGTATCTGGGTGCACAAGTGATAACCTTGTCCTAAACTCCATCAACATGGACAACAGTATCTGGGTGCACAAGTGATAACCTTGTCTTTAACTCCGTCAACATTGACAACAGTATCTGGGTGCACAAGTGATAACCTTGTCCTAAACTCCATCAACATAGACAACAGTATCTGGGTGCACAAGTGATAACCTTGTCTTTAACTCCTTCAACATTGACAACAGTATCTGGGTGCACAAGTGATAACCTTGTCTTTAACTCCTTCAACATTGACAACAGTATCTGGGTGCACAAGTGATAACCTTGTCTTTAACTCCATCAACATTGACAACAGTATCTGGGTGCACAAGTGATAACCTTGTCTTCAACTCCTTCAGCATTGACAACAGTATCTGGGTGCACAAGTGATAACCTTGTCTTTAACTCCTTCAACGTTGACAACAGTATCTGGGTGCACAAGTGGTAACCTTGTCTTTAACTCCTTCAACACTGACAACAGTATCTGGGTGCACAAGTGATAACCTTGTCTTCAACTCCTTCAACATTGATAACAGTATCTGGGTGCACAAGTGATAACCTTGTCTTTAATTCCGTCAACATTGACAACAGTATCTGGGTGCACAAGTGATAACCTTGTCTTTAAATCCTTCAGCATTGACAACAGTATCTGGGTGCACAAGTGATAACCTTGTCTTCAACTCCTTCAACATTGACAACAGTATCTGGGTGCACAAGTGATAACCTTGTCTTTAACTCCTTCAACATTGACAACAGTATCTGGGTGCACAAGTGATAACCTTGTCTTTAACTCCTTCAACATTGACAACAGTATATGGGTGCACAAGTGATAACCTTATCTTTAACTCCTTCAACATTGACAACAGTATCTGGGTGCACAAGTGATAACCTTGTCTTTAACTCCTTCAACATTGACAACAGTATCTGGGTGCACAAGTGATAACCTTGTCTTCAACTCCTTCAACATTGACAACAGTATCTGGGTGCACAAGTGATAACCTTGTCTTTAATTCCGTCAACATTGACAACAGTATCTGGGTGCACAAGTGATAACCTTGTCTTTAACTCCTTCAGCATTGACAACAGTATCTGGGTGCACAAGTGATAACCTTGTCTTTAACTCCTTCAACATTGACAACAGTATCTGGGTGCACAAGTGATAACCTTGTCTTTAACTCCTTCAACATTGACAACAGTATCTGGGTGCACAAGTGATAACCTTGTCTTTAACTCCTTCAACATTGACAACAGTATCTGGGTGCACAAGTGATAACCTTGTCCTTAACTCCTTCAACATTGACAACAGTATCTGGGTGCACAAGTGATAACCTCGTCTTTAACTCCGTCAACATTGACAACAGTATCTGGGTGCACAAGTGGTAACCTTGTCTTTAACTCCGTCAACATTGACAACAGTATCTGGGTGCACAAGTGATAACCTTGTCCTTAACTCCATCAACATTGACAACAGTATCTGGGTGCACAAGTGATAACCTTGTCTTTAACTCCTTCAACATTGACAACAGTATCTGGGTGCACAAGTGATAACCTTGTCTTTAACTCCTTCAACATTGACAACAGTATCTGGGTGCACAAGTGATAACCTTGTCTTTAACTCCTTCAACATTGACAACAGTATCTGGGTGCACAAGTGATAACCTTGTCTTTAACTCCTTCAACATTGACAACAGTATCTATGTGCACAAGTGATAACCTTGTCTTTAACTCCTTCAACATTGACAACAGTATCTGGTTGCACAAGTGATAACCTTGTCTTTAACTCCTTCAACATTGACAACAGTATCTGGGTGCACAAGTGATAACCTTGTCTTTAACTCCTTCAACATTGACAACAGTATCTGGGTGCACAAGTGATAACCTTGTCTTTCACTCCATCAACATTGACAACAGTATCTGGGTGCACAAGTGATAACCTCGTCTTTAACTCCGTCAACATGGACAACAGTATCTGGGTGCACAAGTGATAACCTTGTCTTTAACTCCGTCAACATTGACAACAGTATCTGGGTGCACAAGTGATAACCTTGTCCTAAACTCCATCAACATAGACAACAGTATCTGGGTGCACAAGTGATAACCTTGTCCTAAACTCCATCAACATGGACAACAGTATCTGGGTGCACAAGTGATAACCTTGTCTTTAACTCCGTCAACATTGACAACAGTATCTGGGTGCACAAGTGATAACCTTGTCCTAAACTCCATCAACATAGACAACAGTATCTGGGTGCACAAGTGATAACCTTGTCTTTAACTCCTTCAACATTGACAACAGTATCTGGGTGCACAAGTGATAACCTTGTCTTTAACTCCTTCAACATTGACAACAGTATCTGGGTGCACAAGTGATAACCTTGTCTTTAACTCCATCAACATTGACAACAGTATCTGGGTGCACAAGTGATAACCTTGTCTTCAACTCCTTCAGCATTGACAACAGTATCTGGGTGCACAAGTGATAACCTTGTCTTTAACTCCTTCAACGTTGACAACAGTATCTGGGTGCACAAGTGATAACCTTGTCTTCAACTCCTTCAGCATTGACAACAGTATCTGGGTGCACAAGTGATAACCTTGTCTTTAACTCCTTCAACATTGACAACAGTATCTGGGTGCACAAGTGAAAACCTTGTCCTTAACTCCTTCAACATTGACAACAGTATCTGGGTGCACAAGTGATAACCTTGTCTTTAACTCCTTCAACGTTGACAACAGTATCTGGGTGCACAAGTGATAACCTTGTCTTTAACTCCTTCAACATTGACAACAGTATCTGGGTGCACAAGTGAAAACCTTGTCTTTAACTCCTTCAACATTGACAACAGCATCTGGGTGCACAAGTGATAACCTTGTCCTTAACTCCTTCAACATTGACAACAGTATCTGGGTGCACAAGTGATAACCTTGTCTTTAACTCCTTCAACATTGACAACAGTATCTGGGTGCACAAGTGATAACCTTGTCTTTAACTCCTTCAACATTGACAACAGTATCTGGGTGCACAAGTGATAACCTTGTCCTTAACTCCTTCAACATTGACAACAGTATCTGGGTGCACAAGTGATAACCTCGTCTTTAACTCCTTCAACATTGACAACAGTATCTGGGTGCACAAGTGATAACCTCGTCTTTAACTCCGTCAACATTGACAACAGTATCTGGGTGCACAAGTGGTAACCTTGTCTTTAACTCCGTCAACATTGACAACAGTATCTGGGTGCACAAGTGATAACCTTGTCCTTAACTCCATCAACATTGACAACAGTATCTGGGTGCACAAGTGATAACCTTGTCCTAAACTCCATCAACATTGACAACAGTATCTGGGTGCACAAGTGATAACCTTGTCCTAAACTCCATCAACATTGACAACAGTATCTGGGTGCACAAGTGATAACCTTGTCCTTAACTCCATCAACATAGACAACAGTATCTGGGTGCACAAGTGATAACCTTGTCCTAAACTCCATCAACATTGACAACAGTATCTGCGTGCACAAGTGCTAACCTTGTCTTTAACTCCTTCAACATTGACAACAGTATCTGGGTGCACAAGTGATAACCTTGTCTTCAACTCCTTCAACATTGACAACAGTATCTGGGTGCACAAGTGATAACCTTGTCTTTAATTCCGTCAACATTGACAACAATATCTGGGTGCACAAGTGATAACCTTGTCTTTAACTCCTTCAGCATTGACAACAGTATCTGGGTGCACAAGTGATAACCTTGTCTTTAACTCCTTCAACATTGACAACAGTATCTGGGTGCACAAGTGATAACCTTGTCTTTAACTCCTTCAACATTGACAACAGTATCTGGGTGCACAAGTGATAACCTTGTCTTTAACTCCTTCAACATTGACAACAGTATCTGGGTGCACAAGTGATAACCTTGTCTTTAACTCCTTCAACATTGACAACAGTATCTGGGTGCACAAGTGATAACCTTGTCCTTAACTCCATCAACATTGACAACAGTATCTGGGTGCACAAGTGCTAACCTTGTCTTTAACTCCTTCAACATTGACAACAGTATCTGGGTGCACAAGTGGTAACCTTGTCTTTCACTCCGTCAACATTGACAACAGTATCTGGGTGCACAAGTGATAACCTTGTCTTTAACTCCTTCAACATTGACAACAGTATCTGGGTGCACAAGTGATAACCTTGTCTTTAACTCCTTCAACATTGACAACAGTATCTGGGTGCACAAGTGATAACCTTGTCTTTAACTCCTTCAACATTGACAACAGTATCTGGGTGCACAAGTGACAACCTTGTCTTTAACTCCTTCAACATTGATAACAGTATCTGGGTGCACAAGTGATAACCTTGTCTTTAACTCCGTCAATATTGGCAACAGTATCTGGGTGCACAAGTGATAACCTCGTCTTTAACTCCGTCAACATTGACAACAGTATCTGGGTGCACAAGTGATAACCTTGTCTTTAACTCCTTCAGCATTGACAACAGTATCTGGGTGCACAAGTGGTAACCTTGTCTTTAACTCCGTCAACATTGACAACAGTATCTGGGTGCACAAGTGATAACCTTGTCTTTAACTCCTTCAGCATGGACAACAGTATCTGGGTGCACAAGTGGTAACCTTGTCTTTAACTCCTTCAACATTGACAACAGTATCTGGGTGCACAAGTGGTAACCTTGTCTTTAACTCCTTCAACATTGACAACAGTATCTGGGTGCACAAGTGATAACCGTGTCTTCAACTCCTTCAACATTGATAACAGTATCTGGGTGCACAAGTGATAACCTTGTCTTTAATTCCGTCAACTTTGACAACAGTATCTGGGTGAACAAGTGATAACCTTGTCTTTAACTCCTTCAACATTGACAACAGTATCTGGGTGCACAAGTGATAACCTTGTCTTCAACTCCTTCAACATTGACAACAGTATCTGGGTGCACAAGTGATAACCTTGTCTTTAATTCCGTCAACATTGACAACAGTATCTGGGTGCACAAGTGATAACCTTGTCTTTAACTCCTTCAGCATTGACAACAGTATCTGGGTGCACAAGTGATAACCTTGTCTTTAACTCCTTCAACATTGACAACAGTATCTGGGTGCACAAGTGATAACCTTGTCTTTAACTCCTTCAACATTGACAAGAGTATCTGGGTGCACAAGTGATAACCTTGTCCTTAACTCCTTCAACATTGACAACAGTATCTGGGTGCACAAGTGATAACCTCGTCTTTAACTCCTTCAACATTGACAACAGTATCTGGGTGCACAAGTGATAACCTCGTCTTTAACTCCGTCAACATTGACAACAGTATCTGGGTGCACAAGTGATAACCTTGTCTTTAACTCCTTCAACATTGACAACAGTATCTCGGTGCACAAGTGGTAACCTTGTCTTTAACTCCTTCAACATTGACAACAGTATCTGGGTGCACAAGTGACAACCTTGTCTTTAACTCCTTCAACATTGACAACAGTATCTGGGTGCACAAGTGATAACCTTGTCTTTAACTCCTTCAACATTGACAACAGTATCTGGGTGCACAAGTGATAACCTTGTCTTTAACTCCTTCAACATTGACAACAGTATCTGGGTGCACAAGTGATAACCTTGTCTTTAACTCCTTCAACATTGACAACAGTATCTGGGTGCACAAGTGATAACCTTGTCTTTAACTCCATCAACATTGACAACAGTATCTGGGTGCACAAGTGATAACCTTGTCTTTCACTCCGTCAACATTGACAACAGTATCTGGGTGCACAAGTGATAACCTTGTCTTTAACTCCTTCAACATTGACAACAGTATCTGGGTGCACAAGTGCTAACCTTGTCTTTAACTCCTTCAACATTGACAACAGTATCTCGGTGCACAAGTGGTAACCTTGTCTTTAACTCCTTCAACATTGACAACAGTATCTGGGTGCACAAGTGACAACCTTGTCTTTAACTCCTTCAACATTGACAACAGTATCTGGGTGCACAAGTGATAACCTTGTCTTTCACTCCGTCAACATTGACAACAGTATCTGGGTGCACAAGTGATAACCTTGTCTTTAACTCCTTCAACATTGACAACAGTATCTGGGTGCACAAGTGCTAACCTTGTCTTTAACTCCTTCAACATTGACAACAGTATCTCGGTGCACAAGTGGTAACCTTGTCTTTAACTCCTTCAACATTGACAACAGTATCTGGGTGCACAAGTGATAACCTTGTCTTTAACTCCTTCAACATTGACAACAGTATCTGGGTGCACAAGTGATAACCTTGTCTTTAACTCCTTCAACATTGACAACAGTATCTGGGTGCACAAGTGACAACCTTGTCTTTAACTCCTTCAACATTGACAACAGTATCTGGGTGCACAAGTGATAACCTTGTCTTTAACTCCTTCAACATTGACAACAGTATCTGGGTGCACAAGTGATAACCTTGTCTTTAACTCCTTCAACATTGACAACAGTATCTGGGTGCACAAGTGATAACCTTGTCTTTAACTCCATCAACATTGACAACAGTATCTGGGTGCACAAGTGATAACCTTGTCTTTAACTCCTTCAACATTGACAACAGTATCTGGGTGCACAAGTGATAACCTTGTCTTTAACTCCTTCAACATTGACAACAGTATCTGGGTGCACAAGTGATAACCTTGTCTTTAACTCCGTCAATATTGACAACAGTATCTGGGTGCACAAGTGATAACCTTGTCTTTAACTCCTTCAACATTGACAACAGTATCTGGGTGCACAAGTGATAACCTTGTCTTTCACTCCATCAACATTGACAACAGTATCTGGGTGCACAAGTGGTAACCTTGTCTTTAACTCCGTCAACATTGACAACAGTATCTGGGTGCACAAGTGATAACCTTGTCTTTAACTCCTTCAACATTGACAACAGTATCTGGGTGCACAAGTGCTAACCTTGTCTTTAACTCCTTCAACATTGACAACAGTATCTCGGTGCACAAGTGGTAACCTTGTCTTTAACTCCTTCAACATTGACAACAGTATCTGGGTGCACAAGTGACAACCTTGTCTTTAACTCCTTCAACATTGACAACAGTATCTGGGTGCACAAGTGATAACCTTGTCTTTCACTCCGTCAACATTGACAACAGTATCTGGGTGCACAAGTGATAACCTTGTCTTTAACTCCTTCAACATTGACAACAGTATCTGGGTGCACAAGTGCTAACCTTGTCTTTAACTCCTTCAACATTGACAACAGTATCTCGGTGCACAAGTGGTAACCTTGTCTTTAACTCCTTCAACATTGACAACAGTATCTGGGTGCACAAGTGACAACCTTGTCTTTAACTCCTTCAACATTGACAACAGTATCTGGGTGCACAAGTGATAACCTTGTCTTTAACTCCTTCAACATTGACAACAGTATCTGGGTGCACAAGTGATAACCTTGTCTTTAACTCCTTCAACATTGACAACAGTATCTGGGTGCACAAGTGATAACCTTGTCTTTAACTCCTTCAACATTGACAACAGTATCTGGGTGCACAAGTGATAACCTTGTCTTTAACTCCTTCAACATTGACAACAGTATCTGGTTGCACAAGTGATAACCTTGTCTTTAACTCCTTCAACATTGACAACAGTATCTGGGTGCACAAGTGATAACCTTGTCTTTAACTCCTTCAACATTGACAACAGTATCTGGGTGCACAAGTGATAACCTTGTCTTTAACTCCTTCAACATTGACAACAGTATCTGGGTGCACAAGTGATAACCTTGTCTTTCACTCCATCAACATTGACAACAGTATCTGGGTGCACAAGTGATAACCTCGTCTTTAACTCCGTCAACATGGACAACAGTATCTGGGTGCACAAGTGATAACCTTGTCTTTAACTCCGTCAACATTGACAACAGTATCTGGGTGCACAAGTGATAACCTTGTCCTAAACTCCATCAACAAAGACAACAGTATCTGGGTGCACAAGTGATAACCTTGTCCTAAACTCCATCAACATGGACAACAGTATCTGGGTGCACAAGTGATAACCTTGTCTTTAACTCCGTCAACATTGACAACAGTATCTGGGTGCACAAGTGATAACCTTGTCCTAAACTCCATCAACATAGACAACAGTATCTGGGTGCACAAGTGGTAACCTTGTCTTTAACTCCTTCAACATTGACAACAGTATCTGGGTGCACAAGTGATAACCTTGTCTTTAACTCCTTCAACATTGACAACAGTATCTGGGTGCACAAGTGATAACCTTGTCTTTAACTCCATCAACATTGACAACAGTATCTGGGTGCACAAGTGATAACCTTGTCTTCAACTCCTTCAGCATTGACAACAGTATCTGGGTGCACAAGTGATAACCTTGTCTTTAACTCCTTCAACGTTGACAACAGTATCTGGGTGCACAAGTGATAACCTTGTCTTCAACTCCTTCAGCATTGACAACAGTATCTGGGTGCACAAGTGATAACCTTGTCTTTAACTCCTTCAACGTTGACAACAGTATCTGGGTGCACAAGTGATAACCTTGTCTTTAACTCCTTCAACATTGACAACAGTATCTGGGTGCACAAGTGAAAACCTTGTCTTTAACTCCTTCAACATTGACAACAGCATCTGGGTGCACAAGTGATAACCTTGTCCTTAACTCCTTCAACATTGACAACAGTATCTGGGTGCACAAGTGATAACCTTGTCTTTAACTCCTTCAACATTGACAACAGTATCTGGGTGCACAAGTGATAACCTTGTCTTTAACTCCTTCAACATTGACAACAGTATCTGGGTGCACAAGTGATAACCTTGTCCTTAACTCCTTCAACATTGACAACAGTATCTGGGTGCACAAGTGATAACCTCGTCTTTAACTCCTTCAACATTGACAACAGTATCTGGGTGCACAAGTGATAACCTCGTATTTAACTCCGTCAACATTGACAACAGTATCTGGGTGCACAAGTGGTAACCTTGTCTTTAACTCCGTCAACATTGACAACAGTATCTGGGTGCACAAGTGATAACCTTGTCCTTAACTCCATCAACATTGACAACAGTATCTGGGTGCACAAGTGATAACCTTGTCCTAAACTCCATCAACATTGACAACAGTATCTGGGTGCACAAGTGATAACCTTGTCCTTAACTCCATCAACATAGACAACAGTATCTGGGTGCACAAGTGATAACCTTGTCCTAAACTGCATCAACATTGACAACAGTATCTGGGTGCACAAGTGCTAACCTTGTCTTTAACTCCTTCAACATTGACAACAGTATCTGGGTGCACAAGTGATAACCTTGTCTTTCACTCCGTCAACATTGACAACAGTATCTGGGTGCACAAGTGATAACCTTGTCTTTAACTCCTTCAACATTGACAACAGTATCTGGGTGCAGAAGTGATAACCTTGTCTTTAATTACGTCAACATTGACAACAGTATCTGGGTGCACAAGTGATAACCTTGTCTTTAACTCCTTCAACATTGACAACAGTATCTGGGTGCACAAGTGATAACCTTGTCTTTAACTCCTTCAACATTGACAACAGTATCTGGGTGCACAAGTGATAACCTTGTCTTTAACTCCGTCAATATTGACAACAGTATCTGGGTGCACAAGTGATAACCTTGTCTTTCACTCCATCAACATTGACAACAGTATCTGGGTGCACAAGTGGTAACCTTGTCTTTAACTCCGTCAACATTGACAACAGTATCTGGGTGCACAAGTGATAACCTTGTCTTTAACTCCTTCAGCATTGACAACAGTATCTGGGTGCACAAGTGGTAACCTTGTCTTTAACTCCTTCAACATTGACAACAGTATCTGGGTGCACAAGTGGTAACCTTGTCTTTAACTCCTTCAACATTGACAACAGTATCTGGGTGCACAAGTGATATCCTTGTCTTTAACTCCTTCAACATTGACAACAGTATCTGGGTGCACAAGTGATAACCTTGTCCTTAACTCCTTCAACATTGACAACAGTATCTGGGTGCACAAGTGATAACCTCGTCTTTAACTCCGTCAACATTGACAACAGTATCTGGGTGCACAAGTGGTAACCTTGTCTTTAACTCCGTCAACATTGACAACAGTATCTGGGTGCACAAGTGATAATCTTGTCCTTAACTCCATCAACATTGACAACAGTATCTGGGTGCACAAGTGATAACCTTGTCTTTAACTCCTTCAACATTGACAACAGTATCTGGGTGCACAAGTGATAACCTTGTCTTTAACTCCGTCAACATTGACAACAGTATCTGGGTGCACAAGTGATAATCTTGTCCTTAACTCCATCAACATTGACAACAGTATCTGGGTGCACAAGTGATAACCTCGTCTTTAACTCCGTCAACATTGACAACAGTATCTGGGTGCACAAGTGGTAACCTTGTCTTTAACTCCGTCAACATTGACAACAGTATCTGGGTGCACAAGTGATAACCTTGTCTTTAACTCCTTCAACATTGACAACAGTATCTGGGTGCACAAGTGATAACCTTGTCTTTAACTCCTTCAACATTGACAACAGTATCTGGGTGCACAAGTGATAACCTTGTCTTTAACTCCCTCAACATTGACAACAGTATCTGGGTGCACAAGTGATAATCTTGTCCTTAACTCCATCAACATTGACAACAGTATCTGGGTGCACAAGTGATAACCTCGTCTTTAACTCCGTCAACATTGACAACAGTATCTGGGTGCACAAGTGGTAACCTTGTCTTTAACTCCGTCAACATTGACAACAGTATCTGGGTGCACAAGTGATAATCTTGTCCTTAACTCCATCAACATTGACAACAGTATCTGGGTGCACAAGTGATAACCTCGTCTTTAACTCCGTCAACATTGACAACAGTATCTGGGTGCACAAGTGGTAACCTTGTCTTTAACTCCGTCAACATTGACAACAGTATCTGGGTGCACAAGTGATAACCTTGTCTTTAACTCCTTCAACATTGACAACAGTATCTGGGTGCACAAGTGATAACCTTGTCTTCAACTCCTTCAACATTGATAACAGTATCTGGGTGCACAAGTGATAACCTTGTCTTTAATTCCGTCAACATTGACAACAGTATCTGGGTGCACAAGTGATAACCTTGTCTTTAACTCCTTCAGCATTGACAACAGTATCTGGGTGCACAAGTGATAACCTTGTCTTCAACTCCTTCAACATTGACAACAGTATCTGGGTGCACAAGTGATAACCTTGTCTTTAACTCCTTCAGCATTGACAACAGTATCTGGGTGCACAAGTGATAACCTTATCTTTAATTCCGTCAACATTGACAACAGTATCTGGGTGCACAAGTGATAACCTTGTCTTTCACTCCGTCAACATTGACAACAGTATCTGGGTGCACAAGTGATAACCTTGTCTTTAACTCCTTCAACATTGACAACAGTATCTGGGTGCACAAGTGCTAACCTTGTCTTTAACTCCTTCAACATTGACAACAGTATCTCGGTGCACAAGTGGTAACCTTGTCTTTAACTCCTTCAACATTGACAACAGTATCTGGGTGCACAAGTGATAACCTTGTCTTTAACTCCTTCAACATTGACAACAGTATCTGGGTGCACAAGTGATAACCTTGTCCTTAACTCCTTCAACATTGACAACAGTATCTGGGTGCACAAGTGATAACCTCGTCTTTAACTCCTTCAACATTGACAACAGTATCTGGGTGCACAAGTGATAACCTCGTCTTTAACTCCGTCAACATTGACAACAGTATCTGGGTGCACAAGTGGTAACCTTGTCTTTAACTCCGTCAACATTGACAACAGTATCTGGGTGCACAAGTGATAACCTTGTCCTTAACTCCATCAACATTGACAACAGTATCTGGGTGCACAAGTGATAACCTTGTCCTAAACTCCATCAACATTGACAACAGTATCTGGGTGCACAAGTGATAACCTTGTCCTTAACTCCATCAACATAGACAACAGTATCTGGGTGCACAAGTGATAACCTTGTCCTAAACTGCATCAACATTGACAACAGTATCTGGGTGCACAAGTGCTAACCTTGTCTTTAACTCCTTCAACATTGACAACAGTATCTGGGTGCACAAGTGATAACCTTGTCTTTCACTCCGTCAACATTGACAACAGTATCTGCGTGCACAAGTGATAACCTTGTCTTTAACTCCTTCAACATTGACAACAGTATCTGGGTGCAGAAGTGATAACCTTGTCTTTAATTACGTCAACATTGACAACAGTATCTGGGTGCACAAGTGATAACCTTGTCTTTAACTCCTTCAACATTGACAACAGTATCTGGGTGCACAAGTGATAACCTTGTCTTTAACTCCTTCAACATTGACAACAGTATCTGGGTGCACAAGTGATAACCTTGTCTTTAACTCCGTCAATATTGACAACAGTATCTGGGTGCACAAGTGATAACCTTGTCTTTCACTCCATCAACATTGACAACAGTATCTGGGTGCACAAGTGGTAACCTTGTCTTTAACTCCGTCAACATTGACAACAGTATCTGGGTGCACAAGTGATAACCTTGTCTTTAACTCCTTCAGCATTGACAACAGTATCTGGGTGCACAAGTGGTAACCTTGTCTTTAACTCCTTCAACATTGACAACAGTATCTGGGTGCACAAGTGGTAACCTTGTCTTTAACTCCTTCAACATTGACAACAGTATCTGGGTGCACAAGTGATATCCTTGTCTTTAACTCCTTCAACATTGACAACAGTATCTGGGTGCACAAGTGATAACCTTGTCCTTAACTCCTTCAACATTGACAACAGTATCTGGGTGCACAAGTGATAACCTCGTCTTTAACTCCGTCAACATTGACAACAGTATCTGGGTGCACAAGTGGTAACCTTGTCTTTAACTCCGTCAACATTGACAACAGTATCTGGGTGCACAAGTGATAATCTTGTCCTTAACTCCATCAACATTGACAACAGTATCTGGGTGCACAAGTGATAACCTTGTCTTTAACTCCTTCAACATTGACAACAGTATCTGGGTGCACAAGTGATAACCTTGTCTTTAACTCCGTCAACATTGACAACAGTATCTGGGTGCACAAGTGATAATCTTGTCCTTAACTCCATCAACATTGACAACAGTATCTGGGTGCACAAGTGATAACCTCGTCTTTAACTCCGTCAACATTGACAACAGTATCTGGGTGCACAAGTGGTAACCTTGTCTTTAACTCCGTCAACATTGACAACAGTATCTGGGTGCACAAGTGATAACCTTGTCTTTAACTCCTTCAACATTGACAACAGTATCTGGGTGCACAAGTGATAACCTTGTCTTTAACTCCTTCAACATTGACAACAGTATCTGGGTGCACAAGTGATAACCTTGTCTTTAACTCCCTCAACATTGACAACAGTATCTGGGTGCACAAGTGATAATCTTGTCCTTAACTCCATCAACATTGACAACAGTATCTGGGTGCACAAGTGATAACCTCGTCTTTAACTCCGTCAACATTGACAACAGTATCTGGGTGCACAAGTGGTAACCTTGTCTTTAACTCCGTCAACATTGACAACAGTATCTGGGTGCACAAGTGATAATCTTGTCCTTAACTCCATCAACATTGACAACAGTATCTGGGTGCACAAGTGATAACCTCGTCTTTAACTCCGTCAACATTGACAACAGTATCTGGGTGCACAAGTGGTAACCTTGTCTTTAACTCCGTCAACATTGACAACAGTATCTGGGTGCACAAGTGATAACCTTGTCTTTAACTCCTTCAACATTGACAACAGTATCTGGGTGCACAAGTGATAACCTTGTCTTCAACTCCTTCAACATTGATAACAGTATCTGGGTGCACAAGTGATAACCTTGTCTTTAATTCCGTCAACATTGACAACAGTATCTGGGTGCACAAGTGATAACCTTGTCTTTAACTCCTTCAGCATTGACAACAGTATCTGGGTGCACAAGTGATAACCTTGTCTTCAACTCCTTCAACATTGACAACAGTATCTGGGTGCACAAGTGATAACCTTGTCTTTAACTCCTTCAGCATTGACAACAGTATCTGGGTGCACAAGTGATAACCTTATCTTTAATTCCGTCAACATTGACAACAGTATCTGGGTGCACAAGTGATAACCTTGTCTTTCACTCCGTCAACATTGACAACAGTATCTGGGTGCACAAGTGATAACCTTGTCTTTAACTCCTTCAACATTGACAACAGTATCTGGGTGCACAAGTGCTAACCTTGTCTTTAACTCCTTCAACATTGACAACAGTATCTCGGTGCACAAGTGGTAACCTTGTCTTTAACTCCTTCAACATTGACAACAGTATCTGGGTGCACAAGTGACAACCTTGTCTTTAACTCCTTCAACATTGACAACAGTATCTGGGTGCACAAGTGATAACCTTGTCTTTCACTCCGTCAACATTGACAACAGTATCTGGGTGCACAAGTGATAACCTTGTCTTTAACTCCTTCAACATTGACAACAGTATCTGGGTGCACAAGTGCTAACCTTGTCTTTAACTCCTTCAACATTGACAACAGTATCTCGGTGCACAAGTGGTAACCTTGTCTTTAACTCCTTCAACATTGACAACAGTATCTGGGTGCACAAGTGATAACCTTGTCTTTAACTCCTTCAACATTGACAACAGTATCTGGGTGCACAAGTGATAACCTTGTCTTTAACTCCTTCAACATTGACAACAGTTTCTGGGTGCACAAGTGACAACCTTGTCTTTAACTCCTTCAACATTGACAACAGTATCTGGGTGCACAAGTGATAACCTTGTCTTTAACTCCTTCAACATTGACAACAGTATCTGGGTGCACAAGTGATAACCTTGTCTTTAACTCCTTCAACATTGACAACAGTATCTGGGTGCACAAGTGATAACCTTGTCTTTAACTCCATCAACATTGACAACAGTATCTGGGTGCACAAGTGATAACCTTGTCTTTAACTCCTTCAACATTGACAACAGTATCTGGGTGCACAAGTGATAACCTTGTCTTTAACTCCTTCAACATTGACAACAGTATCTGGGTGCACAAGTGATAACCTTGTCTTTAACTCCGTCAATATTGACAACAGTATCTGGGTGCACAAGTGATAACCTTGTCTTTAACTCCTTCAACATTGACAACAGTATCTGGGTGCACAAGTGATAACCTTGTCTTTCACTCCATCAACATTGACAACAGTATCTGGGTGCACAAGTGGTAACCTTGTCTTTAACTCCGTCAACATTGACAACAGTATCTGGGTGCACAAGTGATAACCTTGTCTTTAACTCCTTCAACATTGACAACAGTATCTGGGTGCACAAGTGGTAACCTTGTCTTTAACTCCTTCAACATTGACAACAGTATCTGGGTGCACAAGTGACAACCTTGTCTTTAACTCCTTCAACATTGACAACAGTATCTGGGTGCACAAGTGATAACCTTGTCTTTCACTCCGTCAACATTGACAACAGTATCTGGGTGCACAAGTGATAACCTTGTCTTTAACTCCTTCAACATTGACAACAGTATCTGGGTGCACAAGTGCTAACCTTGTCTTTAACTCCTTCAACATTGACAACAGTATCTCGGTGCACAAGTGGTAACCTTGTCTTTAACTCCTTCAACATTGACAACAGTATCTGGGTGCACAAGTGACAACCTTGTCTTTAACTCCTTCAACATTGACAACAGTATCTGGGTGCACAAGTGATAACCTTGTCTTTAACTCCTTCAACATTGACAACAGTATCTGGGTGCACAAGTGATAACCTTGTCTTTAACTCCTTCAACATTGACAACAGTATCTGGGTGCACAAGTGATAACCTTGTCTTTAACTCCTTCAACATTGACAACAGTATCTGGGTGCACAAGTGATAACCTTGTCTTTAACTCCTTCAACATTGACAACAGTATCTGGTTGCACAAGTGATAACCTTGTCTTTAACTCCTTCAACATTGACAACAGTATCTGGGTGCACAAGTGATAACCTTGTCTTTAACTCCTTCAACATTGACAACAGTATCTGGGTGCACAAGTGATAACCTTGTCTTTAACTCCTTCAACATTGACAACAGTATCTGGGTGCACAAGTGATAACCTTGTCTTTCACTCCATCAACATTGACAACAGTATCTGGGTGCACAAGTGATAACCTCGTCTTTAACTCCGTCAACATGGACAACAGTATCTGGGTGCACAAGTGATAACCTTGTCTTTAACTCCGTCAACATTGACAACAGTATCTGGGTGCACAAGTGATAACCTTGTCCTAAACTCCATCAACATAGACAACAGTATCTGGGTGCACAAGTGATAACCTTGTCCTAAACTCCATCAACATGGAGAACAGTATCTGGGTGCACAAGTGATAACCTTGTCTTTAACTCCGTCAACATTGACAACAGTATCTGGGTGCACAAGTGATAACCTTGTCCTAAACTCCATCAACATAGACAACAGTATCTGGGTGCACAAGTGATAACCTTGTCTTTAACTCCTTCAACATTGACAACAGTATCTGGGTGCACAAGTGATAACCTTGTCTTTAACTCCTTCAACATTGACAACAGTATCTGGGTGCACAAGTGATAACCTTGTCTTTAACTCCATCAACATTGACAACAGTATCTGGGTGCACAAGTGATAACCTTGTCTTCAACTCCTTCAGCATTGACAACAGTATCTGGGTGCACAAGTGATAACCTTGTCTTTAACTCCTTCAACGTTGACAACAGTATCTGGGTGCACAAGTGATAACCTTGTCTTCAACTCCTTCAGCATTGACAACAGTATCTGGGTGCACAAGTGATAACCTTGTCTTTAACTCCTTCAACGTTGACAACAGTATCTGGGTGCACAAGTGATAACCTTGTCTTTAACTCCTTCAACATTGACAACAGTATCTGGGTGCACAAGTGAAAACCTTGTCTTTAACTCCTTCAACATTGACAACAGCATCTGGGTGCACAAGTGATAACCTTGTCCTTAACTCCTTCAACATTGACAACAGTATCTGGGTGCACAAGTGATAACCTTGTCTTTAACTCCGTCAATATTGACAACAGTATCTGGGTGCACAAGTGATAACCTTGTCTTTAACTCCTTCAACATTGACAACAGTATCTGGGTGCACAAGTGATAACCTTGTCTTTCACTCCATCAACATTGACAACAGTATCTGGGTGCACAAGTGGTAACCTTGTCTTTAACTCCGTCAACATTGACAACAGTATCTGGGTGCACAAGTGATAACCTTGTCCTTAACTCCTTCAACATTGACAACAGTATCTGGGTGCACAAGTGATAACCTTGTCTTTAACTCCTTCAACATTGACAACAGTATCTGGGTGCACAAGTGGTAACCTTGTCTTTAACTCCTTCAACATTGACAACAGTATCTGGGTGCACAAGTGATAACCTTGTCTTTAACTCCTTCAACATTGACAACAGTATCTGGGTGCACAAGTGATAACCTTGTCCTTAACTCCTTCAACATTGACAACAGTATCTGGGTGCACAAGTGATAACCTCGTCTTTAACTCCGTCAACATTGACAACAGTATCTGGGTGCACAAGTGGTAACCTTGTCTTTAACTCCGTCAACATTGACAACAGTATCTGGGTGCACAAGTGATAATCTTGTCCTTAACTCCATCAACATTGACAACACTATCTGGGTGCACAAGTGATAACCTTGTCTTTAACTCCTTCAACATTGACAACAGTATCTGGGTGCACAAGTGATAACCTTGTCTTTAACTCCGTCAACATTGACAACAGTATCTGGGTGCACAAGTGATAATCTTGTCCTTAACTCCATCAACATTGACAACAGTATCTGGGTGCACAAGTGATAACCTCGTCTTTAACTCCGTCAACATTGACAACAGTATCTGGGTGCACAAGTGGTAACCTTGTCTTTAACTCCGTCAACATTGACAACAGTATCTGGGTGCACAAGTGATAACCTTGTCTTTAACTCCTTCAACATTGACAACAGTATCTGGGTGCACAAGTGATAACCTTGTCTTTAACTCCTTCAACATTGACAACAGTATCTGGGTGCACAAGTGATAACCTTGTCCTTAACTCCGTCAACATTGACAACAGTATCTGGGTGCACAAGTGATAACCTTGTCTTTAACTCCTTCAACATTGACAACAGTATCTGGGTGCACAAGTGATAACCTTGTCTTTAACTCCTTCAACATTGACAACAGTATCTGGGTGCACAAGTGATAACCTTGTCCATAACTCCATCAACATTGACAACAGTATCTGGGTGCACAAGTGATAACCTTGTCCTAAACTCCATCAACATTGACAACAGTATCTGGGTGCACAAGTGATAACCTTGTCCTTAACTCCATCAACATAGACAACAGTATCTGGGTGCACAAGTGATAACCTTGTCCTAAACTCCATCAACATTGACAACAGTATCTGGGTGCACAAGTGCTAACCTTGTCTTTAACTCCTTCAACATTGACAACAGTATCTGGGTGCACAAGTGATAACCTTGTCTTTCACTCCGTCAACATTGACAACAGTATCTGGGTGCACAAGTGATAACCTTGTCTTTAACTCCTTCAACATTGACAACAGTATCTGGGTGCAGAAGTGATAACCTTGTCTTTAATTACGTCAACATTGACAACAGTATCTGGGTGCACAAGTGATAACCTTGTCTTTAACTCCTTCAACATTGACAACAGTATCTGGGTGCACAAGTGATAACCTTGTCTTTAACTCCTTCAACATTGACAACAGTATCTGGGTGCACAAGTGATAACCTTGTCTTTAACTCCGTCAATATTGACAACAGTATCTGGGTGCACAAGTGATAACCTTGTCTTTAACTCCTTCAACATTGACAACAGTATCTGGGTGCACAAGTGATAACCTTGTCTTTCACTCCATCAACATTGACAACAGTATCTGGGTGCACAAGTGGTAACCTTGTCTTTAACTCCGTCAACATTGACAACAGTATCTGGGTGCACAAGTGATAACCTTGTCTTTAACTCCTTCAGCATTGACAACAGTATCTGGGTGCACAAGTGGTAACCTTGTCTTTAACTCCTTCAACATTGACAACAGTATCTGGGTGCACAAGTGGTAACCTTGTCTTTAACTCCTTCAACATTGACAACAGTATCTGGGTGCACAAGTGATAACCTTGTCTTTAACTCCTTCAACATTGACAACAGTATCTGGGTGCACAACTGATAACCTTGCCCTTAACTCCTTCAACATTGACAACAGTATCTGGGTGCACAAGTGATAACCTCGTCTTTAACTCCGTCAACATTGACAACAGTATCTGGGTGCACAAGTGGTAACCTTGTCTTTAACTCCGTCAACATTGACAACAGTATCTGGGTGCACAAGTGATAATCTTGTCCTTAACTCCATCAACATTGACAACAGTATCTGGGTGCACAAGTGATAACCTTGTCTTTAACTCCTTCAACATTGACAACAGTATCTGGGTGCACAAGTGATAACCTTGTCTTTAACTCCGTCAACATTGACAACAGTATCTGGGTGCACAAGTGATAATCTTGTCCTTAACTCCATCAACATTGACAACAGTATCTGGGTGCACAAGTGATAACCTCGTCTTTAACTCCGTCAACATTGACAACAGTATCTGGGTGCACAAGTGGTAACCTTGTCTTTAACTCCGTCAACATTGACAACAGTATCTGGGTGCACAAGTGATAACCTTGTCTTTAACTCCTTCAACATTGACAACAGTATCTGGGTGCACAAGTGATAACCTTGTCTTTAACTCCTTCAACATTGACAACAGTATCTGGGTGCACAAGTGATAACCTTGTCTTTAACTCCGTCAACATTGACAACAGTATCTGGGTGCACAAGTGATAATCTTGTCCTTAACTCCATCAACATTGACAACAGTATCTGGGTGCACAAGTGATAACCTCGTCTTTAACTCCGTCAACATTGACAACAGTATCTGGGTGCACAAGTGGTAACCTTGTCTTTAACTCCGTCAACATTGACAACAGTATCTGGGTGCACAAGTGATAATCTTGTCCTTAACTCCATCAACATTGACAACAGTATCTGGGTGCACAAGTGATAACCTCGTCTTTAACTCCGTCAACATTGACAACAGTATCTGGGTGCACAAGTGGTAACCTTGTCTTTAACTCCGTCAACTTTGACAACAGTATCTGGGTGCACAAGTGATAACCTTGTCTTTAACTCCTTCAACATTGACAACAGTATCTGGGTGCACAAGTGATAACCTTGTCTTCAACTCCTTCAACATTGATAACAGTATCTGGGTGCACAAGTGATAACCTTGTCTTTAATTCCGTCAACATTGACAACAGTATCTGGGTGCACAAGTGATAACCTTGTCTTTAACTCCTTCAGCATTGACAACAGTATCTGGGTGCACAAGTGATAACCTTGTCTTCAACTCCTTCAACATTGACAACAGTATCTGGGTGCACAAGTGATAACCTTGTCTTTAACTCCTTCAGCATTGACAACAGTATCTGGGTGCACAAGTGATAACCTTATCTTTAATTCCGTCAACATTGACAACAGTATCTGGGTGCACAAGTGATAACCTTGTCTTTCACTCCGTCAACATTGACAACAGTATCTGGGTGCACAAGTGATAACCTTGTCTTTAACTCCTTCAACATTGACAACAGTATCTGGGTGCACAAGTGCTAACCTTGTCTTTAACTCCTTCAACATTGACAACAGTATCTCGGTGCACAAGTGGTAACCTTGTCTTTAACTCCTTCAACATTGACAACAGTATCTGGGTGCACAAGTGACAACCTTGTCTTTAACTCCTTCAACATTGACAACAGTATCTGGGTGCACAAGTGATAACCTTGTCTTTCACTCCGTCAACATTGACAACAGTATCTGGGTGCACAAGTGATAACCTTGTCTTTAACTCCTTCAACATTGACAACAGTATCTGGGTGCACAAGTGCTAACCTTGTCTTTAACTCCTTCAACATTGACAACAGTATCTCGGTGCACAAGTGGTAACCTTGTCTTTAACTCCTTCAACATTGACAACAGTATCTGGGTGCACAAGTGATAACCTTGTCTTTAACTCCTTCAACATTGACAACAGTATCTGGGTGCACAAGTGATAACCTTGTCTTTAACTCCTTCAACATTGACAACAGTATCTGGGTGCACAAGTGACAACCTTGTCTTTAACTCCTTCAACATTGACAACAGTATCTGGGTGCACAAGTGATAACCTTGTCTTTAACTCCTTCAACATTGACAACAGTATCTGGGTGCACAAGTGATAACCTTGTCTTTAACTCCTTCAACATTGACAACAGTATCTGGGTGCACAAGTGATAACCTTGTCTTTAACTCCATCAACATTGACAACAGTATCTGGGTGCACAAGTGATAACCTTGTCTTTAACTCCTTCAACATTGACAACAGTATCTGGGTGCACAAGTGATAACCTTGTCTTTAACTCCTTCAACATTGACAACAGTATCTGGGTGCACAAGTGATAACCTTGTCTTTAACTCCGTCAATATTGACAACAGTATCTGGGTGCACAAGTGATAACCTTGTCTTTAACTCCTTCAACATTGACAACAGTATCTGGGTGCACAAGTGATAACCTTGTCTTTCACTCCATCAACATTGACAACAGTATCTGGGTGCACAAGTGGTAACCTTGTCTTTAACTCCGTCAACATTGACAACAGTATCTGGGTGCACAAGTGATAACCTTGTCTTTAACTCCGTCAACATTGACAACAGTATCTGGGTGCACAAGTGATAATCTTGTCCTTAACTCCATCAACATTGACAACAGTATCTGGGTGCACAAGTGATAACCTCGTCTTTAACTCCGTCAACATTGACAACAGTATCTGGGTGCACAAGTGGTAACCTTGTCTTTAACTCCGTCAACATTGACAACAGTATCTGGGTGCACAAGTGATAACCTTGTCTTTAACTCCTTCAACATTGACAACAGTATCTGGGTGCACAAGTGATAACCTTGTCTTTAACTCCTTCAACATTGACAACAGTATCTGGGTGCACAAGTGATAACCTTGTCTTTAACTCCGTCAACATTGACAACAGTATCTGGGTGCACAAGTGATAATCTTGTCCTTAACTCCATCAACATTGACAACAGTATCTGGGTGCACAAGTGATAACCTCGTCTTTAACTCCGTCAACATTGACAACAGTATCTGGGTGCACAAGTGGTAACCTTGTCTTTAACTCCGTCAACATTGACAACAGTATCTGGGTGCACAAGTGATAATCTTGTCCTTAACTCCATCAACATTGACAACAGTATCTGGGTGCACAAGTGATAACCTCGTCTTTAACTCCGTCAACATTGACAACAGTATCTGGGTGCACAAGTGGTAACCTTGTCTTTAACTCCGTCAACATTGACAACAGTATCTGGGTGCACAAGTGATAACCTTGTCTTTAACTCCTTCAACATTGACAACAGTATCTGGGTGCACAAGTGATAACCTTGTCTTCAACTCCTTCAACATTGATAACAGTATCTGGGTGCACAAGTGATAACCTTGTCTTTAATTCCGTCAACATTGACAACAGTATCTGGGTGCACAAGTGATAACCTTGTCTTTAACTCCTTCAGCATTGACAACAGTATCTGGGTGCACAAGTGATAACCTTGTCTTCAACTCCTTCAACATTGACAACAGTATCTGGGTGCACAAGTGATAACCTTGTCTTTAACTCCTTCAGCATTGACAACAGTATCTGGGTGCACAAGTGATAACCTTATCTTTAATTCCGTCAACATTGACAACAGTATCTGGGTGCACAAGTGATAACCTTGTCTTTCACTCCGTCAACATTGACAACAGTATCTGGGTGCACAAGTGATAACCTTGTCTTTAACTCCTTCAACATTGACAACAGTATCTGGGTGCACAAGTGCTAACCTTGTCTTTAACTCCTTCAACATTGACAACAGTATCTCGGTGCACAAGTGGTAACCTTGTCTTTAACTCCTTCAACATTGACAACAGTATCTGGGTGCACAAGTGACAACCTTGTCTTTAACTCCTTCAACATTGACAACAGTATCTGGGTGCACAAGTGATAACCTTGTCTTTCACTCCGTCAACATTGACAACAGTATCTGGGTGCACAAGTGATAACCTTGTCTTTAACTCCTTCAACATTGACAACAGTATCTGGGTGCACAAGTGCTAACCTTGTCTTTAACTCCTTCAACATTGACAACAGTATCTCGGTGCACAAGTGGTAACCTTGTCTTTAACTCCTTCAACATTGACAACAGTATCTGGGTGCACAAGTGATAACCTTGTCTTTAACTCCTTCAACATTGACAACAGTATCTGGGTGCACAAGTGATAACCTTGTCTTTAACTCCTTCAACATTGACAACAGTATCTGGGTGCACAAGTGACAACCTTGTCTTTAACTCCTTCAACATTGACAACAGTATCTGGGTGCACAAGTGATAACCTTGTCTTTAACTCCTTCAACATTGACAACAGTATCTGGGTGCACAAGTGATAACCTTGTCTTTAACTCCTTCAACATTGACAACAGTATCTGGGTGCACAAGTGATAACCTTGTCTTTAACTCCATCAACATTGACAACAGTATCTGGGTGCACAAGTGATAACCTTGTCTTTAACTCCTTCAACATTGACAACAGTATCTGGGTGCACAAGTGATAACCTTGTCTTTAACTCCTTCAACATTGACAACAGTATCTGGGTGCACAAGTGATAACCTTGTCTTTAACTCCGTCAATATTGACAACAGTATCTGGGTGCACAAGTGATAACCTTGTCTTTAACTCCTTCAACATTGACAACAGTATCTGGGTGCACAAGTGATAACCTTGTCTCTCACTCCATCAACATTGACAACAGTATCTGGGTGCACAAGTGGTAACCTTGTCTTTAACTCCGTCAACATTGACAACAGTATCTGGGTGCACAAGTGATAACCTTGTCTTTAACTCCTTCAACATTGACAACAGTATCTGGGTGCACAAGTGGTAACCTTGTCTTTAACTCCTTCAACATTGACAACAGTATCTGGGTGCACAAGTGACAACCTTGTCTTTAACTCCTTCAACATTGACAACAGTATCTGGGTGCACAAGTGATAACCTTGTCTTTCACTCCGTCAACATTGACAACAGTATCTGGGTGCACAAGTGATAACCTTGTCTTTAACTCCTTCAACATTGACAACAGTATCTGGGTGCACAAGTGCTAACCTTGTCTTTAACTCCTTCAACATTGACAACAGTATCTCGGTGCACAAGTGGTAACCTTGTCTTTAACTCCTTCAACATTGACAACAGTATCTGGGTGCACAAGTGACAACCTTGTCTTTAACTCCTTCAACATTGACAACAGTATCTGGGTGCACAAGTGATAACCTTGTCTTTAACTCCTTCAACATTGACAACAGTATCTGGGTGCACAAGTGATAACCTTGTCTTTAACTCCTTCAACATTGACAACAGTATCTGGGTGCACAAGTGATAACCTTGTCTTTAACTCCTTCAACATTGACAACAGTATCTGGGTGCACAAGTGATAACCTTGTCTTTAACTCCTTCAACATTGACAACAGTATCTGGTTGCACAAGTGATAACCTTGTCTTTAACTCCTTCAACATTGACAACAGTATCTGGGTGCACAAGTGATAACCTTGTCTTTAACTCCTTCAACATTGACAACAGTATCTGGGTGCACAAGTGATAACCTTGTCTTTAACTCCTTCAACATTGACAACAGTATCTGGGTGCACAAGTGATAACCTTGTCTTTCACTCCATCAACATTGACAACAGTATCTGGGTGCACAAGTGATAACCTCGTCTTTAACTCCGTCAACATGGACAACAGTATCTGGGTGCACAAGTGATAACCTTGTCTTTAACTCCGTCAACATTGACAACAGTATCTGGGTGCACAAGTGATAACCTTGTCCTAAACTCCATCAACATAGACAACAGTATCTGGGTGCACAAGTGATAACCTTGTCCTAAACTCCATCAACATGGACAACAGTATCTGGGTGCACAAGTGATAACCTTGTCTTTAACTCCGTCAACATTGACAACAGTATCTGGGTGCACAAGTGATAACCTTGTCCTAAACTCCATCAACATAGACAACAGTATCTGGGTGCACAAGTGATAACCTTGTCTTTAACTCCTTCAACATTGACAACAGTATCTGGGTGCACAAGTGATAACCTTGTCTTTAACTCCTTCAACATTGACAACAGTATCTGGGTGCACAAGTGATAACCTTGTCTTTAACTCCATCAACATTGACAACAGTATCTGGGTGCACAAGTGATAACCTTGTCTTCAACTCCTTCAGCATTGACAACAGTATCTGGGTGCACAAGTGATAACCTTGTCTTCAACTCCTTCAGCATTGACAACAGTATCTGGGTGCACAAGTGATAACCTTGTCTTTAACTCCTTCAACGTTGACAACAGTATCTGGGTGCACAAGTGATAACCTTGTCTTTAACTCCTTCAACATTGACAACAGTATCTGGGTGCACAAGTGAAAACCTTGTCTTTAACTCCTTCAACATTGACAACAGCATCTGGGTGCACAAGTGATAACCTTGTCCTTAACTCCTTCAACATTGACAACAGTATCTGGGTGCACAAGTGATAACCTTGTCTTTAACTCCGTCAATATTGACAACAGTATCTGGGTGCACAAGTGATAACCTTGTCTTTAACTCCTTCAACATTGACAACAGTATCTGGGTGCACAAGTGATAACCTTGTCTTTCACTCCATCAACATTGACAACAGTATCTGGGTGCACAAGTGGTAACCTTGTCTTTAACTCCGTCAACATTGACAACAGTATCTGGGTGCACAAGTGATAACCTTGTCCTTAGCTCCTTCAACATTGACAACAGTATCTGGGTGCACAAGTGATAACCTTGTCTTTAACTCCTTCAACATTGACAACAGTATCTGGGTGCACAAGTGGTAACCTTGTCTTTAACTCCTTCAACATTGACAACAGTATCTGGGTGCACAAGTCATAACCTTGTCTTTAACTCCTTCAACATTGACAACAGTATCTGGGTGCACAAGTGATAACCTTGTCCTTAACTCCTTCAACATTGACAACAGTATCTGGGTGCACAAGTGATAACCTCGTCTTTAACTCCGTCAACATTGACAACAGTATCTGGGTGCACAAGTGGTAACCTTGTCTTTAACTCCGTCAACATTGACAACAGTATCTGGGTGCACAAGTGATAATCTTGTCCTTAACTCCATCAACATTGACAACAGGATCTGGGTGCACAAGTGATAACCTTGTCTTTAACTCCTTCAACATTGACAACAGTATCTGGGTGCACAAGTGATAACCTTGTCTTTAACTCCATCAACATTGACAACAGTATCTGGGTGCACAAGTGATAATCTTGTCCTTAACTCCATCAACATTGACAACAGTATCTGGGTGCACAAGTGATAACCTCGTCTTTAACTCCGTCAACATTGACAACAGTATCTGGGTGCACAAGTGGTAACCTTGTCTTTAACTCCGTCAACATTGACAACAGTATCTGGGTGCACAAGTGATAACCTTGTCTTTAACTCCTTCAACATTGACAACAGTATCTGGGTGCACAAGTGATAACCTTGTCTTTAACTCCTTCAACATTGACAACAGTATCTGGGTGCACAAGTGATAACCTTGTCTTTAACTCCGTCAACATTGACAACAGTATCTGGGTGCACAAGTGATAATCTTGTCCTTAACTCCATCAACATTGACAACAGTATCTGGGTGCACAAGTGATAACCTCGTCTTTAACTCCGTCAACATTGACAACAGTATCTGGGTGCACAAGTGGTAACCTTGTCTTTAACTCCGTCAACATTGACAACAGTATCTGGGTGCACAAGTGATAATCTTGTCCTTAACTCCATCAACATTGACAACAGTATCTGGGTGCACAAGTGATAACCTCGTCTTTAACTCCGTCAACATTGACAACAGTATCTGGGTGCACAAGTGGTAACCTTGTCTTTAACTCCGTCAACATTGACAACAGTATCTGGGTGCACAAGTGATAACCTTGTCTTTAACTCCTTCAACATTGACAACAGTATCTGGGTGCACAAGTGATAACCTTGTCTTCAACTCCTTCAACATTGATAACAGTATCTGGGTGCACAAGTGATAACCTTGTCTTTAATTCCGTCAACATTGACAACAGTATCTGGGTGCACAAGTGATAACCTTGTCTTTAACTCCTTCAGCATTGTCAACAGTATCTGGGTGCACAAGTGATAACCTTGTCTTCAACTCCTTCAACATTGACAACAATATCTGGGTGCACAAGTGATAACCTTGTCTTTAACTCCTTCAGCATTGACAACAGTATCTGGGTGCACAAGTGATAACCTTGTCTTTAATTCCGTCAACATTGACAACAGTATCTGGGTGCACAAGTGATAACCTTGTCTTTAACTCCTTCAACATTGACAACAGTATCTGGGTGCACAAGTGATAACCTTGTCTTTAACTCCTTCAACATTGACAACAGTATCTGGGTGCACAAGTGATAACCTTGTCTTTAACTCCTTCAACATTGACAACAGTATCTGGGTGCACAAGTGATAACCTTGTCCTTAACTCCTTCAACATTGACAACAGTATCTGGGTGCACAAGTGATAACCTCGTCTTTAACTCCGTCAACATTGACAACAGTATCTGGGTGCACAAGTGGTAACCTTGTCTTTAACTCCGTCAACATTGACAACAGTATCTGGGTGCACAAGTGATAATCTTGTCCTTAACTCCATCAACATTGACAACAGTATCTGGGTGCACAAGTGATAACCTTGTCTTTAACTCCTTCAACATTGACAACAGTATCTGGGTGCACAAGTGATAACCTTGTCTTTAACTCCGTCAACATTGACAACAGTATCTGGGTGCACAAGTGATAATCTTGTCCTTAACTCCATCAACATTGACAACAGTATCTGGGTGCACAAGTGATAACCTCGTCTTTAACTCCGTCAACATTGACAACAGTATCTGGGTGCACAAGTGGTAACCTTGTCTTTAACTCCTTCAACATTGACAACAGTATCTGGGTGCACAAGTGATAACCTTGTCTTTAACTCCTTCAACATTGACAACAGTATCTGGGTGCACAAGTGATAACCTTGTCTTTAACTCCGTCAACATTGACAACAGTATCTGGGTGCACAAGTGATAATCTTGTCCTTAACTCCATCAACATTGACAACAGTATCTGGGTGCACAAGTGATAACCTCGTCTTTAACTCCGTCAACATTGACAACAGTATCTGGGTGCACAAGTGATGACCTTGTCTTTAACTCCTTCAACATTGACAACAGTATCTGGGTGCACAAGTGATAACCTTGTCTTTAACTCCTTCAACATTGACAACAGTATCTGGGTGCACAAGTGATAACCTTGCCTTTAACTCCGTCAACATTGACAACAGTATCTGGGTGCACAAGTGATAATCTTGTCCTTAACTCCATCAACATTGACAACAGTATCTGGGTGCACAAGTGATAACCTCGTCTTTAACTCCGTCAACATTGACAACAGTATCTGGGTGCACAAGTGGTAACCTTGTCTTTAACTCCGTCAACATTGACAACAGTATCTGGGTGCACAAGTGATAACCTCGTCTTTAACTCCGTCAACATTGACAACAGTATCTGGGTGCACAAGTGGTAACCTTGTCTTTAACTCCGTCAACATTGACAACAGTATCTGGGTGCACAAGTGATAACCTTGTCTTTAACTCCTTCAACATTGACAACAGTATCTGGGTGCACAAGTGATAACCTTGTCTTTAACTCCTTCAACATTGACAACAGTATCTGGGTGCACAAGTGATAACCTTGTCTTTAACTCCGTCAACATTGACAACAGTATCTGGGTGCACAAGTGATAACCTTGTCTTTAATTCCGTCAACATTGACAACAGTATCTGGGTGCACAAGTGATAACCTTGTCTTTAACTCTTTCAACATTGACAACAGTATCTGGGTGCACAAGTGATAACCTTGTCTTTAACTCCTTCAACATTGACAACAGTATCTGGGTGCACAAGTGATAACCTTGTCTTTAACTCCTTCAACATTGACAACAGTATCTGGGTGCACAAGTGATAACCTTGTCTTTAACTCCTTCAGCATTGACAACAGTATCTGGGTGCACAAGTGATAACCTTGTCTTTAACTCCTTCAACATTGACAACAGTATCTGGGTGCACAAGTGATAACCTTGTCTTTAACTCCTTCAACATTGACAACAGTATCTGGGTGCACAAGTGATAACCTTGTCTTTAACTCCTTCAACATTGACAACAGTATCTGGGTGCACAAGTGATAACCTTGTCCTTAACTCCTTCAACATTGACAACAGTATCTGGGTGCACAAGTGATAACCTCGTCTTTAACTCCGTCAACATTGACAACAGTATCTGGGTGCACAAGTGGTAACCTTGTCTTTAACTCCGTCAACATTGACAACAGTATCTGGGTGCACAAGTGATAACCTTGTCCTTAACTCCATCAACATTGACAACAGTATCTGGGTGCACAAGTGATAACCTTGTCTTTAACTCCTTCAACATTGACAACAGTATCTGGGTGCACAAGTGATAACCTTGTCTTTAACTCCTTCAACATTGACAACAGTATCTGGGTGCACAAGTGATAACCTTGTCTTTAACTCCTTCAACATTGACAACAGTATCTGGGTGCACAAGTGATAACCTTGTCTTTAACTCCTTCAACATTGACAACAGTATCTGGGTGCACAAGTGATAACCTTGTCTTTAACTCCTTCAACATTGACAACAGTATCTGGTTGCACAAGTGATAACCTTGTCTTTAACTCCTTCAACATTGACAACAGTATCTGGGTGCACAAGTGATAACCTTGTCTTTAACTCCTTCAACATTGACAACAGTATCTGGGTGCACAAGTGATAACCTTGTCTTTAACTCCTTCAACATTGACAACAGTATCTGGGTGCACAAGTGATAACCTTGTCTTTCACTCCATCAACATTGACAACAGTATCTGGGTGCACAAGTGATAACCTCGTCTTTAACTCCGTCAACATGGACAACAGTATCTGGGTGCACAAGTGATAACCTTGTCTTTAACTCCGTCAACATTGACAACAGTATCTGGGTGCACAAGTGATAACCTTGTCCTAAACTCCATCAACATAGACAACAGTATCTGGGTGCACAAGTGATAACCTTGTCCTAAACTCCATCAACATGGACAACAGTATCTGGGTGCACAAGTGATAACCTTGTCTTTAACTCCGTCAACATTGACAACAGTATCTGGGTGCACAAGTGATAACCTTGTCCTAAACTCCATCAACATAGACAACAGTATCTGGGTGCACAAGTGATAACCTTGTCTTTAACTCCTTCAACATTGACAACAGTATCTGGGTGCACAAGTGATAACCTTGTCTTTAACTCCTTCAACATTGACAACAGTATCTGGGTGCACAAGTGATAACCTTGTCTTTAACTCCATCAACATTGACAACAGTATCTGGGTGCACAAGTGATAACCTTGTCTTCAACTCCTTCAGCATTGACAACAGTATCTGGGTGCACAAGTGATAACCTTGTCTTTAACTCCTTCAACGTTGACAACAGTATCTGGGTGCACAAGTGATAACCTTGTCTTCAACTCCTTCAGCATTGACAACAGTATCTGGGTGCACAAGTGATAACCTTGTCTTTAACTCCTTCAACATTGACAACAGTATCTGGGTGCACAAGTGATAACCTTGTCTTTAACTCCTTCAACATTGACAACAGTATCTGGGTGCACAAGTGATAACCTTGTCCTTAACTCCTTCAACATTGACAACAGTATCTGGGTGCACAAGTGATAACCTCGTCTTTAACTCCTTCAACATTGACAACAGTATCTGGGTGCACAAGTGATAACCTCGTCTTTAACTCCGTCAACATTGACAACAGTATCTGGGTGCACAAGTGGTAACCTTGTCTTTAACTCCGTCAACATTGACAACAGTATCTGGGTGCACAAGTGATAACCTTGTCCTTAACTCCATCAACATTGACAACAGTATCTGGGTGCACAAGTGATAACCTTGTCCTAAACTCCATCAACATTGACAACAGTATATGGGTGCACAAGTGATAACCTTGTCCTAAACTCCATCAACATTGACAACAGTATCTGGGTGCACAAGTGATAACCTTGTCCTTAACTCCATCAACATGGACAACAGTATCTGGGTGCACAAGTGATAACCTTGTCCTAAACTCCATCAACATTGACAACAGTATCTGGGTGCACAAGTGCTAACCTTGTCTTTAACTCCTTCAACATTGACAACAGTATCTGGGTGCACAAGTGATAACCTTGTCTTTCACTCCGTCAACATTGACAACAGTATCTGGGTGCACAAGTGATAACCTTGTCTTTAACTCCTTCAACATTGACAACAGTATCTGGGTGCAGAAGTGATAACCTTGTCTTTAATTCCATCAACATTGACAACAGTATCTGGGTGCACAAGTGATAACCTTGTCTTTAACTCCTTCAACATTGACAACAGTATCTGGGTGCACAAGTGATAACCTTGTCTTTAACTCCTTCAACATTGACAACAGTATCTGGGTGCACAAGTGATAACCTTGTCTTTAACTCCGTCAATATTGACAACAGTATCTGGGTGCACAAGTGATAACCTTGTCTTTAACTCCTTCAACATTGACAACAGTATCTGGGTGCACAAGTGATAACCTTGTCTTTCACTCCATCAACATTGACAACAGTATCTGGGTGCACAAGTGGTAACCTTGTCTTTAACTCCGTCAACATTGACAACAGTATCTGGGTGCACAAGTGATAACCTTGTCTTTAACTCCTTCAGCATTGACAACAGTATCTGGGTGCACAAGTGGTAACCTTGTCTTTAACTCCTTCAACATTGACAACAGTATCTGGGTGCACAAGTGGTAACCTTGTCTTTAACTCCTTCAACATTGACAACAGTATCTGGGTGCACAAGTGATAACCTTGTCTTCAACTCCTTCAACATTGATAACAGTATCTGGGTGCACAAGTGATAACCTTGTCTTTAATTCCGTCAACATTGACAACAGTATCTGGGTGCACAAGTGATAACCTTGTCTTTAACTCCTTCAGCATTGACAACAGTATCTGGGTGCACAAGTGATAACCTTGTCTTCAACTCCTTCAACATTGACAACAGTATCTGGGTGCACAAGTGATAACCTTGTCTTTAACTCCTTCAGCATTGACAACAGTATCTGGGTGCACAAGTGATAACCTTGTCTTTAATTACGTCAACATTGACAACAGTATCTGGGTGAACAAGTGATAACCTTGTCTTTAACTCCTTCAACATTGACAACAGTATCTGGGTGCACAAGTGATAACCTTGTCTTTAACTCCTTCAACATTGACAACAGTATCTGGGTGCACAAGTGATAACCTTGTCTTTAACTCCTTCAACATTGACAACAGTATCTGGGTGCACAAGTGATAACCTTGTCCTTAACTCCTTCAACATTGACAACAGTATCTGGGTGCACAAGTGATAACCTCGTCTTTAACTCCGTCAACATTGACAACAGTATCTGGGTGCACAAGTGGTAACCTTGTCTTTAACTCCGTCAACATTGACAACAGTATCTGGGTGCACAAGTGATAATCTTGTCCTTAACTCCATCAACATTGACAACAGTATCTGGGTGCACAAGTGATAACCTTGTCTTTAACTCCTTCAACATTGACAACAGTATCTGGGTGCACAAGTGATAACCTTGTCTTTAACTCCGTCAACATTGACAACAGTATCTGGGTGCACAAGTGATAATCTTGTCCTTAACTCCATCAACATTGACAACAGTATCTGGGTGCACAAGTGATAACCTCGTCTTTAACTCCGTCAACATTGAAAACAGTATCTGGGTGCACAAGTGGTAACCTTGTCTTTAACTCCGTCAACATTGACAACAGTATCTGGGTGCACAAGTGATAACCTTGTCTTTAACTCCTTCAACATTGACAACAGTATCTGGGTGCACAAGTGATAACCTTGTCTTTAACTCCTTCAACATTGACAACAGTATCTGGGTGCACAAGTGATAACCTTGTCTTTAACTCCGTCAACATTGACAACAGTATCTGGGTGCACAAGTGATAATCTTGTCCTTAACTCCATCAACATTGACAACAGTATCTGGGTGCACAAGTGATAACCTCGTCTTTAACTCCGTCAACATTGACAACAGTATCTGGGTGCACAAGTGGTAACCTTGTCTTTAACTCCGTCAACATTGACAACAGTATCTGGGTGCACAAGTGATAACCTTGTCTTTAACTCCTTCAACATTGACAACAGTATCTGGGTGCACAAGTGATAACCTTGTCTTTAACTCCTTCAACATTGACAACAGTATCTGGGTGCACAAGTGATAACCTTGTCTTTAACTCCATCAACATTGACAACAGTATCTGGGTGCACAAGTGATAACCTTGTCTTTAACTCCTTCAACATTGACAACAGTATCTGGGTGCACAAGTGATAACCTTGTCTTTAACTCCTTCAACATTGACAACAGTATCTGGGTGCACAAGTGATAACCTTGTCTTTAACTCCGTCAATATTGACAACAGTATCTGGGTGCACAAGTGATAACCTTGTCTTTAACGCCTTCAACATTGACAACAGTATCTGGGTGCACAAGTGATAACCTTGTCTTTCACTCCATCAACATTGACAACAGTATCTGGGTGCACAAGTGGTAACCTTGTCTTTAACTCCTTCAACATTGACAACAGTATCTGGGTGCACAAGTGATAACCTTGTCTTTCACTCCATCAACATTGACAACAGTATCTGGGTGCACAAGTGATAACCTTGTCTTTAACTCCTTCAACATTGACAACAGTATCTGGGTGCACAAGTGGTAACCTTGTCTTTAACTCCTTCAACATTGACAACAGTATCTGGGTGCACAAGTGACAACCTTGTCTTTAACTCCTTCAACATTGACAACAGTATCTGGGTGCACAAGTGATAACCTTGTCTTTCACTCCGTCAACATTGACAACAGTATCTGGGTGCACAAGTGATAACCTTGTCTTTAACTCCTTCAACATTGACAACAGTATCTGGGTGCACAAGTGCTAACCTTGTCTTTAACTCCTTCAACATTGACAACAGTATCTCGGTGCACAAGTGGTAACCTTGTCTTTAACTCCTTCAACATTGACAACAGTATCTGGGTGCACAAGTGACAACCTTGTCTTTAACTCCTTCAACATTGACAACAGTATCTGGGTGCACAAGTGATAACCTTGTCTTTAACTCCTTCAACATTGACAACAGTATCTGGGTGCACAAGTGATAACCTTGTCTTTAACTCCTTCAACATTGACAACAGTATCTGGGTGCACAAGTGATAACCTTGTCTTTAACTCCTTCAACATTGACAACAGTATCTGGGTGCACAAGTGATAACCTTGTCTTTAACTCCTTCAACATTGACAACAGTATCTGGTTGCACAAGTGATAACCTTGTCTTTAACTCCTTCAACATTGACAACAGTATCTGGGTGCACAAGTGATAACCTTGTCTTTAACTCCTTCAACATTGACAACAGTATCTGGGTGCACAAGTGATAACCTTGTCTTTAACTCCTTCAACATTGACAACAGTATCTGGGTGCACAAGTGATAACCTTGTCTTTCACTCCATCAACATTGACAACAGTATCTGGGTGCACAAGTGATAACCTCGTCTTTAACTCCGTCAACATGGACAACAGTATCTGGGTGCACAAGTGATAACCTTGTCTTTAACTCCGTCAACATTGACAACAGTATCTGGGTGCACAAGTGATAACCTTGTCCTAAACTCCATCAACATAGACAACAGTATCTGGGTGCACAAGTGATAACCTTGTCCTAAACTCCATCAACATGGACAACAGTATCTGGGTGCACAAGTGATAACCTTGTCTTTAACTCCGTCAACATTGACAACAGTATCTGGGTGCACAAGTGATAACCTTGTCCTAAACTCCATCAACATAGACAACAGTATCTGGGTGCACAAGTGATAACCTTGTCTTTAACTCCTTCAACATTGACAACAGTATCTGGGTGCACAAGTGATAACCTTGTCTTTAACTCCTTCAACATTGACAACAGTATCTGGGTGCACAAGTGATAACCTTGTCTTTAACTCCATCAACATTGACAACAGTATCTGGGTGCACAAGTGATAACCTTGTCTTCAACTCCTTCAGCATTGACAACAGTATCTGGGTGCACAAGTGATAACCTTGTCTTTAACTCCTTCAACGTTGACAACAGTATCTGGGTGCACAAGTGATAACCTTGTCTTCAACTCCTTCAGCATTGACAACAGTATCTGGGTGCACAAGTGATAACCTTGTCTTTAACTCCTTCAACGTTGACAACAGTATCTGGGTGCACAAGTGATAACCTTGTCTTTAACTCCTTCAACATTGACAACAGTATCTGGGTGCACAAGTGAAAACCTTGTCTTTAACTCCTTCAACATTGACAACAGCATCTGGGTGCACAAGTGATAACCTTGTCCTTAACTCCTTCAACATTGACAACAGTATCTGGGTGCACAAGTGATAACCTTGTCTTTAACTCCGTCAATATTGACAACAGTATCTGGGTGCACAAGTGATAACCTTGTCTTTAACTCCTTCAACATTGACAACAGTATCTGGGTGCACAAGTGATAACCTTGTCTTTCACTCCATCAACATTGACAACAGTATCTGGGTGCACAAGTGGTAACCTTGTCTTTAACTCCGTCAACATTGACAACAGTATCTGGGTGCACAAGTGATAACCTTGTCCTTAACTCCTTCAACATTGACAACAGTATCTGGGTGCACAAGTGATAACCTTGTCTTTAACTCCTTCAACATTGACAACAGTATCTGGGTGCACAAGTGGTAACCTTGTCTTTAACTCCTTCAACATTGACAACAGTATCTGGGTGCACAAGTGATAACCTTGTCTTTAACTCCTTCAACATTGACAACAGTATCTGGGTGCACAAGTGATAACCTTGTCCTTAACTCCTTCAACATTGACAACAGTATCTGGGTGCACAAGTGATAACCTCGTCTTTAACTCCGTCAACATTGACAACAGTATCTGGGTGCACAAGTGGTAACCTTGTCTTTAACTCCGTCAACATTGACAACAGTATCTGGGTGCACAAGTGATAATCTTGTCCTTAACTCCATCAACATTGACAACAGTATCTGGGTGCACAAGTGATAACCTTGTCTTTAACTCCTTCAACATTGACAACAGTATCTGGGTGCACAAGTGATAACCTTGTCTTTAACTCCGTCAACATTGACAACAGTATCTGGGTGCACAAGTGATAATCTTGTCCTTAACTCCATCAACATTGACAACAGTATCTGGGTGCACAAGTGATAACCTCGTCTTTAACTCCGTCAACATTGACAACAGTATCTGGGTGCACAAGTGGTAACCTTGTCTTTAACTCCGTCAACATTGACAACAGTATCTGGGTGCACAAGTGATAACCTTGTCTTTAACTCCTTCAACATTGACAACAGTATCTGGGTGCACAAGTGATAACCTTGTCTTTAACTCCTTCAACATTGACAACAGTATCTGGGTGCACAAGTGATAACCTTGTCCTTAACTCCGTCAACATTGACAACAGTATCTGGGTGCACAAGTGATAACCTTGTCTTTAACTCCTTCAACATTGACAACAGTATCTGGGTGCACAAGTGATAACCTTGTCTTTAACTCCTTCAACATTGACAACAGTATCTGGGTGCACAAGTGATAACCTTGTCCTTAACTCCATCAACATTGACAACAGTATCTGGGTGCACAAGTGATAACCTTGTCCTAAACTCCATCAACATTGACAACAGTATCTGGGTGCACAAGTGATAACCTTGTCCTTAACTCCATCAACATAGACAACAGTATCTGGGTGCACAAGTGATAACCTTGTCCTAAACTCCATCAACATTGACAACAGTATCTGGGTGCACAAGTGCTAACCTTGTCTTTAACTCCTTCAACATTGACAACAGTATCTGGGTGCACAAGTGATAACCTTGTCTTTCACTCCGTCAACATTGACAACAGTATCTGGGTGCACAAGTGATAACCTTGTCTTTAACTCCTTCAACATTGACAACAGTATCTGGGTGCAGAAGTGATAACCTTGTCTTTAATTACGTCAACATTGACAACAGTATCTGGGTGCACAAGTGATAACCTTGTCTTTAACTCCTTCAACATTGACAACAGTATCTGGGTGCACAAGTGATAACCTTGTCTTTAACTCCTTCAACATTGACAACAGTATCTGGGTGCACAAGTGATAACCTTGTCTTTAACTCCGTCAATATTGACAACAGTATCTGGGTGCACAAGTGATAACCTTGTCTTTAACTCCTTCAACATTGACAACAGTATCTGGGTGCACAAGTGATAACCTTGTCTTTCACTCCATCAACATTGACAACAGTATCTGGGTGCACAAGTGGTAACCTTGTCTTTAACTCCGTCAACATTGACAACAGTATCTGGGTGCACAAGTGATAACCTTGTCTTTAACTCCTTCAGCATTGACAACAGTATCTGGGTGCACAAGTGGTAACCTTGTCTTTAACTCCTTCAACATTGACAACAGTATCTGGGTGCACAAGTGGTAACCTTGTCTTTAACTCCTTCAACATTGACAACAGTATCTGGGTGCACAAGTGATAACCTTGTCTTTAACTCCTTCAACATTGACAACAGTATCTGGGTGCACAAGTGATAACCTTGTCCTTAACTCCTTCAACATTGACAACAGTATCTGGGTGCACAAGTGATAACCTCGTCTTTAACTCCGTCAACATTGACAACAGTATCTGGGTGCACAAGTGGTAACCTTGTCTTTAACTCCGTCAACATTGACAACAGTATCTGGGTGCACAAGTGATAATCTTGTCCTTAACTCCATCAACATTGACAACAGTATCTGGGTGCACAAGTGATAACCTTGTCTTTAACTCCTTCAACATTGACAACAGTATCTGGGTGCACAAGTGATAACCTTGTCTTTAACTCCGTCAACATTGACAACAGTATCTGGGTGCACAAGTGATAATCTTGTCCTTAACTCCATCAACATTGACAACAGTATCTGGGTGCACAAGTGATAACCTCGTCTTTAACTCCGTCAACATTGACAACAGTATCTGGGTGCACAAGTGGTAACCTTGTCTTTAACTCCGTCAACATTGACAACAGTATCTGGGTGCACAAGTGATAACCTTGTCTTTAACTCCTTCAACATTGACAACAGTATCTGGGTGCACAAGTGATAACCTTGTCTTTAACTCCTTCAACATTGACAACAGTATCTGGGTGCACAAGTGATAACCTTGTCTTTAACTCCGTCAACATTGACAACAGTATCTGGGTGCACAAGTGATAATCTTGTCCTTAACTCCATCAACATTGACAACAGTATCTGGGTGCACAAGTGATAACCTCGTCTTTAACTCCGTCAACATTGACAACAGTATCTGGGTGCACAAGTGGTAACCTTGTCTTTAACTCCGTCAACATTGACAACAGTATCTGGGTGCACAAGTGATAATCTTGTCCTTAACTCCATCAACATTGACAACAGTATCTGGGTGCACAAGTGATAACCTCGTCTTTAACTCCGTCAACATTGACAACAGTATCTGGGTGCACAAGTGGTAACCTTGTCTTTAACTCCGTCAACATTGACAACAGTATCTGGGTGCACAAGTGATAACCTTGTCTTTAACTCCTTCAACATTGACAACAGTATCTGGGTGCACAAGTGATAACCTTGTCTTCAACTCCTTCAACATTGATAACAGTATCTGGGTGCACAAGTGATAACCTTGTCTTTAATTCCGTCAACATTGACAACAGTATCTGGGTGCACAAGTGATAACCTTGTCTTTAACTCCTTCAGCATTGACAACAGTATCTGGGTGCACAAGTGATAACCTTGTCTTCAACTCCTTCAACATTGACAACAGTATCTGGGTGCACAAGTGATAACCTTGTCTTTAACTCCTTCAGCATTGACAACAGTATCTGGGTGCACAAGTGATAACCTTATCTTTAATTCCGTCAACATTGACAACAGTATCTGGGTGCACAAGTGATAACCTTGTCTTTCACTCCGTCAACATTGACAACAGTATCTGGGTGCACAAGTGATAACCTTGTCTTTAACTCCTTCAACATTGACAACAGTATCTGGGTGCACAAGTGCTAACCTTGTCTTTAACTCCTTCAACATTGACAACAGTATCTCGGTGCACAAGTGGTAACCTTGTCTTTAACTCCTTCAACATTGACAACAGTATCTGGGTGCACAAGTGACAACCTTGTCTTTAACTCCTTCAACATTGACAACAGTATCTGGGTGCACAAGTGATAACCTTGTCTTTCACTCCGTCAACATTGACAACAGTATCTGGGTGCACAAGTGATAACCTTGTCTTTAACTCCTTCAACATTGACAACAGTATCTGGGTGCACAAGTGCTAACCTTGTCTTTAACTCCTTCAACATTGACAACAGTATCTCGGTGCACAAGTGGTAACCTTGTCTTTAACTCCTTCAACATTGACAACAGTATCTGGGTGCACAAGTGATAACCTTGTCTTTAACTCCTTCAACATTGACAACAGTATCTGGGTGCACAAGTGATAACCTTGTCTTTAACTCCTTCAACATTGACAACAGTATCTGGGTGCACAAGTGACAACCTTGTCTTTAACTCCTTCAACATTGACAACAGTATCTGGGTGCACAAGTGATAACCTTGTCTTTAACTCCTTCAACATTGACAACAGTATCTGGGTGCACAAGTGATAACCTTGTCTTTAACTCCTTCAACATTGACAACAGTATCTGGGTGCACAAGTGATAACCTTGTCTTTAACTCCATCAACATTGACAACAGTATCTGGGTGCACAAGTGATAACCTTGTCTTTAACTCCTTCAACATTGACAACAGTATCTGGGTGCACAAGTGATAACCTTGTCTTTAACTCCTTCAACATTGACAACAGTATCTGGGTGCACAAGTGATAACCTTGTCTTTAACTCCGTCAATATTGACAACAGTATCTGGGTGCACAAGTGATAACCTTGTCTTTAACTCCTTCAACATTGACAACAGTATCTGGGTGCACAAGTGATAACCTTGTCTTTCACTCCATCAACATTGACAACAGTATCTGGGTGCACAAGTGGTAACCTTGTCTTTAACTCCGTCAACATTGACAACAGTATCTGGGTGCACAAGTGATAACCTTGTCTTTAACTCCGTCAACATTGACAACAGTATCTGGGTGCACAAGTGATAATCTTGTCCTTAACTCCATCAACATTGACAACAGTATCTGGGTGCACAAGTGATAACCTCGTCTTTAACTCCGTCAACATTGACAACAGTATCTGGGTGCACAAGTGGTAACCTTGTCTTTAACTCCGTCAACATTGACAACAGTATCTGGGTGCACAAGTGATAACCTTGTCTTTAACTCCTTCAACATTGACAACAGTATCTGGGTGCACAAGTGATAACCTTGTCTTTAACTCCTTCAACATTGACAACAGTATCTGGGTGCACAAGTGATAACCTTGTCTTTAACTCCGTCAACATTGACAACAGTATCTGGGTGCACAAGTGATAATCTTGTCCTTAACTCCATCAACATTGACAACAGTATCTGGGTGCACAAGTGATAACCTCGTCTTTAACTCCGTCAACATTGACAACAGTATCTGGGTGCACAAGTGGTAACCTTGTCTTTAACTCCGTCAACATTGACAACAGTATCTGGGTGCACAAGTGATAATCTTGTCCTTAACTCCATCAACATTGACAACAGTATCTGGGTGCACAAGTGATAACCTCGTCTTTAACTCCGTCAACATTGACAACAGTATCTGGGTGCACAAGTGGTAACCTTGTCTTTAACTCCGTCAACATTGACAACAGTATCTGGGTGCACAAGTGATAACCTTGTCTTTAACTCCTTCAACATTGACAACAGTATCTGGGTGCACAAGTGATAACCTTGTCTTCAACTCCTTCAACATTGATAACAGTATCTGGGTGCACAAGTGATAACCTTGTCTTTAATTCCGTCAACATTGACAACAGTATCTGGGTGCACAAGTGATAACCTTGTCTTTAACTCCTTCAGCATTGACAACAGTATCTGGGTGCACAAGTGATAACCTTGTCTTCAACTCCTTCAACATTGACAACAGTATCTGGGTGCACAAGTGATAACCTTGTCTTTAACTCCTTCAGCATTGACAACAGTATCTGGGTGCACAAGTGATAACCTTATCTTTAATTCCGTCAACATTGACAACAGTATCTGGGTGCACAAGTGATAACCTTGTCTTTCACTCCGTCAACATTGACAACAGTATCTGGGTGCACAAGTGATAACCTTGTCTTTAACTCCTTCAACATTGACAACAGTATCTGGGTGCACAAGTGCTAACCTTGTCTTTAACTCCTTCAACATTGACAACAGTATCTCGGTGCACAAGTGGTAACCTTGTCTTTAACTCCTTCAACATTGACAACAGTATCTGGGTGCACAAGTGACAACCTTGTCTTTAACTCCTTCAACATTGACAACAGTATCTGGGTGCACAAGTGATAACCTTGTCTTTCACTCCGTCAACATTGACAACAGTATCTGGGTGCACAAGTGATAACCTTGTCTTTAACTCCTTCAACATTGACAACAGTATCTGGGTGCACAAGTGCTAACCTTGTCTTTAACTCCTTCAACATTGACAACAGTATCTCGGTGCACAAGTGGTAACCTTGTCTTTAACTCCTTCAACATTGACAACAGTATCTGGGTGCACAAGTGATAACCTTGTCTTTAACTCCTTCAACATTGACAACAGTATCTGGGTGCACAAGTGATAACCTTGTCTTTAACTCCTTCAACATTGACAACAGTATCTGGGTGCACAAGTGACAACCTTGTCTTTAACTCCTTCAACATTGACAACAGTATCTGGGTGCACAAGTGATAACCTTGTCTTTAACTCCTTCAACATTGACAACAGTATCTGGGTGCACAAGTGATAACCTTGTCTTTAACTCCTTCAACATTGACAACAGTATCTGGGTGCACAAGTGATAACCTTGTCTTTAACTCCATCAACATTGACAACAGTATCTGGGTGCACAAGTGATAACCTTGTCTTTAACTCCTTCAACATTGACAACAGTATCTGGGTGCACAAGTGATAACCTTGTCTTTAACTCCTTCAACATTGACAACAGTATCTGGGTGCACAAGTGATAACCTTGTCTTTAACTCCGTCAATATTGACAACAGTATCTGGGTGCACAAGTGATAACCTTGTCTTTAACTCCTTCAACATTGACAACAGTATCTGGGTGCACAAGTGATAACCTTGTCTCTCACTCCATCAACATTGACAACAGTATCTGGGTGCACAAGTGGTAACCTTGTCTTTAACTCCGTCAACATTGACAACAGTATCTGGGTGCACAAGTGATAACCTTGTCTTTAACTCCTTCAACATTGACAACAGTATCTGGGTGCACAAGTGGTAACCTTGTCTTTAACTCCTTCAACATTGACAACAGTATCTGGGTGCACAAGTGACAACCTTGTCTTTAACTCCTTCAACATTGACAACAGTATCTGGGTGCACAAGTGATAACCTTGTCTTTCACTCCGTCAACATTGACAACAGTATCTGGGTGCACAAGTGATAACCTTGTCTTTAACTCCTTCAACATTGACAACAGTATCTGGGTGCACAAGTGCTAACCTTGTCTTTAACTCCTTCAACATTGACAACAGTATCTCGGTGCACAAGTGGTAACCTTGTCTTTAACTCCTTCAACATTGACAACAGTATCTGGGTGCACAAGTGACAACCTTGTCTTTAACTCCTTCAACATTGACAACAGTATCTGGGTGCACAAGTGATAACCTTGTCTTTAACTCCTTCAACATTGACAACAGTATCTGGGTGCACAAGTGATAACCTTGTCTTTAACTCCTTCAACATTGACAACAGTATCTGGGTGCACAAGTGATAACCTTGTCTTTAACTCCTTCAACATTGACAACAGTATCTGGGTGCACAAGTGATAACCTTGTCTTTAACTCCTTCAACATTGACAACAGTATCTGGTTGCACAAGTGATAACCTTGTCTTTAACTCCTTCAACATTGACAACAGTATCTGGGTGCACAAGTGATAACCTTGTCTTTAACTCCTTCAACATTGACAACAGTATCTGGGTGCACAAGTGATAACCTTGTCTTTAACTCCTTCAACATTGACAACAGTATCTGGGTGCACAAGTGATAACCTTGTCTTTCACTCCATCAACATTGACAACAGTATCTGGGTGCACAAGTGATAACCTCGTCTTTAACTCCGTCAACATGGACAACAGTATCTGGGTGCACAAGTGATAACCTTGTCTTTAACTCCGTCAACATTGACAACAGTATCTGGGTGCACAAGTGATAACCTTGTCCTAAACTCCATCAACATAGACAACAGTATCTGGGTGCACAAGTGATAACCTTGTCCTAAACTCCATCAACATGGACAACAGTATCTGGGTGCACAAGTGATAACCTTGTCTTTAACTCCGTCAACATTGACAACAGTATCTGGGTGCACAAGTGATAACCTTGTCCTAAACTCCATCAACATAGACAACAGTATCTGGGTGCACAAGTGATAACCTTGTCTTTAACTCCTTCAACATTGACAACAGTATCTGGGTGCACAAGTGATAACCTTGTCTTTAACTCCTTCAACATTGACAACAGTATCTGGGTGCACAAGTGATAACCTTGTCTTTAACTCCATCAACATTGACAACAGTATCTGGGTGCACAAGTGATAACCTTGTCTTCAACTCCTTCAGCATTGACAACAGTATCTGGGTGCACAAGTGATAACCTTGTCTTCAACTCCTTCAGCATTGACAACAGTATCTGGGTGCACAAGTGATAACCTTGTCTTTAACTCCTTCAACGTTGACAACAGTATCTGGGTGCACAAGTGATAACCTTGTCTTTAACTCCTTCAACATTGACAACAGTATCTGGGTGCACAAGTGAAAACCTTGTCTTTAACTCCTTCAACATTGACAACAGCATCTGGGTGCACAAGTGATAACCTTGTCCTTAACTCCTTCAACATTGACAACAGTATCTGGGTGCACAAGTGATAACCTTGTCTTTAACTCCGTCAATATTGACAACAGTATCTGGGTGCACAAGTGATAACCTTGTCTTTAACTCCTTCAACATTGACAACAGTATCTGGGTGCACAAGTGATAACCTTGTCTTTCACTCCATCAACATTGACAACAGTATCTGGGTGCACAAGTGGTAACCTTGTCTTTAACTCCGTCAACATTGACAACAGTATCTGGGTGCACAAGTGATAACCTTGTCCTTAGCTCCTTCAACATTGACAACAGTATCTGGGTGCACAAGTGATAACCTTGTCTTTAACTCCTTCAACATTGACAACAGTATCTGGGTGCACAAGTGGTAACCTTGTCTTTAACTCCTTCAACATTGACAACAGTATCTGGGTGCACAAGTCATAACCTTGTCTTTAACTCCTTCAACATTGACAACAGTATCTGGGTGCACAAGTGATAACCTTGTCCTTAACTCCTTCAACATTGACAACAGTATCTGGGTGCACAAGTGATAACCTCGTCTTTAACTCCGTCAACATTGACAACAGTATCTGGGTGCACAAGTGGTAACCTTGTCTTTAACTCCGTCAACATTGACAACAGTATCTGGGTGCACAAGTGATAATCTTGTCCTTAACTCCATCAACATTGACAACAGGATCTGGGTGCACAAGTGATAACCTTGTCTTTAACTCCTTCAACATTGACAACAGTATCTGGGTGCACAAGTGATAACCTTGTCTTTAACTCCATCAATATTGACAACAGTATCTGGGTGCACAAGTGATAATCTTGTCCTTAACTCCATCAACATTGACAACAGTATCTGGGTGCACAAGTGATAACCTCGTCTTTAACTCCGTCAACATTGACAACAGTATCTGGGTGCACAAGTGGTAACCTTGTCTTTAACTCCGTCAACATTGACAACAGTATCTGGGTGCACAAGTGATAACCTTGTCTTTAACTCCTTCAACATTGACAACAGTATCTGGGTGCACAAGTGATAACCTTGTCTTTAACTCCTTCAACATTGACAACAGTATCTGGGTGCACAAGTGATAACCTTGTCTTTAACTCCGTCAACATTGACAACAGTATCTGGGTGCACAAGTGATAATCTTGTCCTTAACTCCATCAACATTGACAACAGTATCTGGGTGCACAAGTGATAACCTCGTCTTTAACTCCGTCAACATTGACAACAGTATCTGGGTGCACAAGTGGTAACCTTGTCTTTAACTCCGTCAACATTGACAACAGTATCTGGGTGCACAAGTGATAATCTTGTCCTTAACTCCATCAACATTGACAACAGTATCTGGGTGCACAAGTGATAACCTCGTCTTTAACTCCGTCAACATTGACAACAGTATCTGGGTGCACAAGTGGTAACCTTGTCTTTAACTCCGTCAACATTGACAACAGTATCTGGGTGCACAAGTGATAACCTTGTCTTTAACTCCTTCAACATTGACAACAGTATCTGGGTGCACAAGTGATAACCTTGTCTTCAACTCCTTCAACATTGATAACAGTATCTGGGTGCACAAGTGATAACCTTGTCTTTAATTCCGTCAACATTGACAACAGTATCTGGGTGCACAAGTGATAACCTTGTCTTTAACTCCTTCAGCATTGTCAACAGTATCTGGGTGCACAAGTGATAACCTTGTCTTCAACTCCTTCAACATTGACAACAATATCTGGGTGCACAAGTGATAACCTTGTCTTTAACTCCTTCAGCATTGACAACAGTATCTGGGTGCACAAGTGATAACCTTGTCTTTAATTCCGTCAACATTGACAACAGTATCTGGGTGCACAAGTGATAACCTTGTCTTTAACTCCTTCAACATTGACAACAGTATCTGGGTGCACAAGTGATAACCTTGTCTTTAACTCCTTCAACATTGACAACAGTATCTGGGTGCACAAGTGATAACCTTGTCTTTAACTCCTTCAACATTGACAACAGTATCTGGGTGCACAAGTGATAACCTTGTCCTTAACTCCTTCAACATTGACAACAGTATCTGGGTGCACAAGTGATAACCTCGTCTTTAACTCCGTCAACATTGACAACAGTATCTGGGTGCACAAGTGGTAACCTTGTCTTTAACTCCGTCAACATTGACAACAGTATCTGGGTGCACAAGTGATAATCTTGTCCTTAACTCCATCAACATTGACAACAGTATCTGGGTGCACAAGTGATAACCTTGTCTTTAACTCCTTCAACATTGACAATAGTATCTGGGTGCACAAGTGATAACCTTGTCTTTAACTCCGTCAACATTGACAACAGTATCTGGGTGCACAAGTGATAATCTTGTCCTTAACTCCATCAACATTGACAACAGTATCTGGGTGCACAAGTGATAACCTCGTCTTTAACTCCGTCAACATTGACAACAGTATCTGGGTGCACAAGTGGTAACCTTGTCTTTAACTCCTTCAACATTGACAACAGTATCTGGGTGCACAAGTGATAACCTTGTCTTTAACTCCTTCAACATTGACAACAGTATCTGGGTGCACAAGTGATAACCTTGTCTTTAACTCCGTCAACATTGACAACAGTATCTGGGTGCACAAGTGATAATCTTGTCCTTAACTCCATCAACATTGACAACAGTATCTGGGTGCACAAGTGATAACCTCGTCTTTAACTCCGTCAACATTGACAACAGTATCTGGGTGCACAAGTGATAACCTTGTCTTTAACTCCTTCAACATTGACAACAGTATCTGGGTGCACAAGTGATAACCTTGTCTTTAACTCCTTCAACATTGACAACAGTATCTGGGTGCACAAGTGATAACCTTGCCTTTAACTCCGTCAACATTGACAACAGTATCTGGGTGCACAAGTGATAATCTTGTCCTTAACTCCATCAACATTGACAACAGTATCTGGGTGCACAAGTGATAACCTCGTCTTTAACTCCGTCAACATTGACAACAGTATCTGGGTGCACAAGTGGTAACCTTGTCTTTAACTCCGTCAACATTGACAACAGTATCTGGGTGCACAAGTGATAATCTTGTCCTTAACTCCATCAACATTGACAACAGTATCTGGGTGCACAAGTGATAACCTCGTCTTTAACTCCGTCAACATTGACAACAGTATCTGGGTGCACAAGTGGTAACCTTGTCTTTAACTCCGTCAACATTGACAACAGTATCTGGGTGCACAAGTGATAACCTTGTCTTTAACTCCTTCAACATTGACAACAGTATCTGGGTGCACAAGTGATAACCTTGTCTTTAACTCCTTCAACATTGACAACAGTATCTGGGTGCACAAGTGATAACCTGGTCTTTAACTCCGTCAACATTGACAACAGTATCTGGGTGCACAAGTGATAACCTTGTCTTTAATTCCGTCAACATTGACAACAGTATCTGGGTGCACAAGTGATAACCTTGTCTTTAACTCTTTCAACATTGACAACAGTATCTGGGTGCACAAGTGATAACCTTGTCTTTAACTCCTTCAACATTGACAACAGTATCTGGGTGCACAAGTGATAACCTTGTCTTTAACTCCTTCAACATTGACAACAGTATCTGGGTGCACAAGTGATAACCTTGTCTTTAACTCCTTCAACATTGACAACAGTATCTGGGTGCACAAGTGATAACCTTGTCTTTAACTCCTTCAGCATTGACAACAGTATCTGGGTGCACAAGTGATAACCTTGTCTTTAACTCCTTCAACATTGACAACAGTATCTGGGTGCACAAGTGATAACCTTGTCTTTAACTCCTTCAACATTGACAACAGTATCTGGGTGCACAAGTGATAACCTTGTCTTTAACTCCTTCAACATTGACAACAGTATCTGGGTGCACAAGTGATAACCTTGTCCTTAACTCCTTCAACATTGACAACAGTATCTGGGTGCACAAGTGATAACCTCGTCTTTAACTCCGTCAACATTGACAACAGTATCTGGGTGCACAAGTGGTAACCTTGTCTTTAACTCCGTCAACATTGACAACAGTATCTGGGTGCACAAGTGATAACCTTGTCCTTAACTCCATCAACATTGACAACAGTATCTGGGTGCACAAGTGATAACCTTGTCTTTAACTCCTTCAACATTGACAACAGTATCTGGGTGCACAAGTGATAACCTTGTCTTTAACTCCTTCAACATTGACAACAGTATCTGGGTGCACAAGTGATAACCTTGTCTTTAACTCCTTCAACATTGACAACAGTATCTGGGTGCACAAGTGATAACCTTGTCTTTAACTCCTTCAACATTGACAACAGTATCTGGGTGCACAAGTGATAACCTTGTCTTTAACTCCTTCAACATTGACAACAGTATCTGGTTGCACAAGTGATAACCTTGTCTTTAATCCTTCAACATTGACAACAGTATCTGGGTGCACAAGTGATAACCTTGTCTTTAACTCCTTCAACATTGACAACAGTATCTGGGTGCACAAGTGATAACCTTGTCTTTAACTCCTTCAACATTGACAACAGTATCTGGGTGCACAAGTGATAACCTTGTCTTTCACTCCATCAACATTGACAACAGTATCTGGGTGCACAAGTGATAACCTCGTCTTTAACTCCGTCAACATGGACAACAGTATCTGGGTGCACAAGTGATAACCTTGTCTTTAACTCCGTCAACATTGACAACAGTATCTGGGTGCACAAGTGATAACCTTGTCCTAAACTCCATCAACATAGACAACAGTATCTGGGTGCACAAGTGATAACCTTGTCCTAAACTCCATCAACATGGACAACAGTATCTGGGTGCACAAGTGATAACCTTGTCTTTAACTCCGTCAACATTGACAACAGTATCTGGGTGCACAAGTGATAACCTTGTCCTAAACTCCATCAACATAGACAACAGTATCTGGGTGCACAAGTGATAACCTTGTCTTTAACTCCTTCAACATTGACAACAGTATCTGGGTGCACAAGTGATAACCTTGTCTTTAACTCCTTCAACATTGACAACAGTATCTGGGTGCACAAGTGATAACCTTGTCTTTAACTCCATCAACATTGACAACAGTATCTGGGTGCACAAGTGATAACCTTGTCTTCAACTCCTTCAGCATTGACAACAGTATCTGGGTGCACAAGTGATAACCTTGTCTTTAACTCCTTCAACGTTGACAACAGTATCTGGGTGCACAAGTGATAACCTTGTCTTCAACTCCTTCAGCATTGACAACAGTATCTGGGTGCACAAGTGATAACCTTGTCTTTAACTCCTTCAACATTGACAACAGTATCTGGGTGCACAAGTGATAACCTTGTCTTTAACTCCTTCAACATTGACAACAGTATCTGGGTGCACAAGTGATAACCTTGTCCTTAACTCCTTCAACATTGACAACAGTATCTGGGTGCACAAGTGATAACCTCGTCTTTAACTCCTTCAACATTGACAACAGTATCTGGGTGCACAAGTGATAACCTCGTCTTTAACTCCGTCAACATTGACAACAGTATCTGGGTGCACAAGTGGTAACCTTGTCTTTAACTCCGTCAACATTGACAACAGTATCTGGGTGCACAAGTGATAACCTTGTCCTTAACTCCATCAACATTGACAACAGTATCTGGGTGCACAAGTGATAACCTTGTCCTAAACTCCATCAACATTGACAACAGTATATGGGTGCACAAGTGATAACCTTGTCCTAAACTCCATCAACATTGACAACAGTATCTGGGTGCACAAGTGATAACCTTGTCCTTAACTCCATCAACATAGACAACAGTATCTGGGTGCACAAGTGATAACCTTGTCCTAAACTCCATCAACATTGACAACAGTATCTGGGTGCACAAGTGCTAACCTTGTCTTTAACTCCTTCAACATTGACAACAGTATCTGGGTGCACAAGTGATAACCTTGTCTTTCACTCCGTCAACATTGACAACAGTATCTGGGTGCACAAGTGATAACCTTGTCTTTAACTCCTTCAACATTGACAACAGTATCTGGGTGCAGAAGTGATAACCTTGTCTTTAATTCCATCAACATTGACAACAGTATCTGGGTGCACAAGTGATAACCTTGTCTTTAACTCCTTCAACATTGACAACAGTATCTGGGTGCACAAGTGATAACCTTGTCTTTAACTCCTTCAACATTGACAACAGTATCTGGGTGCACAAGTGATAACCTTGTCTTTAACTCCGTCAATATTGACAACAGTATCTGGGTGCACAAGTGATAACCTTGTCTTTAACTCCTTCAACATTGACAACAGTATCTGGGTGCACAAGTGATAACCTTGTCTTTCACTCCATCAACATTGACAACAGTATCTGGGTGCACAAGTGGTAACCTTGTCTTTAACTCCGTCAACATTGACAACAGTATCTGGGTGCACAAGTGATAACCTTGTCTTTAACTCCTTCAGCATTGACAACAGTATCTGGGTGCACAAGTGGTAACCTTGTCTTTAACTCCTTCAACATTGACAACAGTATCTGGGTGCACAAGTGGTAACCTTGTCTTTAACTCCTTCAACATTGACAACAGTATCTGGGTGCACAAGTGATAACCTTGTCTTCAACTCCTTCAACATTGATAACAGTATCTGGGTGCACAAGTGATAACCTTGTCTTTAATTCCGTCAACATTGACAACAGTATCTGGGTGCACAAGTGATAACCTTGTCTTTAACTCCTTCAGCATTGACAACAGTATCTGGGTGCACAAGTGATAACCTTGTCTTCAACTCCTTCAACATTGACAACAGTATCTGGGTGCACAAGTGATAACCTTGTCTTTAACTCCTTCAGCATTGACAACAGTATCTGGGTGCACAAGTGATAACCTTGTCTTTAATTACGTCAACATTGACAACAGTATCTGGGTGCACAAGTGATAACCTTGTCTTTAACTCCTTCAACATTGACAACAGTATCTGGGTGCACAAGTGATAACCTTGTCTTTAACTCCTTCAACATTGACAACAGTATCTGGGTGCACAAGTGATAACCTTGTCTTTAACTCCTTCAACATTGACAACAGTATCTGGGTGCACAAGTGATAACCTTGTCCTTAACTCCTTCAACATTGACAACAGTATCTGGGTGCACAAGTGATAACCTCGTCTTTAACTCCGTCAACATTGACAACAGTATCTGGGTGCACAAGTGGTAACCTTGTCTTTAACTCCGTCAACATTGACAACAGTATCTGGGTGCACAAGTGATAATCTTGTCCTTAACTCCATCAACATTGACAACAGTATCTGGGTGCACAAGTGATAACCTTGTCTTTAACTCCTTCAACATTGACAACAGTATCTGGGTGCACAAGTGATAACCTTGTCTTTAACTCCGTCAACATTGACAACAGTATCTGGGTGCACAAGTGATAATCTTGTCCTTAACTCCATCAACATTGACAACAGTATCTGGGTGCACAAGTGATAACCTCGTCTTTAACTCCGTCAACATTGACAACAGTATCTGGGTGCACAAGTGGTAACCTTGTCTTTAACTCCGTCAACATTGACAACAGTATCTGGGTGCACAAGTGATAACCTTGTCTTTAACTCCTTCAACATTGACAACAGTATCTGGGTGCACAAGTGATAACCTTGTCTTTAACTCCTTCAACATTGACAACAGTATCTGGGTGCACAAGTGATAACCTTGTCTTTAACTCCGTCAACATTGACAACAGTATCTGGGTGCACAAGTGATAATCTTGTCCTTAACTCCATCAACATTGACAACAGTATCTGGGTGCACAAGTGATAACCTCGTCTTTAACTCCGTCAACATTGACAACAGTATCTGGGTGCACAAGTGGTAACCTTGTCTTTAACTCCGTCAACATTGAAAACAGTATCTGGGTGCACAAGTGATAATCTTGTCCTTAACTCCATCAACATTGACAACAGTATCTGGGTGCACAAGTGATAACCTCGTCTTTAACTCCGTCAACATTGACAACAGTATCTGGGTGCACAAGTGGTAACCTTGTCTTTAACTCCGTCAACATTGACAACAGTATCTGGGTGCACAAGTGATAACCTTGTCTTTAACTCCTTCAGCATTGACAACAGTATCTGGGTGCACAAGTGATAACCTTGTCTTCAACTCCTTCAACATTGACAACAGTATCTGGGTGCACAAGTGATAACCTTGTCTTTAACTCCTTCAGCATTGACAACAGTATCTGGGTGCCCAAGTGATAACCTTATCTTTAATTCCGTCAACATTGACAACAGTATCTGGGTGCACAAGTGATAACCTTGTCTTTCACTCCGTCAACATTGACAACAGTATCTGGGTGCACAAGTGATAACCTTGTCTTTAACTCCTTCAACATTGACAACAGTATCTGGGTGCACAAGTGCTAACCTTGTCTTTAACTCCTTCAACATTGACAACAGTATCTCGGTGCACAAGTGGTAACCTTGTCTTTAACTCCTTCAACATTGACAACAGTATCTGGGTGCACAAGTGACAACCTTGTCTTTAACTCCTTCAACATTGACAACAGTATCTGGGTGCACAAGTGATAACCTTGTCTTTCACTCCGTCAACATTGACAACAGTATCTGGGTGCACAAGTGATAACCTTGTCTTTAACTCCTTCAACATTGACAACAGTATCTGGGTGCACAAGTGCTAACCTTGTCTTTAACTCCTTCAACATTGACAACAGTATCTCGGTGCACAAGTGGTAACCTTGTCTTTAACTCCTTCAACATTGACAACAGTATCTGGGTGCACAAGTGATAACCTTGTCTTTAACTCCTTCAACATTGACAACAGTATCTGGGTGCACAAGTGATAACCTTGTCTTTAACTCCTTCAACATTGACAACAGTATCTGGGTGCACAAGTGACAACCTTGTCTTTAACTCCTTCAACATTGACAACAGTATCTGGGTGCACAAGTGATAACCTTGTCTTTAACTCCTTCAACATTGACAACAGTATCTGGGTGCACAAGAGATAACCTTGTCTTTAACTCCTTCAACATTGACAACAGTATCTGGGTGCACAAGTGATAACCTTGTCTTTAACTCCATCAACATTGACAACAGTATCTGGGTGCACAAGTGATAACCTTGTCTTTAACTCCTTCAACATTGACAACAGTATCTGGGTGCACAAGTGATAACCTTGTCTTTAACTCCTTCAACATTGACAACAGTATCTGGGTGCACAAGTGATAACCTTGTCTTTAACTCCGTCAATATTGACAACAGTATCTGGGTGCACAAGTGATAACCTTGTCTTTAACTCCTTCAACATTGACAACAGTATCTGGGTGCACAAGTGATAACCTTGTCTTTCACTCCATCAACATTGACAACAGTATCTGGGTGCACAAGTGGTAACCTTGTCTTTAACTCCGTCAACATTGACAACAGTATCTGGGTGCACAAGTGATAACCTTGTCTTTAACTCCTTCAACATTGACAACAGTATCTGGGTGCACAAGTGGTAACCTTGTCTTTAACTCCTTCAACATTGACAACAGTATGTGGGTGCACAAGTGACAACCTTGTCTTTAACTCCTTCAACATTGACAACAGTATCTGGGTGCACAAGTGATAACCTTGTCTTTCACTCCGTCAACATTGACAACAGTATCTGGGTGCACAAGTGCTAACCTTGTCTTTAACTCCTTCAACATTGACAACAGTATCTCGGTGCACAAGTGGTAACCTTGTCTTTAACTCCTTCAACATTGACAACAGTATCTGGGTGCACAAGTGACAACCTTGTCTTTAACTCCTTCAACATTGACAACAGTATCTGGGTGCACAAGTGATAACCTTGTCTTTAACTCCTTCAACATTGACAACAGTATCTGGGTGCACAAGTGATAACCTTGTCTTTAACTCCTTCAACATTGACAACAGTATCTGGGTGCACAAGTGATAACCTTGTCTTTAACTCCTTCAACATTGACAACAGTATCTGGGTGCACAAGTGATAACCTTGTCTTTAACTCCTTCAACATTGACAACAGTATCTGGTTGCACAAGTGATAACCTTGTCTTTAACTCCTTCAACATTGACAACAGTATCTGGGTGCACAAGTGATAACCTTGTCTTTAACTCCTTCAACATTGACAACAGTATCTGGGTGCACAAGTGATAACCTTGTCTTTAACTCCTTCAACATTGACAACAGTATCTGGGTGCACAAGTGATAACCTTGTCTTTCACTCCATCAACATTGACAACAGTATCTGGGTGCACAAGTGATAACCTCGTCTTTAACTCCGTCAACATGGACAACAGTATCTGGGTGCACAAGTGATAACCTTGTCTTTAACTCCGTCAACATTGACAACAGTATCTGGGTGCACAAGTGATAACCTTGTCCTAAACTCCATCAACATAGACAACAGTATCTGGGTGCACAAGTGATAACCTTGTCCTAAACTCCATCAACATGGACAACAGTATCTGGGTGCACAAGTGATAACCTTGTCTTTAACTCCGTCAACATTGACAACAGTATCTGGGTGCACAAGTGATAACCTTGTCCTAAACTCCATCAACATAGACAACAGTATCTGGGTGCACAAGTGATAACCTTGTCTTTAACTCCTTCAACATTGACAACAGTATCTGGGTGCACAAGTGATAACCTTGTCTTTAACTCCTTCAACATTGACAACAGTATCTGGGTGCACAAGTGATAACCTTGTCTTTAACTCCATCAACATTGACAACAGTATCTGGGTGCACAAGTGATAACCTTGTCTTCAACTCCTTCAGCATTGACAACAGTATCTGGGTGCACAAGTGATAACCTTGTCTTTAACTCCTTCAACGTTGACAACAGTATCTGGGTGCACAAGTGATAACCTTGTCTTCAACTCCTTCAGCATTGACAACAGTATCTGGGTGCACAAGTGATAACCTTGTCTTTAACTCCTTCAACGTTGACAACAGTATCTGGGTGCACAAGTGATAACCTTGTCTTTAACTCCTTCAACATTGACAACAGTATCTGGGTGCACAAGTGAAAACCTTGTCTTTAACTCCTTCAACATTGACAACAGCATCTGGGTGCACAAGTGATAACCTTGTCCTTAACTCCTTCAACATTGACAACAGTATCTGGGTGCACAAGTGATAACCTTGTCTTTAACTCCGTCAATATTGACAACAGTATCTGGGTGCACAAGTGATAACCTTGTCTTTAACTCCTTCAACATTGACAACAGTATCTGGGTGCACAAGTGATAACCTTGTCTTTCACTCCATCAACATTGACAACAGTATCTGGGTGCACAAGTGGTAACCTTGTCTTTAACTCCGTCAACATTGACAACAGTATCTGGGTGCACAAGTGATAACCTTGTCCTTAACTCCTTCAACATTGACAACAGTATCTGGGTGCACAAGTGATAACCTTGTCTTTAACTCCTTCAACATTGACAACAGTATCTGGGTGCACAAGTGGTAACCTTGTCTTTAACTCCTTCAACATTGACAACAGTATCTGGGTGCACAAGTGATAACCTTGTCTTTAACTCCTTCAACATTGACAACAGTATCTGGGTGCACAAGTGATAACCTTGTCCTTAACTCCTTCAACATTGACAACAGTATCTGGGTGCACAAGTGATAACCTCGTCTTTAACTCCGTCAACATTGACAACAGTATCTGGGTGCACAAGTGGTAACCTTGTCTTTAACTCCGTCAACATTGACAACAGTATCTGGGTGCACAAGTGATAATCTTGTCCTTAACTCCATCAACATTGACAACAGTATCTGGGTGCACAAGTGATAACCTTGTCTTTAACTCCTTCAACATTGACAACAGTATCTGGGTGCACAAGTGATAACCTTGTCTTTAACTCCGTCAACATTGACAACAGTATCTGGGTGCACAAGTGATAATCTTGTCCTTAACTCCATCAACATTGACAACAGTATCTGGGTGCACAAGTGATAACCTCGTCTTTAACTCCGTCAACATTGACAACAGTATCTGGGTGCACAAGTGGTAACCTTGTCTTTAACTCCGTCAACATTGACAACAGTATCTGGGTGCACAAGTGATAACCTTGTCTTTAACTCCTTCAACATTGACAACAGTATCTGGGTGCACAAGTGATAACCTTGTCTTTAACTCCTTCAACATTGACAACAGTATCTGGGTGCACAAGTGATAACCTTGTCTTTAACTCCGTCAACATTGACAACAGTATCTGGGTGCACAAGTGATAATCTTGTCCTTAACTCCATCAACATTGACAACAGTATCTGGGTGCACAAGTGATAACCTCGTCTTTAACTCCGTCAACATTGACAACAGTATCTGGGTGCACAAGTGGTAACCTTGTCTTTAACTCCGTCAACATTGACAACAGTATCTGGGTGCACAAGTGATAATCTTGTCCTTAACTCCATCAACATTGACAACAGTATCTGGGTGCACAAGTGATAACCTCGTCTTTAACTCCGTCAACATTGACAACAGTATCTGGGTGCACAAGTGGTAACCTTGTCTTTAACTCCGTCAACATTGACAACAGTATCTGGGTGCACAAGTGATAACCTTGTCTTTAACTCCTTCAACATTGACAACAGTATCTGGGTGCACAAGTGATAACCTTGTCTTCAACTCCTTCAACATTGATAACAGTATCTGGGTGCACAAGTGATAACCTTGTCTTTAATTCCGTCAACATTGACAACAGTATCTGGGTGCACAAGTGATAACCTTGTCTTTAACTCCTTCAGCATTGACAACAGTATCTGGGTGCACAAGTGATAACCTTGTCTTCAACTCCTTCAACATTGACAACAATATCTGGGTGCACAAGTGATAACCTTGTCTTTAACTCCTTCAGCATTGACAACAGTATCTGGGTGCACAAGTGATAACCTTGTCTTTAATTCCGTCAACATTGACAACAGTATCTGGGTGCACAAGTGATAACCTTGTCTTTAACTCCTTCAACATTGACAACAGTATCTGGGTGCACAAGTGATAACCTTGTCTTTAACTCCTTCAACATTGACAACAGTATCTGGGTGCACAAGTGATAACCTTGTCTTTAACTCCTTCAACATTGACAACAGTATCTGGGTGCACAAGTGATAACCTTGTCCTTAACTCCTTCAACATTGACAACAGTATCTGGGTGCACAAGTGATAACCTCGTCTTTAACTCCGTCAACATTGACAACAGTATCTGGGTGCACAAGTGGTAACCTTGTCTTTAACTCCGTCAACATTGACAACAGTATCTGGGTGCACAAGTGATAATCTTGTCCTTAACTCCATCAACATTGACAACAGTATCTGGGTGCACAAGTGATAACCTTGTCTTTAACTCCTTCAACATTGACAACAGTATCTGGGTGCACAAGTGATAACCTTGTCTTTAACTCCGTCAACATTGACAACAGTATCTGGGTGCACAAGTGATAATCTTGTCCTTAACTCCATCAACATTGACAACAGTATCTGGGTGCACAAGTGATAACCTCGTCTTTAACTCCGTCAACATTGACAACAGTATCTGGGTGCACAAGTGGTAACCTTGTCTTTAACTCCTTCAACATTGACAACAGTATCTGGGTGCACAAGTGATAACCTTGTCTTTAACTCCTTCAACATTGACAACAGTATCTGGGTGCACAAGTGATAACCTTGTCTTTAACTCCGTCAACATTGACAACAGTATCTGGGTGCACAAGTGATAATCTTGTCCTTAACTCCATCAACATTGACAACAGTATCTGGGTGCACAAGTGATAACCTCGTCTTTAACTCCGTCAACATTGACAACAGTATCTGGGTGCACAAGTGATAACCTTGTCTTTAACTCCTTCAACATTGACAACAGTATCTGGGTGCACAAGTGATAACCTTGTCTTTAACTCCTTCAACATTGACAACAGTATCTGGGTGCACAAGTGATAACCTTGTCTTTAACTCCGTCAACATTGACAACAGTATCTGGGTGCACAAGTGATAATCTTGTCCTTAACTCCATCAACATTGACAACAGTATCTGGGTGCACAAGTGATAACCTCGTCTTTAACTCCGTCAACATTGACAACAGTATCTGGGTGCACAAGTGATAACCTCGTCTTTAACTCCGTCAACATTGACAACAGTATCTGGGTGCACAAGTGATAACCTCGTCTTTAACTCCGTCAACATTGACAACAGTATCTGGGTGCACAAGTGATAACCTTGTCTTTAACTCCTTCAGCATTGACAACAGTATCTGGGTGCACAAGTGATAACCTTGTCTTTAACTCCTTCAACATTGACAACAGTATCTGGGTGCACAAGTGATAACCTTGTCTTTAACTCCTTCAACATTGACAACAGTATCTGGGTGCACAAGTGATAACCTTGTCTTTAACTCCTTCAACATTGACAACAGTATCTGGGTGCACAAGTGATAACCTTGTCCTTAACTCCTTCAACATTGACAACAGTATCTGGGTGCACAAGTGATAACCTCGTCTTTAACTCCGTCAACATTGACAACAGTATCTGGGTGCACAAGTGGTAACCTTGTCTTTAACTCCGTCAACATTGACAACAGTATCTGGGTGCACAAGTGATAACCTTGTCTTTAACTCCTTCAACATTGACAACAGTATCTGGGTGCACAAGTGATAACCTTGTCTTTAACTCTTTCAACATTGACAACAGTATCTGGGTGCACAAGTGATAACCTTGTCTTTAACTCCTTCAACATTGACAACAGTATCTGGGTGCACAAGTGATAACCTTGTCTTTAACTCCTTCAGCATTGACAACAGTATCTGGGTGCACAAGTGATAACCTTGTCTTTAACTCCTTCAACATTGACAACAGTATCTGGGTGCACAAGTGATAACCTTGTCTTTAACTCCTTCAACATTGACAACAGTATCTGGGTGCACAAGTGATAACCTTGTCTTTAACTCCTTCAACATTGACAACAGTATCTGGGTGCACAAGTGATAACCTTGTCTTTAACTCCTTCAACATTGACAACAGTATCTGGGTGCACAAGTGATAACCTCGTCTTTAACTCCGTCAACATTGACAACAGTATCTGGGTGCACAAGTGGTAACCTTGTCTTTAACTCCGTCAACATTGACAACAGTATCTGGGTGCACAAGTGATAACCTTGTCCTTAACTCCATCAACATTGACAACAGTATCTGGGTGCACAAGTGATAACCTTGTCTTTAACTCCTTCAACATTGACAACAGTATCTGGGTGCACAAGTGATAACCTTGTCTTTAACTCCTTCAACATTGACAACAGTATCTGGGTGCACAAGTGATAACCTTGTCTTTAACTCCTTCAACATTGACAACAGTATCTGGGTGCACAAGTGATAACCTTGTCTTTAACTCCTTCAACATTGACAACAGTATCTGGGTGCACAAGTGATAACCTTGTCTTTAACTCCTTCAACATTGACAACAGTATCTGGTTGCACAAGTGATAACCTTGTCTTTAACTCCTTCAACATTGACAACAGTATCTGGGTGCACAAGTGATAACCTTGTCTTTAACTCCTTCAACATTGACAACAGTATCTGGGTGCACAAGTGATAACCTTGTCTTTAACTCCTTCAACATTGACAACAGTATCTGGGTGCACAAGTGATAACCTTGTCTTTCACTCCATCAACATTGACAACAGTATCTGGGTGCACAAGGGATAACCTCGTCTTTAACTCCGTCAACATGGACAACAGTATCTGGGTGCACAAGTGATAACCTTGTCTTTAACTCCGTCAACATTGACAACAGTATCTGGGTGCACAAGTGATAACCTTGTCCTAAACTCCATCAACATAGACAACAGTATCTGGGTGCACAAGTGATAACCTTGTCCTAAACTCCATCAACATGGACAACAGTATCTGGGTGCACAAGTGATAACCTTGTCTTTAACTCCGTCAACATTGACAACAGTATCTGGGTGCACAAGTGATAACCTTGTCCTAAACTCCATCAACATAGACAACAGTATCTGGGTGCACAAGTGATAACCTTGTCTTTAACTCCTTCAACATTGACAACAGTATCTGGGTGCACAAGTGATAACCTTGTCTTTAACTCCTTCAACATTGACAACAGTATCTGGGTGCACAAGTGATAACCTTGTCTTTAACTCCATCAACATTGACAACAGTATCTGGGTGCACAAGTGATAACCTTGTCTTCAACTCCTTCAGCATTGACAACAGTATCTGGGTGCACAAGTGATAACCTTGTCTTTAACTCCTTCAACGTTGACAACAGTATCTGGGTGCACAAGTGATAACCTTGTCTTCAACTCCTTCAGCATTGACAACAGTATCTGGGTGCACAAGTGATAACCTTGTCTTTAACTCCTTCAACATTGACAACAGTATCTGGGTGCACAAGTGAAAACCTTGTCCTTAACTCCTTCAACATTGACAACAGTATCTGGGTGCACAAGTGATAACCTTGTCTTTAACTCCTTCAACGTTGACAACAGTATCTGGGTGCACAAGTGATAACCTTGTCTTTAACTCCTTCAACATTGACAACAGTATCTGGGTGCACAAGTGAAAACCTTGTCTTTAACTCCTTCAACATTGACAACAGCATCTGGGTGCACAAGTGATAACCTTGTCCTTAACTCCTTCAACATTGACAACAGTATCTGGGTGCACAAGTGATAACCTTGTCTTTAACTCCTTCAACATTGACAACAGTATCTGGGTGCACAAGTGATAACCTTGTCTTTAACTCCTTCAACATTGACAACAGTATCTGGGTGCACAAGTGATAACCTTGTCCTTAACTCCTTCAACATTGACAACAGTATCTGGGTGCACAAGTGATAACCTCGTCTTTAACTCCTTCAACATTGACAACAGTATCTGGGTGCACAAGTGATAACCTCGTCTTTAACTCCGTCAACATTGACAACAGTATCTGGGGGCACAAGTGGTGACCTTGTCTTTAACTCCGTCAACAATAACAACAGTATCTGGGTGCACAAGTGATAACCTTGTCCTTAACTCCATCAACATTGACAACAGTATCTGGGTGCACAAGTGATAACCTTGTCCTAAACTCCATCAACATTGACAACAGTATATGGGTGCACAAGTGATAACCTTGTCCTAAACTCCATCGACATTGACAACAGTATCTGGGTGCACAAGTGATAACCTTGTCCTTAACTCCATCAACATAGACAACAGTATCTGGGTGCACAAGTGATAACCTTGTCCTAAACTCCATCAACATTGACAACAGTATCTGGGTGCACAAGTGATAACCTTGTCTTTCACTCCGTCAACATTGACAACAGTATCTGGGTGCACAAGTGATAACCTTGTCTTTAACTCCTTCAACATTGACAACAGTATCTGGGTGCAGAAGTGATAACCTTGTCTTTAATTCCATCAACATTGACAACAGTATCTGGGTGCACAAGTGATAACCTTGTCTTTAACTCCTTCAACATTGACAACAGTATCTGGGTGCACAAGTGATAACCTTGTCTTTAACTCCTTCAACATTGACAACAGTATCTGGGTGCACAAGTGATAACCTTGTCTTTAACTCCGTCAATATTGACAACAGTATCTGGGTGCACAAGTGATAACCTTGTCTTTAACTTCTTCAACATTGACAACAGTATCTGGGTGCACAAGTGATAACCTTGTCTTTCACTCCATCAACATTGACAACAGTATCTGGGTGCACAAGTGGTAACCTTGTCTTTAACTCCGTCAACATTGACAACAGTATCTGGGTGCACAAGTGATAACCTTGTCTTTAACTCCTTCAGCATTGACAACAGTATCTGGGTGCACAAGTGGTAACCTTGTCTTTAACTCCTTCAACATTGACAACAGTATCTGGGTGCACAAGTGGTAACCTTGTCTTTAACTCCTTCAACATTGACAACAGTATCTGGGTGCACAAGTGATAACCTTGTCTTCAACTCCTTCAACATTGATAACAGTATCTGGGTGCACAAGTGATAACCTTGTCTTTAATTCCGTCAACATTGACAACAGTATCTGGGTGCACAAGTGATAACCTTGTCTTTAACTCCTTCAGCATTGACAACAGTATCTGGGTGCACAAGTGATAACCTTGTCTTCAACTCCTTCAACATTGACAACAGTATCTGGGTGCACAAGTGATAACCTTGTCTTTAACTCCTTCAGCATTGACAACAGTATCTGGGTGCACAAGTGATAACCTTGTCTTTAATTACGTCAACATTGACAACAGTATCTGGGTGCACAAGTGATAACCTTGTCTTTAACTCCTTCAACATTGACAACAGTATCTGGGTGCACAAGTGATAACCTTGTCTATAACTCCTTCAACATTGACAACAGTATCTGGGTGCACAAGTGATAACCTTGTCCTTAACTCCTTCAACATTGACAACAGTATCTGGGTGCACAAGTGATAACCTCGTCTTTAACTCCGTCAACATTGACAACAGTATCTGGGTGCACAAGTGGTAACCTTGTCTTTAACTCCGTCAACATTGACAACAGTATCTGGGTGCACAAGTGATAATCTTGTCCTTAACTCCATCAACATTGACAACAGTATCTGGGTGCACAAGTGATAACCTTGTCTTTAACTCCTTCAACATTGACAACAGTATCTGGGTGCACAAGTGATAACCTTGTCTTTAACTCCGTCAACATTGACAACAGTATCTGGGTGCACAAGTGATAATCTTGTCCTTAACTCCATCAACATTGACAACAGTATCTGGGTGCACAAGTGATAACCTCGTCTTTAACTCCGTCAACATTGACAACAGTATCTGGGTGCACAAGTGGTAACCTTGTCTTTAACTCCGTCAACATTGACAACAGTATCTGGGTGCACAAGTGATAACCTTGTCTTTAACTCCTTCAACATTGACAACAGTATCTGGGTGCACAAGTGATAACCTTGTCTTTAACTCCTTCAACATTGACAACAGTATCTGGGTGCACAAGTGATAACCTTGTCTTTAACTCCGTCAACATTGACAACAGTATCTGGGTGCACAAGTGATAATCTTGTCCTTAACTCCATCAACATTGACAACAGTATCTGGGTGCACAAGTGATAACCTCGTCTTTAACTCCGTCAATATTGACAACAGTATCTGGGTGCACAAGTGGTAACCTTGTCTTTAACTCCGTCAACATTGAAAACAGTATCTGGGTGCACAAGTGATAATCTTGTCCTTAACTCCATCAACATTGACAACAGTATCTGGGTGCACAAGTGATAACCTCGTCTTTAACTCCGTCAACATTGACAACAGTATCTGGGTGCACAAGTGGTAACCTTGTCTTTAACTCCGTCAACATTGACAACAGTATCTGGGTGCACAAGTGATAACCTTGTCTTTAACTCCTTCAACATTGACAACAGTATCTGGGTGCACAAGTGATAACCTTGTCTTCAACTCCTTCAACATTGATAACAGTATCTGGGTGCACAAGTGATAACCTTGTCTTTAATTCCGTCAACATTGACAACAGTATCTGGGTGCACAAGTGATAACCTTGTCTTTAACTCCTTCAGCATTGACAACAGTATCTGGGTGCACAAGTGATAACCTTGTCTTCAACTCCTTCAACATTGACAACAGTATCTGGGTGCACAAGTGATAACCTTGTCTTTAACTCCTTCAGCATTGACAACAGTATCTGGGTGCACAAGTGATAACCTTGTCTTTAATTCCGTCAACATTGACAACAGTATCTGGGTGCACAAGTGATAACCTTGTCTTTAACTCCTTCAACATTGACAACAGTATCTGGGTGCACAAGTGATAACCTTGTCTTTAACTCCTTCAACATTGACAACAGTATCTGGGTGCACAAGTGATAACCTTGTCTTTAACTCCTTCAACATTGACAACAGTATCTGGGTGCACAAGTGATAACCTTGTCCTTAACTCCTTCAACATTGACAACAGTATCTGGGTGCACAAGTGATAACCTCGTCTTTAACTCCGTCAACATTGACAACAGTATCTGGGTGCACAAGTGGTAACCTTGTCTTTAACTCCGTCAACATTGACAACAGTATCTGGGTGCACAAGTGATAATCTTGTCCTTAACTCCATCAACATTGACAACAGTATCTGGGTGCACAAGTGATAACCTTGTCTTTAACTCCTTCAACATTGACAACAGTATCTGGGTGCACAAGTGATAACCTTGTCTTTAACTCCGTCAACATTGACAACAGTATCTGGGTGCACAAGTGATAATCTTGTCCTTAACTCCATCAACATTGACAACAGTATCTGGGTGCACAAGTGATAACCTCGTCTTTAACTCCGTCAACATTGACAACAGTATCTGGGTGCACAAGTGGTAACCTTGTCTTTAACTCCGTCAACATTGACAACAGTATCTGGGTGCACAAGTGATAACCTTGTCTTTAACTCCTTCAACATTGACAACAGTATCTGGGTGCACAAGTGATAACCTTGTCTTTAACTCCTTCAACATTGACAACAGTATCTGGGTGCACAAGTGATAACCTTGTCTTTAACTCCGTCAACATTGACAACAGTATCTGGGTGCACAAGTGATAATCTTGTCCTTAACTCCATCAACATTGACAACAGTATCTGGGTGCACAAGTGATAACCTCGTCTTTAACTCCGTCAACATTGACAACAGTATCTGGGTGCACAAGTGGTAACCTTGTCTTTAACTTCGTCAACATTGACAACAGTATCTGGGTGCACAAGTGATAACCTTGTCTTTAACTCCTTCAACATTGACAACAGTATCTGGGTGCACAAGTGATAACCTTGTCTTTAACTCCTTCAACATTGACAACAGTATCTGGGTGCACAAGTGATAACCTTGTCTTTAACTCCGTCAACATTGACAACAGTATCTGGGTGCACAAGTGATAACCTTGTCTTTAATTCCGTCAACATTGACAACAGTATCTGGGTGCACAAGTGATAACCTTGTCTTTAACTCTTTCAACATTGACAACAGTATCTGGGTGCACAAGTGATAACCTTGCCTTTAACTCCTTCAACATTGACAACAGTATCTGGGTGCACAAGTGATAACCTTGTCTTTAACTCCTTCAACATTGACAACAGTATCTGGGTGCACAAGTGATAACCTTGTCTTTAACTCCTTCAACATTGACAACAGTATCTGGGTGCACAAGTGATAACCTCGTCTTTAACTCCGTCAACATTGACAACAGTATCTGGGTGCACAAGTGATAACCTTGTCCTTAACTCCGTCAACATTGACAACAGTATCTGGGTGCACAAGTGGTAACCTTGTCTTTAACTCCGTCAACATTGATAACAGTATCTGGGTGCACAAGTGATAACCTTGTCCTTAACTCCATCAACATTGACAACAGTATCTGGGTGCACAAGTGCTAACCTTGTCTTTAACTCCTTCAACATTGACAACAGTATCTGGGTGCACAAGTGATAACCTTGTCTTTCACTCCGTCAACATTGACAACAGTATCTGGGTGCACAAGTGATAACCTTGTCTTTAACTCCTTCAACATTGACAACAGTATCTGGGTGCAGAAGTGATAACCTTGTCTTTAATTCCGTCAACATTGACAACAGTATCTGGGTGCACAAGTGATAACCTCGTCTTTAACTCCGTCAACATTGACAAGAGTATCTGGGTGCACAAGTGGTAACCTTGTCTTTAACTCCGTCAACATTGACAACAGTATCTGGGTGCACAAGTGATAACCTTGTCCTTAACTCCATCAACATTGACAACAGTATCTGGGTGCACAAGTGCTAACCTTGTCTTTAACTCCTTCAACATTGACAACAGTATCTGGGTGCACAAGTGATAACCTTGTCTTTCACTCCGTCAACATTGACAACAGTATCTGGGTGCACAAGTGATAACCTTGTCTTTAAGTCCTTCAACATTGACAACAGTATCTGGGTGCACAAGTGATAACCTTGTCTTTCACTCCATCAACATTGACAACAGTATCTGGGTGCACAAGTGATAACCTTGTCTTTCACTCCATCAACATTGACAACAGTATCTGGGTGCACAAGTGATAACCTTGTCTTTCACTCCTTCAACATTGACAACAGTATCTGGGTGCACAAGTGACAACCTTGTCTTTAACTCCTTCAACATTGACAACAGTATCTGGGTGCACAAGTGATAACCTTGTCTTTAACTCCTTCAACATTGACAACAGTATCTGGGTGCACAAGTGATAACCTTGTCTTTCACTCCATCAACATTGACAACAGTATCTGGGTGCACAAGTGATAACCTCGTCTTTAACTCCGTCAACATGGACAACAGTATCTGGGTGCACAAGTGATAACCTTGTCTTTAACTCCTTCAACATTGACAACAGTATCTGGGTGCACAAGTGATAACCTTGTCTTTAACTCCTTCAACATTGACGCAGGAGAACGACCACCAACATGATGCGGTCACGTGCGATAGCCCAGTAGGACTCGAGCAAGCAAGTTCGCATTGCCCCTTGAGTAACACACTTTAATCCATCCTTTGCAATTTGAATGCCCCCCTCGGCATGGCCGTTGCTGGTAGGATTTATTAGAGAAGATATATCTAAATATCTATAAAGCTCAGTTGACTTTTTGCTCCACAAAATAACAGCGAAACGGAGTTGAGTAAAAGGGTGAAAATTCTACAGGTGCTGTGATAAATAACTACCTTTGTCGGTTTGAATGTTTGAAAGAGAATAGACGTCTGGATCAATTGTTGAATTAAATTTAAATCCCGATTTATATATTACTAGCAGAGGTACCCGGCTTTGCACGGGAGTGGGAGGAGGAGGGGAGGGGGAAGAGGAGGGGAGGGGAACGGGGGGGGAGGGGGGAGGGGGAAGCGGGGGAGGAGGAGGGGAGGGGGAAGAGGAGGGGAGGGGAATGGGGGGGGGAGGGGGAAGGGGGGAGGGGGGGAGGGGAAGGGGGGAGGGAAGGGTGCGGGGGTGCCCAGGGGAAGAAGGGCCCCTCCCCTCCCCCTCCCCCCCCTTTCCCCTCCCCCCCCTCCCCTCCCCCTTCCCCCTCCCCCTCCCCCTTCCCCCTCCCCCTCCCCCCTCCCATCCCCTTCCCCCTCGTTCCCCTCCCCTTCTCTTCCCCCTCCCCTCCTCCTCCCCCTTCACACCAGGGGGGTTGACTCAGCCTGTCATCCCACCGAGGTCGGAAGTCGGAACTCATTGTCGTCAAATAAATGTAGCCTGTATGTTTCACTCTTTGTCACATGCCGTTGGTCCCATGTCAATCGGATGAAGTTGAAAAATTAACGTTACGAAGGTTCTCTGGGACGTACTGATTCCGAATAATGAAGTTGAAAAATTAACGTTCCGAAATACGCTAATTACGCTAACAGAAGCGCTGGAGGGAGCACTGCGCTCCCTCCCTTAGATTCCCTCCCTCTTCTGCTAGCGCTAATTACGCGTAACACACTAATTTTAAAACCCGAAGTTTTTTTAATTTTAAGGTGTGCTGTAGTCAGAAGCGCTAGAAGCGCTGCGCTCCCTCCCTTCGAATCCCTCTCTCTTCTGCTAGTGCTAATAATACGCTAATTTTAAAACCCGAAATTTTTTAAATGTTTATGTCTCCGTGACATTCCTGGGACCATCCCGAGTCGAACAGTACTTTCCGCTCGCAAATCCGTCCACGGGTTCTCGAGATCTTAGAGATCATAGATAGATCAGGATACAGACACAGAGGCCAACTCTACTTTATATATATAGACGGGTTCTCGAGATCTTAGAGATCATAGATAGATCAGGATACAGACACAGAGGCCAACTCTACTTTATATATATAGATAATATAAACGCGAGTTGTCTGTGTGTGTGTCCGCGTTTTATTCAGAGATGGCTGAACGGATCTTCATCAAACTTTCAGAGGTTCATCAGTGAGTGCCTGGGAGTGTTCTCGGCTAACAAACAAACAAAATAATAATAATAATAATAATAAAAATCGCTCGATAGTGCCGAAGCCTTTTTTCATTAATGACAGTTATACACATGTACACATTCGCAAAAAATAAATACAAAACAATCACCAGACATTTGAATACAAATAAATCAAACAATTCCAGAAGTGTACGAATTTGGTAGTACGGCTTCTTCTTCGTGATCGGCATCACACTTAACTCGGAAATGTGAGCCACTCCACTTCCTCTCCTGCCTCCCCCCTCCCCTCCCCTTCCATCCTCCCCTTCCCCTCCTCCCCCGTCTTCCCTCCCCCCTCTTCCTTCCCTCCCCTCCCGTCCCCTTCTCCCCCTCCCCTCCCCCACCCGGCAACACCGGGTACTTCTGCTAGTAATGCATAATGCTTGATACAGTTTTGCTTGCAAAAGCTCAGTAACTCTACGCAGGTATAAGATAAGCCATTGTCTGATACAATGCTATCAGGATTACCATGCATGGCGAACATATTGCGGAGATCAGGGGTCGCAACCTTTTTTCAATGGGAGATACTTTTGATAAATGAAATATTTTAAGACCGACTAAAGCATAAATTGAAAACATGTTATGAATTTTGGGGTAGTGGTATATAGATTCAGGTAGATCTGCATCGGTAGGTGCTCCGATGATCGTGGGTAGGAAGAACCACTTTGATGTACATAAGTCAGGGATCTGTTTATCTCGAATGTCGGATTACGTGTATATTCGTCCCCGTTACGAGGAATGGGGCGTGTTAACTAGTGTAGGGATTATGTTAATTCCCCTGTGTGTGAGACCTTGTGATCACCCCGTTGTCCCTTATGGCACCACACATAAACACTAGTGAGGAATCCCACTATTAAAAGCACCACACATACTAATTAATTCCCCCCCACAATAAAACCAACTTGTATAGCAACACACATTGTACAGGCAGGCCGAGAGCCATGCCCATTGGGTGGGAGTTGACCAATAGGAAGACACGAGGCAGGATGAAGGCCGCCGATTGGTAGAGGGAGAAGCAACACAGCGATTGGTGGAGAGCTAAGCCTGTGGTGTTGGCCAGCAGGGATTGGAGGACAGGCACCGAGGACGTGAGGGCCCGACGTAAAAACCACGGCTGGCCGGCATTTTGTCTCTCTTGTTTTGGAATTTGGATCCCTTCGTGGCCGGACCTCGTTCCCTACTGCCCTCGCAATTCCTCGACCATCGACTCTTGCTGGCGGTGTTCCTTTGATTAGCGAAGAGCGGGGTCTCATCGAAGCGGCTGGGAGACGAGCTGCACGCCTGCCACTCGCAACGGACGGTGGGGCCTGGATGGCGTGCGCGCTCGCCAAGGACGTGCGGTCGTTCCCACCAACGGCCTGGGACGGCGCCATTCCTGAGGAGAACGCCATGCACCTCCACATGGATTGAGCTAATAACCTACACATAAAATCACACCTCTTTATTTTCATTCCCGTTCTGCCATTCCTTTGTCTGTGTCTGGCTCTGTGCGTAGGAGCGCGCATTAGGGGGTTTTAGTTACCATAGGAGCGTTTTTCCTGTCCCGATATTTATTCAATAAACCCTTGTATTATTTTTCCCGAACAATTTTACAACCCGTCCCGGCTGAGTTAATTTGCAGGGTGAAGACGCCTGCGCGAGCCCGTACACTTACAGGTGAGTCGGTGTTCTTCTTCCTCGTGTATCATCCACCATCAATTTGAGTTGAACTCACAACGCTCGTTTCCATCCGTGGCGCTTCCGGTATTAACAGAGCAGTCACGTGACAATATGAATTGATAAGGACACAAATTCAGTTATTACAGTTCAATTACACAAATACATATTTAAAGTGAAGGAAAATTGATGTTTACCTTTACTTCAGTGTGAAACTTGACACTGCATGCTGTCCACCAGTACTGCCTAATCTGGTGTGTATCCTGAGAAAGTAACTGCGATGGAGCCCTTCAGAAGCTCGTCTGTCAGGCTGGTTCGAAATATAGATTTGATGCAGTTCAAGTCGGAAAAGGCAGATTCACAAAGATAGGTGCATCCAAATAGGGAAGCCACTTTCATTGCTACTTTGCGGATGTTACTGTACTTTTCGGTATCCACGAGACTCCAGAAATTTGTGACAGATTGCCTTAAGTTTCAACAATGTCATTTTGAAGGCTGATAATCTCCATTTCAAAGGGATACAATCAAGGTCAAACCGCACACTAACATGTTCAGAAATGTAACTAACATCACCTTCCATTAGGGGGTTTGAAGTGAACTTCACACAGAGCTACATCTCAAAATCATCACCTGCACTCGCGAAGTGAAAAGCAGGGTTAGGCGATCGGTTGTGTATGTGTGGGGTACGTGCGTACCTGCATTTAAAAAATTCATTTTATTGGCAACGGTTGGTCTGATTAACACAGCATTTTCACCTTAGGAGCGCCTACGCCTGTAGATTTTTTTTATTTATAAAATTATGACGTCATAGGTCATGTGGTACGGACACCATCTTGGAAAATAGTTGCACCTCGATATCTCCTAAACCGCTCAATGGAAAAAAGTTAAAACATGGCTCATTGCCAAGTATTCCACATGGGGAATAAGATATGTTAATGATGATGTTATTGGTGCCTTCATTTTGACGTCATAATTCGACAAGTACAAGGCTTGATCCAATCAGTATGAATTTTCTTTCTCTGCAACTGTTGGTCCAATTTAAACGAAATTTTCACCATAGGAGACCTCCTCCATTTAGAACGTTTTGTGATAATTATGACATCATTGGTCACGTGGTAAGGGCGCCATCTTGGAAAAAATTTGACCAAATTTGATTTGAATGTACCAGATGAGAACACGACGAATCGTAAGGCAGGAGAGTGGGTCCGTTGATGACGATAATACCGCCATATATTCACATTGTCCGACCGCGTGAAACCGATACGTGCAGCTGCTGCCGGGTTTCGCCTCACGCCCGGAGCATGGACCAGAGCGCGACCTGGAGCAGACCTCGACACTGTGCATCTGCCCGGACCTTCCTGCCCTGCCATCTGCTTGGACCTTCTCCCCCTTCCAACCATTCCTTCCTGCCATTCCCTATCCATGTAAGTCTGTTTGTTTGTCTGGGGTTGTAAGTAAGACTGTATAGCTAAGCTTGCCCTGTGTCCTTTTGCTCTGTATATTGCTTTCATTTCCTCTTCTTTTGGGTTTTTGTATATAATTAATAAACCCACTCTTTGTTCTTCCCTTACATTGGTTTCCTCTCATTCGATCGCCTCCATCTTTTCTTCCAATTGAGTATCTGTGGCACGATTCGGCCAACCACTATAATCGGGTTTAGTCTCTTGTTAACGGCCCGAGTCACAGCTCGCTTCGCTCGGCGCATCCAATCACGCTGCGGCCTGGGTGGGAGTATCTCCTCGCTTACAGCTGGTGGTGGTAATTAGGTAGTAAGACGGATTGGGCTTACAACCCTACTCACCCCCGACTGGGAGTGACGTCATACCCCCAGGACCGGTGGACGGCCAGCTTAACAGGACAAGGTGATTAACCCCCCCCCCCCTTGCTAACGGGAGTGCCGTCCCCCGGATCCGTAACAATTGGTGTCAGGAGTGTGGGATTTGGACCCGAACCAAATTTTTTTTATTTTGAAAAAAAATTGGTCAAAATTACGAGCGGCCGAAATTTTTATTAACATCTAAATTTGAATCGTGCCATGGATAACCAAGGCGATCGGATGCCGGTGGGAGTAATGATAGAGGAAAAATTTATGACCCAGGACCAAGAGGGACAGTTGGTAATGGAGGATGGAAAGGGTGCGGTAGCTGGCAAAGAAAATGGCGGCACCTCGCATGTGGCGGTGGCAGCCGGGCCCCCTGTGCAAGACTGGGTGAGCATTGAACTATTGCTAATCCAGATGAATGCAAAAATGGACGCCATGATAGACGAAACAAGGCGTGATATGGGAAAATTGAGGGCAGAGTCAAAAAGGGAGGAATCCAGGTGTGATATGGAAAAATTGGAGGAGGACATAGACCGCATGTCGAGCGGGAGAGGCACATCGGTATGCGATGGGGTAGCGCGGCTTGAGGAGCGTAAGAAAAGCGAGTTGGAGCAAAGCGCAGGTAACTGGACCGGGGTAGAGATCGCGACCCGGGGTATGGGGAAGACGGCGACCGCTGAGGTAGAAAGGAAAATTTTGTTAGTGCCAGCGGCTGTCGAGAGAAAGGAAAAATAATTAATTCAAATGGGAAAAGGAATAGTCGGAATTGAAATTGAAAAGACGACAGAGGTAGCCCAGGAATTGGAGGGAGGAATGGAAGACATGCAAAGTCTCAGCTCACACCTTGATGCTGTGCTTAACCCAAATGAAAGTTTGCAGGTGTTGGAGCGAAGAGGAAGAAGCGCCCAGGTGAGTCGGCCTGTATATTGTGCGGGGAGATTTTGCAGGAGGATGTTTGGCGCAAAAAGAATTTTCGCGCGCTTGGGGTCACAACGGCACCCGGGCACTAGTGAAAGGTCCGTGGTGAGATGTAAGAGTGTGAATGAATGCACGACAGAGTGTGATAGTGGGAGCGATTGTGAAGATTGTGAAACAGAGTGTACGGAGTGTGACACGGAGAGTGAGTTGGTGGTGACGTGGGTGCGGGAGAGCACACCGGAGCGCGTGAGTGGGTATGTGCTGGAATGCACACCTGTGGTGAGTGGTACGGAGTACGTACCGGGAGAGTGTGCGCAAGAAGGTGCGTGAGAGGAGTGGTGTGTAACAGGGAGTGCGGTGGTGGAATGGACGGAGTGTGTGGAATGCATGAGAGGCGCTGAGATGCCGGGTTTTGTGAGTATGAAAGGGGTAGCGAATGGGTGTGAGAATGCAAAGCGAGCATCGACGTTGATCGGGGCAGCGGTTTAGCCGACGCGAGCTCCCGGTCCGTGCCGGGCGGTGTGGGCTGCAGGAGCCGGCGGGTATCGGTGTCACGGCGCTCCTGTTCGGAGCGTCGTGCATGATTCGGGCCGGGCCCCGCCCCGCACGGTCGAGTCCGCGCTTTGCCGGGCAAGGCGACCGGCCCGGTTTGAGGGGAGGTAGGAGGGGTCGGAACGGCGCCCCCTTGTGGTGGCGGTGTTCCACCCGGGCAAGGCTGGCCCACCGCGCATGGGAACGAAAGGCCCCGCGTAGAGATGGTGCTGTGAACCTTGGCCCGACGAAACCTCCTCCCCTGAACCGAATGCCGGACGGACTCAACCTGCAGGCGACAAACCACCCGCATTCATTGATCGGCTTTGCGAAGCCGAGCTTTGAAAATGTCATGACGCACTGAGGCTCGAAGTTTAATGGACATTTGGTAGGGATAGTGAATATGATTGACAAATTGGATTGGCAAATTGGATTGGCAAATTTGATGGGCAAATTTGATTGGCAAAATTGGAAATTGATGGCAAAAGGTATATGGTGTAAAGGGATGGTAAATCCACCATCCCTCACATCGCACAGGGCACATGAGCATTAGTTTATGGGGTGGCTGTGCAAACTAGCCCGGGAGGGTTAGGATAAAATTTTTAGGGATTTAGAAATGACTTCAGGAGACTTGAGATTTAAGTAGTGACTTGATACAGGTAGTGGGGACGTAGGTAGAGTAGATGGATTATAATGACGAGGGAGGTGCCTAGTATAAGGGATGACAGGGAAGCACTAAGTTAGAGGGGAAACCAGGTAGAGCAGATGATGCAGTGTGTTTGTAGTGAGGGTGATGAAATGAGGAATTGCGAATGTAAGTTCCCGGTAGTGCTGGTGATGAAATGAGGCAATGGTTTGGAGAAGTGGAAGTGGATTGAGCAGAGTATTGTGAAAGTGCGATTGTGTATTGTTTTGAGTGAATGGTCCTGGAGGAAAGGAGGGTGCAAGTGCCACCAGGTGTGCAGGTGACACCAGGTGTGTGGGCACAGGTGTGCTGGTGAAGCACAGGTGTATGGAGAAGGGTTGGATGAAATGAATGGCATGGAATACATGGAGTATGGAATAGATGGTCTGGAATGAATGGAGCATGGAGTGAATGGAGTATGGAATAGATGGTATGGAGTATGGAATGGATGGTGTGGAGTGAGTAGTGTGGAATACGTGGAGTGGAGTGGTTGGTGCGAAAGGAGTGGATGGGAAAGGTGGACCCCCTTCACGAGTACCCGGGGAGGGTAGTTTAAGAGTAGGTAGAGGGTATAGGTAAATTATGGTGGATATTGACGTCTGTGGTGCGTGTGTAGAATGGTGTTTGGATGGGTGCAGTAGTAGAGTAAATTGGCTGGGCGTGTGGCCTGTTAGTGTGTATGGTTGAATGGGCACCGCCACTGCTAGTCTGTCGGCCAGGTGAGGCCGCAGGTAGGCTCTGGGAGCCAGTAGTGTTCAGTGTGGCCCGAGGATCCAGGGACGGATCCGGGTAGCCCGACGCCAGAGAGGGCGGTAGTGGGGAGAGCCAGAGGGCCTTCCCCAAGATAGGTTAGGGTAAGGAGCAGGTAAGCTTGGGAGGCAACTACGGTGGCGGAGGTGTGCAGGTGAGCAGGCCTGTTGGGAGCACCACACGACCCAGCCCTGAAATTGTGCGAGAGCACCGGGAGTTGAATCGGGGGAGTGAGACCTCAAATTGGTGAGCGCCACAGATGGTCAGTGGGAATTGTTTTTTAGAACCGCATAGAGTAAAGTGGCCAATGGTTTGGCAGGGAAAGACCCCGGGTAGTGTAAAGAATGGTAATGTCATTTAGAAGATAGGTAGAATGAAATCCCTTCGCACCATATGCAGCCACTCACCAAGGTGAGATAGACTCCACACCATGATGTTGTGTTCGTAAATGTTTGGTTGAATTGGAAGACGCATCATGACGTAAGTGTGACATTGTGCTGTAATTCCATTTCTTCCTCCTTAGGAGGGATTGATGAGGAATTGGAATTGGGGGCAAATTTGGATTAGAGGGATTGATAATCAATTTGGATTAGGGGAGATATGGGGAAGACGAGACAGTAGTGACGAATTGGTGAATGTGTAGAATTTTGTAAATACGGGGTAATGGCAAGGGTAGGGTAGGTGACAGGGGAGGGGGGGGGGGTGGGGGGAGGGGGTGACGTACAGTAGGGACGAACTTTCTCCGCTCGCTCCCATGCGCACCTCACCTTGCATTACCTTGTTTTGATGTGTACCCTTGCGATCCTGCCCCGATGCTTGCTTTGCTTTTCCTTCCCCACTCACGGCTTGTTCTTTTGGGTCCGGGGGGAGTGCGCAGGTAGCCGCAGTTGTGTGCCCGAACCGCCGCTGCAGCCTGCCTGGACCGGTACACCACCTTATGGACCGCACGACTTGCGGCCTAGCACCACCATATGGACCACGGATCTGTGGCTAAGCACCACACTTATGGACCCCACGTGTTGGGGCCTGGCCCCTCTGCTAGGACCGGCCATGGTGGCCAGAGACAAGCTTGCTTGCGGACCACGGTGAGGTGGCCCCTATGCCATACAGGTGGACCACCCTTAGTTGGCCCCTGTTGGCCATAAATAAAAAAAAGGATGCGTTGTGTGCCTTTTTATTATTACAAATAGGCAGCAAGCCACAAGAACGACAACATCAAGAAACATCGGGCCAGCAGAGCAGGAGAAACAAGAACGAGGTCATCAGTTTGTTTTTATTGTGATGACTGTGGTGCTTTATTGTATTTATTGGTGCTTTGGTGCTTTGGCGAAATGTAATGCTCGTGTGCTCGGGGGTGCACTGCAATATCAATTGTGCATCCCTGGGCATGTGGGTATGGTGTATCGGTACAGTGCAGTGCATACTCCTTCCTCTTTCGAAACATCTTTTGGTCTCCCAAAAGACAGGTCCTGGGTTTGCAGTGTACATAATTAGTGTCTTGTAAATAATGCTCCCCACTGGCTTTATGTGTAGTTTGGAAATAATTCCGTGATTCGGTTATCCTGTGGGCGTGAATCTGTTAGGTAGGATACAACGTAGCAGGTGGGACATACTTAGTTGTTTTAAAACTGTCGCACTCAAGGGTAAGGTCAATAGTAGAGGGCTACTACACCTGAGTGTCATATTAAGTTAAAGTTCTTTCAGGCCGGGATGGCCCTGGAGGAGAGAGGGGTGCTGTGTTACGGTTTTTAGAACCTTCACTTTGTAAATTTTGGTAAATGTTCCCTTATAAATAATCCCCTGTAAATATTCCCATTTTTGGTAAAGGTTAAAGATCGCACCCTAGCTAGGCCATGTACAACACGTAGGGCACCATAGGACCTCTCTGTAGTTATCTCATTATTATGTGTTTTAGTTAAGGATCTGTTTCCAATAGTTGAATCTGCGTTGCATTAATCAAATAAGATAGGCCCCTTCAATTATCCCTGATCATCTCCCGCTCTTCAAAGTGCAGTAGCGGTAGGGCAGCGTTCGCTGCCCCTTGTCTTGGTTTGGTTGCTGGCCCCAAGCCGCCATTACACACGCGGTAATCTGGAGGAAAAAAAGGGAGGAGTGGGTTCGAGCGCCAGGAACGAGGCGTGGCCTGTCAATGTCTCCTCAAGAGGTGGAGCCAGCGAGCCCTCGCCGGCTAACCAGGGCTGAGGTGAGCCGACCGGGTAGGCATGTCCTAGGAGCCGGCGGCTGGATACAAGAACGCCCAATAAAAGCGGCTGCGAGGGACTGCTTCGAGAGATGAGTGCGAAGGTCCGAAGTACGAGGTACCAGATGAGAACACGACGAATCGTAAGGCAGGAGAGTGGGTCCGTTGACGACGACAATACCGCCATATATTCACATTGTCTGACTGCGTGAAACCGATACGTGCAGCTGCCGCCGGGTTTCGCTTCAAGCTCGGAGCGTGGACCAGAGCGCGACCTGGAGCGGACCTCGACGCTGTGCATCTGCCCGGACCTTCCAGCCCTGCCACCTGCTTGGACCTTCTCCCCCTTCCAGCCATTCCTTCCTGCCATTCCCTATCCGTGTAAGTCTGTTTGTTTGTCCGGGGCTGTAAGTAAGACTGTATTGTTAAGCTTGCCCTGTGTCCTTTTGCTCTGTATATTGCTTTCATTTCCTCTTCTTTTGGGTTTTTGTATATAATTAATAAACCCACTCTTTGTTCTTCCCTTACTCTGGTTTCCTCTCATTCGATCGCCTCCGTCTTTTCTTCCAATTGAGTACCTGTGGCACGATTCGGCCAACCACTATAATCGGGTTTAGTCTCTTGTTAACGGCCCGAGTCGCAGCTCGCTTCGCTCGGGGCATCCAATCACGCTGCGGCCCAGGTGGGAGTATCTCCTCGCTAATGGCTGGTGGTGGTAATTAGGTAATAAGACGGATTGGGCTTATAACCCTACTCACCACCGACCGGGAGTGACGTCATACCCCCAGGACCGGCGGACGGCCAGCTTAACAGGACAAGGGGATAACCCCTCCCCCCTTGCTAATGGGAGTGCCGTCCCCCAGATCCGTAACAATATGTTAATGATGATGTCATCACTGCCTTCGCAATGACATCATAATTCGACAAGTATAACGCTTCATCTGATCAGTATGAATTTTTTTCTCTGCAACTGTTGGTCTGAAAGACACTAAATTTTCACCATAGTAGCGCCTCCTCCTGTGGAATATTTTAATGATAATTATGACATCATAGGCCATGTGTTACAGGCACCAACTTGGAAAAACCGAAAAACGTTGCACCTCTGTATCTCTGAAAATGCTTCATGGAAAAAATGAAACGTGGCTCATTGTAAATAACTCCGCATGGGGAATAAGTGTTGTTAATGATGACTTCATTAGTGCCTTAACTATGACATCATAATTCAACAGGGACAACGCTTAGTCTGATCAGTTTGAAATTTATTGTGCATGATCTACGCAACAATTATATTTGAGAATATAAATTTATGATGTCATTGCTCACGTGGTCTGGCAGCCATATTGGATCAAAGAAAAAACCGTCCAAAAACAGAAGAGTTGACTTGCATCAAGTTGACTGCACAGGGTAAGTATTCTATGAATACCACAGAGTTAAATATATTATTGAATTATTGGCCAGGCCTGGTCAGGAAATCACTGTACTTGTCAATATTCACGATTCCGACAGCATCATCATTTTTGCTAGCGTTTGGAGCACAGAAACAAAATATTGCATTTTCCTTTTCTGGACTTGTTGTATCATAAGGTTAAGTTTCGACTTAAAATATTTCACTGCACTAATCCTGTCTGCAATTGTCTTCTGTTTCCCTTGCAATCCACAGTTCAGGGCATTCAATTTTTCTGTCATATCTGTTAGAAATGCGAAATCAATCAACCACGTAAGGTTTGATATTTGGGTGGTATCTTTGCTTCTTGACTCCATGAAAACTTTAGTACCTGATAAAGCTTTAGTTATTTATTTATTATCCACAGTTTAATGCGAGCTAGTCATTGGCAGCCAGCAAGCTACCAGTTGCTTGTGATCGACGTGATGGTGACCCCTGATGTAGGGCTTCAATTGTATTGGCAGAAGTTGTGGAGGGTACAACAACAGTCTCAATCCACTTAGAGTGGGCATCGACGATGACAAGAAACAGCTTGTCTAAAAATGGGCCAGCATGATCAATGTGTAACCTCCTTCCAAAGTTTTAATGGCCATGACCACATTTTTAGTGGTGCTTCCGGTAGTGGCTTAGCATTAACCTGACATGTGTGACAATGGCGTACGCAGGTTTCAATGTTGTCATCTAACTTTGGCCACAACACGTGAGCTGTACTTTCTCAAGAATGACCTGAGACAGCAGATTGTTACGTGTTCCTCCCCGACCTCCTGGTCTCGGTATACCTCCGAACCCCGGGAGGAATCACGGCAGAAAAATATATATTTCCGTGTCGAAATCAATCGAGGAAACAACACCAATGATTACGAACAAACCAATAATCTATCTATAATTCCAGTAATCTCTGTTTGTACGTCTGTACGTTTGTACGTCTGTTTGTCTGTGACCGCTGTTTCTCGACAACCACGGGTCCGATATACTTTTAACTTGCCAGGTATATTGCTGGGGACCCGAGGATGTGCCTTTTCAAGGTTTCATATTAATCGGACAATTACTTACCGAGCTATGTCCAAAAAACGATTCAACCAATCAGAGAGCAGCGAACGATCGCGTGTGCCGAACGTGGAGGACACACTCTGCCTCGGATGGCACATTTGAGAGCGTATTCATTTATTTCACGTTTGCAAACTATGTTGGCGTTAAACTATGTTTTAAAACTAATAAAACCGAATTTGCGATTCATTCGCTTTCCTGCGCGTTTGTGCACGCGATGGCGATTTCTTTACCAAACTCCGGAAGCCGTTCGCTTTGGACCAAACCATTGCATGTAAATAGAGGGGGGGGATTGTCACCGTACTCGCAAGCCGTTCGCTTTGGACCAAACCATTTCATGTAAATAGAGGGGGGGGATATAATTTTAGATATAGATATAGTACGGGCAATGCCCTAGTATATTATAAATCACACAGGAATAACATTACCACCAATGACAATTAAGAGTGCACTCTCTATTCCATCAGCTAGCATGCATAAAGTAACTCACAGTGTTCCAAGTGAGTGGAAAGAACCTTCCCCAATGTCTCTATATTCCCGTCTTTGAGCTCAGAGTTGGTCCCCTCCAGTGATCAACGGAACGATGTCGACTCTAAACCAGAATCTCGTTCCGAGGGCAGGCACAGACACGCCGCCCAAAACGGCACCAAGGTGCACGCGACCCAAAGCAGAGAAAAGGGTCACGTGGTTAAAGTGGCACAAAGGCGCACTCACGGCGACGGGGAAATCCAAAGGCCCCCTCCAGGTACGAACTTTCACTGTTCACGGTCGGTGAGCCGCAAAGTAATCGTCCGAAGCCTCGGTGCACACACACACCACAGATATGTCTGAACGCGGTGGAAACGGTTGATGAAGCAAGGAAAGTCTGCTCGACGCGCGAAGCGCACGAGTCAAAATGGCGGACGGCTCGTACTTGAGACATAATCACACGATGATGGTTCCTCCGAATCCAACGCCAACCTGACACGCAGGTTTGATCAGTCACAGCGATAACAACTCTATCGCAGAATCCCTTTCCAGGAAACCCCAAAGTTCACTCGTGTCTCTTGCTCGACAACGGTCGATCCAGAACGCAAAGCAACCAGCTTCTTCTCCGACTTGTCTCACCGCCTCCTCCTCCTCGCTCATCATTTTCCGGTGCACGATTTCCTGTCTCATTTTAAGTTAACCTTTTTAACCTTAGATAGCTGTTCCTGAATAATAAACCGCTTGCGAATAATAATAATACATAATATCAGCAACATGTCAAGTGGGTGAAAACCACAACAGCGGAAGTGATGAATCCGTAACAAGATGAACAACATTACTAGGTTGTCATGCTTCCTCAATGGTTTCCAGAAGCGGTTGGCAACTCAATGCATCTGCACAATACATTCCACGTCCTGGCCTGTAGCCTGTACATAAGTGTCGTGGGTTTGAATCCCTTCCCCCCGGAATAAGCACCTTGTTAAACTCGGACAGTGTACCAGAGGTTTATTATAGATAAGACTACATGCATGGGAGACATGGCGTTTAGGCCAGTAACAACACTTGGTATGGCATCATGGTTCTTACTCAGCCGGCACCAACATCTCAGCGAGCCACAACCCGTAGTCGGCTTAATATACTTTCCTCAAAGATCAAAAGAACTCAAAACATCGTCCCTAGTTCATCCCTCCCCAATGCCACAGACTGCCGCCTCGAAGAGAAGTTGTACAGAGTTGACAAGCAGGCTAAGCCTCATAGGGAAAGACTGTTTTGCAAGGTCAAACATGGGATATTTGTGTCAACAGTTTTTCAAAGTCCGACAACCAGACGCCAGGGAATTTGGTCACAGGGTTTTTCAACCTGGAACACTGCTGCTCCCCTCAGGATAGGGAGACTTATGAAATCTTCCTCATAAGCTTGTAGTCAAAACCAGCAATGGCTAAAGCCCAATGTTGTACCCGACTAGATTAAGTCAGTGATACTTCCTTACACTACCCCAACAGACCGTGGATGGATCTTTGGTCAGTTTCTAATTTGGAAAGTCGACCATAAAGGTACTGGTGCATTTTACCAACTCCAAAAATGCAAGAAAGTGCCTCGCGGTCAACCAGGCCATACCGATGTTCAGTACTTGACAGTTTTCTCGATGAATATACAACAGATTGCAATAAAAGACCAGCATCATTGGTTTGCAGTAGTACACAACCTATTCCATAAGATGAACTAGCTGTCACAGCTAAAAGTGAGCTCTTCTGTAGGGTCGTAATGTACAAGCAATGGTGAGGTGCATAACAGAGTTTTTTTGCATCCATGAAAGCTTTCCCTCGAGTGGAACCCCATTTCCAATCAACGCCTTTGCGTAACAGGATTGTCGCAGTTCCTGGATAGTTCTCAGGTTTTGCAGGAAATTGCATAAGTAGGTTGACATTCTGAGAAAAGCCCTACACTCAGACACATTGGTGGGAGCAGAAGCGGTCTTGATAGCTTCCACTTTACCTGGTGAGGACAAAATGCCTTTACACATGATGCGATGACCCAAGTACTCAACCTCAGGGGTCTTGAGGATACATTTCTCAAGACGGAGACAAAGGCCTGCACTGGAGAGACGGCTTAGCACTTCATTCAGGTTCTGGAGGTGTTCCTGGGCTGACTGACCGACCGATCACCAATACATCATTCTGAAACACAACCATGCTTGACACGGTTGTCAATAAGTTCTCCATTTTTGCTGGAAAATTGGCGCAACAGACAGAATGCCAAAAGGACATTGATTGTACACAAATAGTCCACGGTGTGTAAAAAGTTTTTGATTCGCCTTCAAAGCTCCATTTGTGCATAAGCATTGGTCAGATCTAACCTTATAAATGTTTTACTGCCCATGAGAACTGTGAACAGGTCCTCGGCCTTGGGCAGAGGATATCCGTCCAGGTGTGATTTGTGATTTATGGTAGTCTTGTAGACCCCACAGTAAGTTCCCATCAGCTTTCACCACGGGTACAACTGGAGCAGCCCTGTCAGAGTATTCAACTGGAGCAACCCTCTCAGAGTATTCAACTGGAGCAGCCCTCTCAGAGTATTCAACTGGAGCGTTGATGCCTTCTTCCAGTAGATGATCAAACTCCTGTTTGATTCTCTCTCGCATCATGTATGGTACAGGTCTGGCCCAAAGGAAAATAGGAATAGCCATGGCATCCATATGAATCATCACATTCATGCCTTGAAAGTGCCCACACCTTCACAGAATATATCAGGATACTTGTCGACAATCAATGCACATCCAGCACTGGTGGACCCACGGTTCACATTATGCCAGTTGAGTCTGATGACCTTCAACCAGTCTCTGCCCAACAAAGCCGGACCATTTCCCTTTGCGATAAGCAACAGTAAAGTGTGGAAAGTACCATCGTACTCAACGGACAAAATGGCTGAGCTAATCACAGGCCCATTTTCACTGGTACAGAGATGGCGTCTTTTCCTCAGTGCGTATTTTTATTTTTTTTGTATACAGAGTCGAGGCTCGTGAAAGAGCTAACATTTATCAAACAAACAAATCAAACAAACAAGCAAACAAAGTATATAAAAAGGGGAGCGGTCGACAAGATGGGGAGAGAAGGGGAGGAAGCACACAAACACAACATTTGAAACGCAGGGACATCGGGAGATGTTTTTGGAGGGAGAGGGCCTGGGGGGAGGCAGGATAGGTATAAAACGCAAGGACACCAAGGACTTCCAGGAAAGAAATCAAAAGTCACCTCAAAAAAGTGGATTTGGGGTGAAATTAGCGGGGGTAGAAAAGATCAAGGTTTTGGATTGGGGAAGATAAGAGATGGTGGTGAACAGCCGTTTTAAAGACCTGGAGGGAGGAGTGGGATTGAAGAGAGTGAGGGAGTTTGTTCCAGAGGCAGGAGAAAAGAGGAATGAAGGAGTGAAGGTGAGCAGAGAGTCTTGATTTTGGCAGTTTAACCATAAGAGGGTTGCAGGCAGATCTTGTGCGACCTGCAGGAATATTTGGGGGACAGAGCCCACAGAGAGCTGGGGGAGCAAGGCCGGAGAGGAGTCGGTAGAAGACGGAAAGACCACCAACCTGCCTGCGGTGATTAAGTGAAAGGCCCACGGAGATAGCGTCATCGCGGGAGATTCCAATGATTCTGAACGCTTTGGTTTCAACAGCGTGAAGACGAGCTAGGTGTGAGGCAGGAGCACCAGCCCAGAGGGGAGAGCAGTACTCCATTGAGCTGCAGATGAAAGCCTTGTATGTGGTGAGGAGCTCAGGTGTGCCAAGGAAGGACTTCGCACGACGGAGGATGCCCAGTCGGCGATTGGCTTTGGAGGCCAGCTTGGAAATGTGGTTTTCCCAGGAAAGATCATGGCAGATAGTGAGACCCAAAAGCTCGAGTGACAGAACTTCCTGGAGAGGATTATTCAGAAAGTAGATGGGAGGGTTGTCCAGTCGGTCTTTTCGGAGAGACATCGTAAGGGTGTGAGATTTGTCAGGATTGAAAGACATGTTCCACTTGTTTGCCCAGTCTGTGATTTTGTCCAGGTCTGCAGAGAGTGAGGAGGCTGCAGACTGCCGATCTGAGGGATGAGGAATGGAGCGGCAGAGAGTGGAGTCATCAGCAAAGAGATAGAGAGGATTTTCAAGAGAGTCAGAGAGATCATTGATGAAGACCAGAAAAAGCACAGGGCCCAGAACACTGCCTTGGGGAACTCCAGCCTGAACAGGAAGAGGAGATGAGAGAAACCCATTCAGGGCCACATGTTGACTACGACTAGAGAGGAAGTCCGCCAGCCATGCGTGGAGATTTCCATGGATACCAAAGGAGAAGAGTTTGGTGAGCAGAGCGGGGTGCCAGACCATATCGAAGGCACGTGATATGTCGAGGGAGACAGCTCTGATTTCCTGTTTGGCATTGAGGACCTCCATCCATTGTTGAGACAGCAGAAGCAGCATGTCCAGAGTAGAGTGACCTGGTCTGAAACCAAATTGATGATCAGAGATCAAGCCATTGGAGAAGAGGAAAGATTTCATATCTGAAGCAATTATGGATTCCATGACTTTGCTGATAATTGCGAGAAGGCTGATTGGTCTGTAGTTGCTAGGATCTGTTTTTGCACCTTTTTTGTGCAAAGCGGTGATGTTGGCTGATTTCCAAGCAGATGGCAGTTGATCTTGAGCAAAAGAGAGGGTGAAGAGAACAGAGAGAGGGAGAGAAAGAGCGGAAGAACAGGATTTTAGGACCCGTGGGCTGATGCCGTCAGGTCCAGTTGCAGAATCAAAGTCGAGGGTTGACAGAAACTTTTCCACCTCGTCAGGAGGAAAGGACACGGAGTCCAGGAGCAGCTGGGTACGACTGGGTATGGTGGGTACAGAGAGGGATGGGTTTGGGACACAAGATTTAGAGGCAAACACAGAGTTGAGGCATTCAGCTTTTTGACGTGCGGAGTCAGCTGTGTCGCCATTTGAGGTAGGGAGGGGATGGAGGGGGAACAAACACCAGAAACAGATTTGACCAGACGCCACCAGGATTTGGAAGAGGGAGACAGATAAGAGAGTTCGGTCTTGAGAACGGAGAGATATTGTTTCCTGGCTCTCCTGAGGGTGGACGCACACTTGTTTCGGGCTTTGTGAAAGGAAATGAGATTTCCTTCCGTTGGATTTGCTTTCCAGGAGACGAAGGCAAGTTGTTTCTGGGCAACAGCCTCACGACAAGATGCCGTGTACCATGGACGGGAGGAAGGGTATGACAACTGAAGACGAGATGCGATAAATCTGTGCATGAGAGAGAGCAATTTACTTTGGAAGAATTCCCAGGATGAGTTGATGTCAGAGGTGGTAGAGATGGGAGACCAGTCCAGATGATTGATGGCTGCTTGAAGACCGTGCCAGTTGGCCTGAGTGAAATGCCAGACTCGTCGACGCTGAGCAGGCTCCCTGAGAATGGTCAGAGAGATGTCCACTTTAACAAGCACGTGATCAGATGATCCGATTGGAGCAGAAGAAGAGCAGCAGACATTTTCAGGGAAGTTAGTCATAACCAAGTCCAGAAGAGAAGATGCTCCGTTGACTGAGATCCGGGTCGGGAAATTGACAGATTGTGTCAGTCCCAGTGAGTCGCAGAAGTCCTTTGCTGAGGAGCCCTGGCTGGTGAGAGAGGTACCCACACCCAGCCAACTGGCATGGTGACAATTGAAATCACCACATATGAAGAAGAGAGAGTTGGGATGAGTAGATAGAAGTTGGTCCATATTATCAGACAGCGAAGCCACGATAAAGACGTTTCCTTATATATCCTAATTTAAAATGTTCAAGGGAATAAAAAGACCATTTGGTTCACACCACCCATGTTCACACCACTCAACTGTCCAATCAGCGGACGGCTCGCTTCTCCTTTGCCCAGCAGACGCCAATACGATGGCGTCGTAAGATGGCGTCGTATCGGCAGTTAATCTGATGCTTTTGGGCCCCAACGTCGGCTAATTCAGATTTTTCGAGTATGGCTGTACGTGATAAACAAAGAGCGCGGTTCGTCGATCGTAAATCCATTAGTGCCGTGGGCATCGGGTCACTGGGTGCGGCGTAAAAGGGATAACAAAGTCGAATCCTTACGCTATTATTATATAGACTAGCCGAAACCCGTGGAACATCCACGGAAGGGAGGATGTGGTGTATGGATAGAGTGTACCATTATGGATGGCATAGGGGAGCGCTCATGGGATCTTCTTCTTCCGTTAAGCTCCAATTTTTTCTCTTTAAGTTAAGTCCAATCAGTCCTCTCTGCTCGAAGTGCTCAGGCCATGCCTGCCTGCTCTCATACTTTTATTTCCGTTCGGTGTCGAAAGAGATTGACATATCGTTCGTCTGTTTTCAGCTCGTTATCTTTAAGCTTCCTTACAACTCACCACCTGCTACACCTCTCTGAGTTATGAGGATTTATGCAACGCACCCCGAGTATCGCAACATCACTCCATTTAACTTTATTAAAATGACGATAAAGATGTGAAACCCGTGGAACATCCACGGAAGGGAGGATGTGGTGTATGGATGGAGTGTACCATTATGGATGGCATAGGGGAGCGCTCATGGGATCTTCTTCTTCCGTTAAGCTCCAATTTTTCTCTTTAAGTTAAATCCAATCAGTCCTCTCTGCTCGAAGTGCTCAGGCCATGCCTTCCCGCTCTCATACTTTTATTGCCGTTCGGTGTAGAAAGGGGTTGACATATCGTTCGTCTGTTTCAGCTCGTTATCTTTAAGCTTCCTTACGTCTCGCCACCTGCTACACCTCTCTGAGTTACGAGGATTTATGCAACGCACCCCGAGTATCACAACGTCACTCCATTTAACTTTATTAAAATGACGATAAAGACGTTTCCTTATATATCCTAATTTAAAATGTTCAAGGGAATAAAAAGACCATTTGGTTCACACCACCCATGTTCACACCACTCGACTGTCCAATCAGCGGACGGCTCGCTTCGCCTTCGCCCAGCAGACGCCAATACGATGGCGTCGTAAGATGGCGTCGTATCGGCAGTTAATCGGATGCTTTTGGGCCCCAACGTCGGCTAATTCAGATTTTTCGAGTATGGCTGTAGGTGATAAACAAAGAGTGCGGTTCGTAGATCGTAAATCCATTAGTGCCGTGGGCATCGGGTCACTGGGTGCGGCATAAAAGGGATAACAAAGTCGAGTCCTTACAGTATTATTATAAATAAATCGGGATTTAAATTTAATTCAAAAATTGATCCAGACGTCTATTCTCTTTCAAACATTCAAACCGACAGAGGTAGTTATGTATCACAGCATCTGTATAATTTTCACCCTTTTACTCAACTCTGTTTCGCTGTTATTTGGTGGAGCAAAAAGTCAACTGAGCTTTATAGATATTTAGATTATTCGGTAATTTTAGTTTACTTTTAATATTAACCATAGAGTGCTTAATTTTGATGTCATTCAACCATAAAAAGTTTAAAGTTTTATTTATTTATTTTTTGCCTGTTATCGTTCTATTTTCTTATATTTAACGCTGTCATTTTATTTAAACCCCGATCACATCTTTACACATGAATCGTGTCCTTGTCGGTGTAGTTAAGAGGAGTAATGCCAACGTTTCACCGGTTAAACTTTATTGTTTTCTTTCACGGTTTAGCAAGGCACATTGATTTGTTTTATTCACAGAAATACATAATAATTTGCAGTTAATAAATCCAATCTGTGTAAATAAAACAAGTGTCATTGTTTGGAAAGGAGAATGAAATTTTATATTCTGACGTCTTTCAGATCCTTCGCAGAAGGATTCGTATGCATCGTGAAGGAATAATTTATTATTATTTTTTACAGAAATTGAAGAACCGACCTGTAATCGGAGCTTGGTTGAGGTACAAGCACACGAAAGGACAAGCCGTGGAGCTTTAGGGTCATGGAGGTGGCTCTCACTATCGTTCGTCAGTAAGTGCGGTTCGGAGTCCCGTCCGGGTGTTTGATCACCACGGCCACGGGGTTTGATGAACTTGATTCCAAAACAGATTATTGGTGTGTGTGCGCGCTCCGGAGTTTTGCTGCCGTTGCCGTTACGATCACGTGTGTGTGTGTGTGTGTGTGTGTGTGTGTGTGTGTGTGTGTGTGTGTGTGTGTGTGTGTGTGTGTGTGTGTGTGTGTGTGTGTGTGTGTGTGTGTGTGTGTGTGTGTGTGTGTGTGTGTGTGTGTATATGTGTATATTATGTGTGTGTGTGTATATATAATATATATATATATATATATATGTGTGTGTGTGTGTGTGTGTGTGTGTGTGTGTGTGTGTGTGTATATATGTGTGTGTGTGTGTGTGTGTGTGTATATATATATATGTGTGTGTGTGTTTATATATATATATATAATTATATATATATATATGTGTGTGTGTGTGTGTTTATATATATATATATATATGTGTGTGTGTGACTGACACACACACACACACACACACACACACACACACACAGTATAAGTTTCGCCGTGAAACGGATTTGGCAGCACCAACGCTCTGTAAATAGAGTACGCATTGGTGCAGATTTTTAAATGGTGTGTGTGTCTTATACATTGGTTATCACTGTGTGTGACGACTGATGATTTGCAGAGGAATGATGAAAAAGCCCAAACTAATTGTAGCTGTAATCTTTTTCTTGCTCAAGTTTTGCCAATGACAGTAAATAAGAGTGCACCTTGCATGTTGCAAATCTGTCAGCTGAAGTATGCCTTGATTACATCTACTATATGTCCGTATCAGTAACCCAGTAAGTTTTTCTTCTATTCAAATAGGATTTCGGCTCACGGGAGAGTGAGGTAACCCGAGGATTTCAAGTGTAATGCACTCGCAATGGAACAGAGAAGAACGGGCAGACGGATGAAAGGGACTGATTAATAGGAAGGACAAAATTTGGAACAGTTCGCACAGAACGGGCATAAGACAACAGGGATATGAGGGGCAGGCACGACAGCTGTCTAACAGAGTGACTGCAGACAAAAGGCTACATGTGGATAGAGGAGTAAAAAAATTGAAAATAGAAAAGATGGTTTGGCTGAGTTGACATGAGCTTTTTCGCCCTGAGTTGAAAGGTAGAGGGGAAGCGTCTGACTGGTCAAGATCAGCAAGGTGAGTCCACAAACGGGGGAATTGGGGACGAAGCCGTGCAGGTGAGCAGTAAGACTAGGTTTTTAAAGTAAGCAAGGTGTGGGTTGGTGGTTGAGTGTATATAACATCGGAGGGGGCTGCGGAGGGATGAAAGCCTGAAAGGGCACACGGGGACCTGTTTCTTCCAGCCTGTTTCTTCCCAGGTTCTACCTGTTTCTGGTGGTAGAGCGGCAGTCCCTGTACTTCTTCCTTGTGCTGAGATCTAATATCTCACCCTCATGACCCTCATGACCCTCATGACCTTAAACTTCACTATCCTAGAGGTCTTGGATAAGATACAGAACAGCAGTCTGCTGGTGCAATCTTAAACCGCTTTAAATTAAAGCATAGGTGGTCACCTGCTTCTTAAAATTCTTACTTTAGTTTCATAATCTCTCAGGCCTATATTTATCCGATCGTCACAGCGTTCTACATTGGTAATTCGTCTGCAAAAAGCATGACAGCTGCAACTATACTGAGGGTCGATTACTAGTTATCCCTGCTTTGGATTGTATGACGTGGAATCAAAGGTGCACAATAATAATGATCACCAAAAGACCCTGTTTGTTAATCTCACAACCAGTGAGATTGTGAGATTTATACCTCTTTATTTATATCAATATCAATACCTCTTTATTTGTAAACACTCCCAGCCAGCTTTCCTGCACGGAACTTGATTAACCCTGGCTGGGTACTCGTATAGGGGTCTCAGCCGTGTCCACAGTGAACTCGTGCTTTGGTACGGTCCGCCAATGCAAAATCCCCAACGTTTGTTTTCAATTCGCACAGGTATGTGGGAACTCTCTCCCTGTTGCATGTTTAACTGCATCTACGTAGTGTGTTCAAAAAGTATCCGACCTTTATTTTTCGTGCGTAAAAAAAAAGAAGCTAGGGAGGCGTTGATTGGTGCTTGTATGTAGGTGATCCTAATGCGCACGTGTGAATTTTTTCCCACCTGCAGAAGCTGTCATTCGACGGCAGACCGCCGATGAGTGAGGACATGTAAGTGAGATTACTGTGTTGATGTAAGTGAGCGCCGTCGGATTTTCGTTTTTGACAAAATGACGGAAAAACTTGAACAACGCTACTGCATCAAATTTTGTGTTTTTTGGCCTCGGGGATGTTGGATGCTTCCATTGTGATGACTGCAACTTGGTTTCTGGGTCGTACCCATAAACCCAGGACTCATCGCCAGTGATCACTGTGTTGAGGAAGCTGGGATCGCTGTTCACAGTCTCCAGCATGTCCTGTGCGATCTCCAAACGGAGTTGCTTCTGCTCAATCGTTAGCAGCTTTGGTACGAACTTCGCTGAGATTCTCCTGAAGTCCAAATCCTCCTTCATAATGGAATGAACGGTGTTGAATCTTGCGGATCGTTTCCACTTGGGAATCGCCAAGCTTTACACAAAATTTGATGCAGTAGCGTTGTTCAAGTTTTTCCGTCATTTTGTCCAAAACGAAAATCCGACGGCGCTCACTTACATGTCCTCACTCATCGGCGGTCTGCCGTCGAATGACAGCTTCTGGAGGTGGGAAAAAATTCACGCGTGCGCATTAGGATCGCCTACATACGTGCACCAATCAACGCCTCCCTAGCTTCTTTTTTTTTACGCACGAAAAATAAAGGTCGGATACTTTTTGAACACCAGTAGTATATATATAAAACACTGTGTGTGTGTGTCTGTGTGTGTGTGTGTGTGTGTGTGTGTGTGTGTGTGTGTGTGTGTGTGTGTGTGTGTGTGTGTGTGTGTGTGTGTGTGTGTGTGTGTGTGTGTGTAATGTTACCGATAGACTCCTAAACGGAGAGGCTTACGTGCTTGATATTTGACATAGACATGGCCATTGAGCGTGGGACGAACATGGCCGAACTCAAAATATTTGACGATCCATATTTTTTATTCATATTTACCTCAGCGCATTTCAGCGCACGGAATCGACGGAATCAGAGCAGGTGGGCGCTGATTCGCTCAGAGCGATCACGTGATGACGCTATGAACGCTATGACGCTATGAACGATATGACGCTATGAACGCTATGACGCTATGAAAAAAAAAATCGCTATGAACGATATGACGCTATGAACGATATGACGCTATGAAAAAAAAAATGGCTATGACGCTATGAAACGCTATGAACGATATGACGCTATGAAAAAAAAAATCGCTATGACGCTGTGAAACGCTATGACGCTATGAACGATATGACGCTATGACGCTATGAAAAAAAAAATCGCTATGACGCTATGAAAAAAAAAATGGCTATGACGCTGTGAAACGCTATGACGCTATGACGCTATGAACGCTATGACGCTATGACGCTATGAAAAAAAAAATCGCTATGACGCTATGAAAAAAAAAATGGCTATGACGCTATGAAAAAAAAAATGGCTATGACGCTATGAAACGCTATGAACGATATGACGCTATGAACGCTATGACGCTATGAACGCTATGACGCTATGACGCTATGAAAAAAAAAAAATCGTTATGACGCTGTGAAACGCTACGACGCTATGAAAGAAATAAAAATCGCTCGCTTTGCCAAGGGGCTCGCTCCCCCCCCCCCCGTTCCCCTCCCCTCCCCCGCCCGGCAATGCCGGGTACTTCTGCTAGTTTGGTATAAATTAAAGCTTTTTTTTTTTTAAACCATTGGTATGAGAATTATCATCGGTGATCTGCTCGCTCTAACGAAAGACCGTTTAATACGAATGACCTCTTGAATCCCACAGCAGTTATTTCATTCTCTGGCAATGGGACAAAGCTTTGACAAATGGAGAATAAGAACGTCGGTTGAAGTATCATCGTGCGACTGCACGCGTGTGGCTCAGCACCTTGTTGCTAGTTCTCTGGGTGGTGATGCTTCTGTTACTCTCATCCTATGCTGATGCTTGTTGACTTTGGTGACCTTTCACAGCAGGTGAGCATATGGCAGGAAAACTCTCCCTCATTGATGTGCTTTTTGTCAAATTGTTTTCCAGTGGTGAGACCATGTTCAACAAGAAAAGGATCATACAAGGTAAGCCAGTTTTTGTGAACTGGAGATTTTTTTTTTATATACAAAATGCAAATGGTAGAGCGAGGTGACAAGAGGGTTGAAGGTAATGTCGAAACAATGGTGGTAGTGAAAGGTGTGTGCTGTGGATGCAACAAACAGGGGGATGAGGGTGAAGAAAACTTGGCAGCCTGCAAGTAACATGGAAGGGTTAATGAGGGTGCGTCAGTGAAAGAGAGGTGGACTTTTAAAACATAACGGTTGAGGCCTACAAACACATGCGTGAATTCGAGACAAAAGCACAAAATAAATGCACGATAATACATGGGAACTGACATACAATTCTTTTTTTGCATACAAAGTTTTTGTTCATGTAAGAGCTAACGCATAAAACATATAATAAAGGAAGCGTGAGACAAGAGGGGGAGAGAGAGGGAAGCACACAAGCACAACAAGAGTAGAGAACAGGGACATCAGTAGATCTGTGGAAGGGGGAGGGAGGAGGAGAGAGTTGGGGACGGGGGGGCAGGGTACAAGGTATAAAACAATTGGACACTACTAGGGCTTTAAAGAAAAAACAGAATTTTGAAAAAGGTGGATTTGGGGTGTATTTTGGTTTCGATGACTAATGATAAGAGAAATCCAGAGCAGTACCCTTTGGAGGTAGTTAGCCCATCGCCCCGCACAGTGGGAGATGGGGGTTTGTAATCGCTTTTGTGTGTCTCTGTCCATAGCGTTTTAACCATTTGAGTTTTTGTCATCAGATTTTCAACAAACCTTTATTCTGAGAATATGGAGAAAATAATTTAAAATAGGACCACTGGGCCTGTAGCTTATCTGGGCCCTGGCTTAATGTTGTAACCCAAATGTGGTAGCATTCTGACAGGTGGGTCTGAAGATTTTTGAAGGAATTTATTCAATCCGCCATTTTGACCTACTTTAAGTCACTTGACTGGACCAAGCTTTGCAATCCCTGTTACCAGTCAGGAGCGGAACCTTGCTGCTAAATTTTAACTGGATCGGCACAGCGGTTTGGCCGGGGAAGTCGAAATAGGAGACGGACGGACGGACAGTGCACGATAACAATACCTTATCTGGAATTCCAATTCCAGATAAGCTAAAAATTCGGTCAAATGGGAAAGGGCAAAGTCATAGTAACTATAAATACCCTGTATTAGTCCAGCGGCAATGCTTGAGCGCAACCGCGAGTTTTATTTCATCTTGGAGGCAAGTTCTGGGAATGTGGTTGCTCGGGGGAAAGGCAGGGAAACTGATCAAAAGTGTTCAGTGCTTCTGTAACTTTTTACGGCATAGCCCATAGGGCAAAGCCATCTAGAACAGTGTTTGTCAGTCTGTATGTCCCTTCAAACGTATACCAATCAGAGCTGAGGATCTGGTCACATGACAGGGTGATGTGATTACGTCTGATGTCATTACGGCGATGCGACGGCTGACTCTCCATGCACCGCCATTTTGATTCCAATATTGTCGAACCTGTCATAGGTCACAATCGCCATGCTCTACCTTGACGTTTTTCATTCAGTGTAAAACGCAAACAAACCGATTGTTAAAATGACCATCAAATATCGAAAGCATCGGCGTTACGTCTCTTGCAACAAAACGGTACGTACAGGCCTTGGGCTTCATGCCTCACCTTCGGGCGTTTTCGGACAAATTAAGCCCAGGTTTATTAATACAGTAGTGTATCGTTTCAGTCGTATCGTTTTCGTAATAGTAATAATAATATAGTAAATATGACCATAACCATACACTTTAATCCCAATGTCGTGAATACAAAGTTAATGGATTGAAGTGGTGTGTGGTTCATGAATCAATGATGAGCGGTGTACGGTACTAACAACCATGGAAGTAAGGAATTTGCCTCGTTTTTTTGATAGCATGGTATTAACCCAATCCTTGTGGTATATATAGATTACAGTAGATCTTCCCTCAGTTCTGTAAGTAAAACTTGCCTCACGGATGTCGAGATTCCTCCAAATTTCTTTGTTTAATGTTATAAACAGCATTAGCGAATGTTTAAAAAGCTAATCATGTGTGTTTGTGGTTTATAATATTTTACAAGCCCGGCTAAGCCGCTGTTAGACTTTCGGTATTGTTTTTGATAACGTAAAGTTTGAATAAGAAAATTATTACAATTGACACATGACTAAATACATTCTCCTCCCCTCCTCTCTTCTCTCCCCCCACTCTCCCTTCTCACCCTCCACTCCCACCCTTCTCTCCACTCCACTCTGTCCTCCACCCTCCCCTCAATGGCCCTCACCCTTCCACTCACCCCTCCTCTCACCTTACCTCCACTTGGAAATAGAGATTGATGTTTTTGACTCGTATCAAATTGAACTCACCCATAATGTTCACCTCTTGGGGTTAGGTAATCGATATAATGATAATGGAACACAATAATGTCAAGCGTGTCAAGTGCAAGATGCCCCCATTTTATTAATCGCTTCCATGTTTCTTTATTTATTCACCATTCATCTTCAGTGTGTCTGTCCAGGCCACAACGTTTTTAACCAATTGAGCTTTTGTCATTAAAATCTTCAACAAACCTTTATTATGAAAATATGGAGAACACAAATCATCATAATAAAATACGCAATTTGGTGTCTGTCTTTAATCTGGACGATTTTGACCGCTCTACATTTGGTCGTTACTTATCCAATCTCAAGCAAACTTGACAGGAGGACTAAGGGTCACACAATGAAGATTGGAGCGAATTAATTTGCTCCCCGCTCCCCAAGGGGGTTGTCTCCACAAAGGGGTTTTCCCTGCCAATGAAGTTGAGTGCTGAGGTGTATATCCGTGTTCAGATAGCTTTATCGTGGTTTTTCCCAAGGACGCTTCTAACAAAACACTAATGATAATAGCATAATATTAATGTTGTTACAGAACTATATTAATAATGATATCCCGTCTCCCCAAGCGGTTCCTTTCTTCTCCTTGAACAAATGCCATGTCATTTATAAACATCTTGTAGTGCAGTTTTCGTGGGAGCAATGACCCCGATCAGAGGTGAAAATATTAACCACAAACGTGTGATATCCTTTTTAAACAGCTGCTAATGCTGTTTAACACCAAACACCTCCTTGCTGGCGAAGTTTCGTTTATTCGCAGCTCTCCACGCTCTCCATCGAAATCGAAGTTAAGTAATTGTTCCCATTTGTATTTTCGTTATAACTGTATTTATTTTATGGTGTTGTACATATAGTGTGTCCCGAGGAAGATTTTCGGTGCAAATCTTTCATACCTGTATAGAAAATCGTGTTAATTTGTGTCGTGTCTTTTGAGGCCTTGCACAGTGTCCAACCTTGAGGCTTTGTTTTTCTCTCAGTGGTCCGTCGTTTGTTCTCCAATATCTTTCATTCTCTGTTTTCCCAGTCTTTCACCCCATAGCCTACTTCCTTGTTTAAAATCTCAACTAAAAAACAAACAAAAACAAAAAAAAACATTTCCTTCTCTGTTCTTATTTGTTGTTCTCTTTCGTTTATTCGTTCTTATTCGTTCGTTCGTTCTTCGACCACGTGTTTCTCCCCCATTTCCCCAGATAGTTTCACTGTTAAACTTTTAAATGTTTACACTTTCCCCTCAAGTTCTGTATTCCGTCGTATATAATAACACGTTTTTCTTCTTCTTCTTTAAAAGGCTGCTTTCGACTTGCTCACCAAATCTATTCATCCCAAAAAAAAATTCCATCTCTTACAGTGCCTCTTTTCTACATTCCCTAAACTCTCCTGCACTCCATCCTCCCTCCAGTGGCCTTAAATGTATTTTTGACTCAAAGGTCACAAGAAACTCATTTTGCCATAAATGTTCGTTTCCCATTAATCGTACACTTTCTAAAATCCAATCTCACCCCTCCAAATCTTCCCCATAACCCCTCCCCTCCAAATCTTCCCCATCACCCCTCCCCTCCAAATCTTCCCCATCACCCATCCCTTTTAAATCTTCCCCCTTGCCCCTCCCCTCCAAATCCTCCCCATCACCCATCCCTTTCAAATCTCCCCCCTTGCCCCTTCCCTCCAAAACTCCCCCCATACCCCTCCCCTCCAAGACTCCCCCTCGCCCCTCCCCTCCAAATCTCCCCCATATCCCATCCCTTTCAAATCCCTCCCCTTGTCCCTTCCCTCCTAAACTCCCCCCTCGCCCCTCCCCTTCAAATCTCCCCACCCTCATTTCTTCTCAATTTCCCCCCTCACTCCCCCTCCTCAAAGCGTCCTCCCCGCTTCTTCTCCCTTCCAACTCTCACCTCCATCTCCCCCAACCTTCTGCCTCGCTCTTCCCCCTCCTCAAATAACACCTCATTGTGCCTCACCCAATCACCATCAAACCTTTTGTCCGCCCCATCCTTCCCTTTCTTCGAGCTATTCTGAAATCTCTGACACACCTTCAACAGCTCTCCCTACCTCTTCCACCTCTTCCACATCTTACCCTACCCCTCCTCCCCCCTATTCTGTATCCGATGCTCCCCCTTCCTCTTCATTAACGGTATGGACCTCAAACATCCGGGGCCTTCGTTCAAACTTAACTGATCTCTCCATACAGGTTGCTTCTGACAAACCAGACGTGATCTGCTTAACAGAAACTTTCCTCCATGATGTCTCTGATTCCCTAGTATCTCTCCCGGGTTACTCCCTCCTCCGGTATGATAGACCTGAGCCTCGTCCTGGAGGTGGAGTTGCTATCTTTATCAAAAACTCTCTTCCTCACTCGCCCTGCACTGCACTCTCTCCACCTCACCCCCAGGAATACCTCTGGCTACGGCTTCCCCTTCGCTCCCACCTCTTGTTCATATGTGTGTTGTACCGTCCACCAAAGAGTGATGACTCCATCTACATCTTGCTGTCTGATAATATGGACCAACTTCTATCGACTCATCCCAACTCTCTCTTCCTCATATGTGGTGATTTCAATTGTCACCATGCCAGTTGGCTGGGTGTGGGTACCTTTCTCACCAGCCATGGCTGCTCAGCAAAGGACTTCGGCGACTCACTGGGAATGACACAATCTGTAAATTTCCCGACCCGGATCTCAGTCAACAGAGCATCTTCTCTTCTTGACTTGGTTATGACTAACTTCCCTGAAAATGCCTGCTGCTCTTCTTCTGCTCCAATCGGCTCATGTGATCATGTGCTTGTTAAAGTGGACATCTCTCTGACCATTCTCAGGGAGCCTGCTCAGCGTCGACGAGTCTGGCATTTCACTCAGGCCAACTGGCATGGTCTTCAAGCAGCCATCAATCATCTGGAATGGTCTCCCATCTCTACCACCTCTGACATCAACTCATCCTGGGAATTCTTCCAAAGTAGATTGCTCTCTCTCATGCACAGATTTATCCCATCTCGTCTTCAGTTGTCATACCCTTCCTCCCGTCCATGGTACACGGAATCTTGTGGTGAGGCTGTTGCCCAGAAACAACTTGCCTTCGTCTCCTGGAAAGCAAATCCAACGGAAGGAAATCTCATTTCCTTTCACAAAGCCCGAAACAAGTGTGTGTCCACCCTCAGGAGAGCCAGGAAACAATATCTCTCCGTTCTCAAGACCGAACTCTCTTATCTGTCTCCCTTTTCCAAACCTGGTGGCGTCTGGTCAAATCTGTTTCTGGTGTTTTTTCCCCCTCCATCCCCTCCCTTACCTCAAACGGCTACACAGCTGACTCCGCACGTGAAAAAGCTGAATGCCTCAACTCTGTGTTTGCCTCTAAATCTTGTGTCCCAAACCCATCCCTCTCCGTACCCAGCTGCTCCTGGACTCCGTGTCCTTTCCTCCTGACAAGGTGGAAAAGTTTCTGTCAACCCTCGACTCTGATTCTGCAACTGGACCTGACGGCATCAGCCCACGGGTCTTAAAATCCTGTTCTTCTGCTCTTTCACTCCCTCTCTCTGTTCTCTTCACCCTCTCTTTTGCTCAAGGTCAACTGCCATCTGCTTGGAAATCGGCCAACATCACCGCTTTGCACAAAAAAGGTGCAAAAACAGATCCTAGCAACTACAGACTAATCAGCCTTCTCCCAATTATCAGCAAAGTCATGGAATCCATCATTGCTTCGGATATGAAATCTTTCCTCTTTTCCAATGGCTTGATCTCTGATCATCAATTTGGTTTCAGACCAGGTCACTCTACTCTGGACATGCTGCTTCTGCTGTCTCAACAATGGATGGAGGTCCTCAATGCCAAACAGGAAATTAGAGCTGTCTCCCTCGACATATCACGTGCCTTCGATACGGTCTGGCACCCCGCTCTGCTCACCAAACTCTCCTCCTTTGGTATCCATGGAAATCTCCACGCATGGCTGGCGGACTTCCTCTCTAGTCGTAGTCAACGTGTGGCCCTGAATGGGTTTCTCTCATCTCCTCTTCCTGTTCAGGCTGGAGTTCCCCAAGGCAGTGTTCTGGGCCCTGTGCTTTTTCTGGTCTTCATCAATGATCTCTCTGACTCTCTTGAAAATCCTCTCTATCTCTTTACTGATGACTCCACTCTCTGCAGACCTGGACAAAATCAGACTGGGCAAACCAATGGAACATGTCTTTCAATCCTGACAAATCTCACACTCTTACGATGTCTCTCCGAAAAGACCGACTGGACAACCCTCCCATCTACTTTCTGAATAATCCTCTCCAAGAAGTTCTGTCGCTCAAGCTTTTGGGTCTCACTATCTGCCATGATCTTTCCTGGGAAAACCACATTTCCAAGCTGGCCTCCAAAGCCAGTTGCCGACTGGGCATCCTCCGTCATGTCCTTCCTTGGCACACCTGAGCTCCTCACCACATACAAGGCTTTCATCCGCAGCTCAATGGAGTACTGCTCTCCCCTCTGGGCTGGTGCTCCTGCCTCACACCTAGCTCGTCTTCACGCTGTTGAAACCAAAGTGTTCAGAATCATTGGAATCTCCCGCGATGACGCTATCTCCGTGGGCCTTTCACTTAATCACCGCAGGCAGGTTGGTGGTCTTTCCGTCTTCTACCGACTCCTCTCCGGCCTTGCTCCCCCAGCTCTCTCTGGGCTCTGTCCCCCAAATATTCCTGCAGGTCACACAAGATCTGCCTGCAACCCTCTTATGGTTAAACTGCCAAAATCAAGACTCTCTGCTCACCTTCACTCCTTCATTCCTCTTTTCTCCCACCTCTGGAACAAACTCCCTCACTCTCTTCAATCCCACTCCTCCCCCCAGGTTTTTTAAACGGCTGTTCACCACCATCTCTTATCTTCCCCAATCCAAAACCTTGATCTTTTCTACCCCCACTAATTTCACCCCAAATCCACTTTTTTGAGGTGACCTTTGACTTCTTTCCTGGAAGTCCTTGGTGTCCTTGCGTTTTATACCTATCCTGCCTCACCCCAGGCCCTCTCCCTCCAAAAACATCTCCCGATGTCCCTGCTCTCAAATGTTGTGTTTGTGTGCTTCCTCCCCCTTCTCTCCCCATCTTGTCGACCGCTCCCCTTTTTTACTTTGTTTGCTTGTTTGTTTGATAAATGTTAGCTCTTTCACGAGGCTCGACTCTGTATACAAAAAAAAATAAAATAAAAAAAACTGAAAGGGAGGAAACCCGGGGTGTGTTCAATTATCAAGCAGCTAGCTAGCGCTTACCAAGCTAGCTGTTCTTTTCCACAGTTTTGAATGGAATGCTTGCTCGAATGCTTAAACCACTTGGCGAGCGCTTTACAAGAAACTTGGTAAATGAGTACACCCCATTCCACCCCCCCCCCCCCCCCCCAATGTTCTGGAGGCCCGACCCTAGATCTACTGTAATCTATATATCCCAGAGAAGAATTACCCTTCATGCCACCCCCATAATGAGCAGGTGCACTGGTGAATAAAATGTACAAATACAGTATATGATTTATATGTTCTCGCTGTTGGTTTGGTGAAGTTTATTTTGGGTACTATGCAAAGTGGACATGGACGGGCTTTGCAATTTGGGATGCTTTCTAGTTTTCTTTGAAAATAAAGTGTGTCGACTCGCAACGGAAGCTGCATGTTTGTTTAATTAATTATTTATTAATTTTGAAACTCATGACAGAGCTAAAATTAATGTACACTGATAATGGGAAGGGCAGGCACAGCTGAAAAAAAATATTTTTGGGAGTGATCGAGGAAGCGGTCAGTTGCATTTTTAAAATCTGATTGAAAAAAAAAATACAATTTTCTTGGGAGGTTGGGTTAATTAGAAGTGGAGTATCAACTTTTACTTAATAAAAAAAGTTTCTCCAAGAAGCATTTCCATGTTTCAAGATGTGACAGGCAGCATTCCTGCAATCCTCACACTTATTATATAAAGTATTTATATTGTAGTAGTTATTATTATTATTATTTTCTGCTCTTATTTTGCTAGATTTCAAACTTCAAAACTGCACATTTTATTGAATCAACGTTTAAAATAAGTACAGTGGAGACGTGTGACATCAAAAAGCTCTTTTGTTCATCAGGTGCTATCAAAGTCAATAAGACAAATCATTTGACTGAATAACGTTCAGGTTTGGCCATTCAAGTACCGTATAGTGAGTGCTTGGTTGCTTTCGGCTCCTCTACATCGCCTGTAGTCATACTTTTGTTTAGAACTCCTCTTCCGTGCCAAAATTCCAAATCTTCCAAATCTTGCACGAGCCTTGATCTTGTATCCAAAAAAAATAAAAAATGCTGTCCCAGGTTTTTTTGTTTTTTTTTGGGATACAGTTGAGGCTCATGGAAGGGCTAGAACACAGAACGGACCAGGTCCCAACAGAACGAAAATAAGTTTTAGGGATAATATAAGTGATGTGGGGACGAATGAAAACAAGAGGAGGGCACAGGGGTGACAAGATGGAAGGTGCACGGAACATATCTGGCTTAATCTCTCGACGACCAATGGGATACAGGTATATACCTGAAATCGCATTTAAACTTCAACACCTTTTGGCTCGATGGTTGTGTGAATGTTAATGGGAACCTACTCAACTATCAATTTATTAAAGGATAAATAATTGCGTTTTTTTATGCACTATTTAGGTTCTTTGCTAATTTGCTTTTCTTTGTGATACAAACGCATATTTTGGCTAAATTTACAAACACTTTCTTTCTGGTGTATTTTTTTTCTTCAATTTTGCATCAAAGTATATGAGCGCCAAGCTAGCAGGATGGCCGAGAGGTACGCACACTCACCTTTAAGCTGGCTAGCCTGGGTTTGAATCCCGACCCAACTATAAACTGTCATCCCGGAGCTTCACAGGCAGGGTGATCCATCAATGTGTGTGCCGTCCATAATATATGGACGTTAAGCTGGGTGTCCCGTCTGCCAGCATTAGTTGGTGGACGTTAAAAGATCTCACGGTGTCCTTTGCAAAGGGGAGGTGAGCTATCCCTGGCACCTTGAATAAATTACAAATTCCTGCCCTGATTGTTGTTGGGAAGGCAATGGGAAACCACCCAGTTTAACTTGGTGGCACAAGGTATGGTACATCAGACTCAGAAGACCTGTGCAGCAAGGAAATGCTAAACATATTGTATGTGGCAAAGGTAACTGTAATAAAATAACCAATTGAATGGGTAATTTGATCGTTTGAATTGCGAATAAGCTGTTTGTTCGATAGCTGCGTAACCAAATGCAATAATTGGCCGTGGACATTGTCTTCGGGTTAAACAACGGTAACGTCTGATGCAGGACAAGGCATCGATACACCTCTTTCGGATGAAGGTTTGAGGCAAGCGCGGGCAGCTGGGGATTTCCTCGCGGACATTGCTTTCACACACGTGTACAGCAGTGATCTTCAACGTGCACTGCAGGTATGAATTTTCTTTGTGCATAGACAACATTTCACCATCTAAAATGGGCTGCGGGGTTGGGGTTATCTGTGTGGCCCGTGGGTTATCCGTGTGGCCCGTGGGTTATCCGTGTGGCCCGTGGGTTATCCGTGTGGCCCGTGGGTTATCCCGGTAGCGTGTCAGTAATCCAAGGCATTGGTGAGGTATTTCTTTATGCCTCCACCGACGAAGCCACCGGAGGCATTATGTTTTCAGATTGTCTGGTGTTGGCTTAGTGGTTAGGGTGCAGGCTTGGGATCCTAGGATCCTGGGTTCGAATCCCTGTCGATTGCTGAATTAACACCAGGGGGGTTGACTCAGCCTGTCATCCTTCCGAGGTTGGCAAATTGAGTACCAGTTCACTGGTAATTCCTTGTGTGTCGCAAGAGGCGACTAACAGGGTTGGCGGCAGGAAGGGCATCCGGCCATAAAACATTGCTTCAAAAAAGGGGACCACGGTGCCCAAAATAGGCCAACCCCTGCTCTGCGGGGAAAAATGGCCTCTAAAGGTGGTTCGATTGTCTGTCCAGCTGTCCGACCATGCATCCGTGATAGGTTTTCGTTACCGCAATAACCTGAGAACGGCCGAAGGGATCCAAGTCAAACATGGTACAGGTATGTATAATGATGTAAAGATGAACTGATTAGATTTTGGGGTCACGAGATCAAAGGTAATCATGGAAGGTGTTCATTCCTTCCATGGAAGGTGAAAAACCCATTTGGGTCATGTTAGGTGAAAATCCTGCTGCCGTGATAACTAGTGAACCAGTGATGGAAGTTTAACCAAAGTTGATATAAGTATGTATAATGATGTAAACATAAACGGATTAGATTATGGCGTCAAAAAGTAAAAGGTCATGCTAGGTAAAAATTCGGTTACTGTGCTAACTTGTGAACCAGTGATGAGATTTTGACCAAACTTGGTACAAGTATGTATTATGATGAAAAGATGAACTGATTTGATTTTGGCATCTTGGGCAGGTGTTATGTCAGGTAAAAATGTGATAGTTGAGAACAACTAAAGGGATTTAAATCAAATTGGTAAAAGTATGTATGATCATGTAATGTGGGTGGAGGCATATCGGTCGACGTCTAGACGTCAGAGTGCTGTTCTAATTTCATCTCAATTTGAGCAAGAGAAACAAGTTGCTCAATTGATGAGGCGGGCATGTGATTGGTGGAGTTGGGACGGGCGGGAGTTTCACTTGTTTGTTCCCAGACAGCCGAAGCGATTTTGGAGAGGAACAAACGAAGCTGTGCACACAAGATCGAGGTCGATTCCCGGTTACGAGAGAGGGTAGGAATATTTGCCCTCAAAAGCATGTGTTTTGCAGCATCGCATCCCCATGGCATGTTGTACCCATCGACAATGTCACGGGATTTTTCACTTTTGCCTATGCTACATAAACCTGCGTTATCATGGAGGTCTTCGGTGGGTTTAAACCCTTTCCTCCCCGTCCTCCTCAGGTTTATTTTGCACACATCTAAGATTAGGTTGTGGAACTGGTGTGGTCAAGTTGTAAATTGATAGATATACCAAGCTTCTATATATTCCTGATTTAATATAGTTGTTGTTTTGCTTAAACCATGTTGACAGAAGTGGTTCATTCCTTTTCGGGTTATTTTTTACTCTCGATCCCTACTTTACAAGGTGGGCCCCTTTCCTTCTTTCGTGGGGAACCTTTGAATCTATTGTTTATATCTTTCCTCCTGGGGCAACTGGCATCCCTGGTGAATCCACTTGCATTCAGGAACCACATGTGGAAACATGCAAATGCTTTCACTTATGAGGTTTTGCTTCAAAACACGATGAAAGTCGATGAGGTATGCATAAATGCTTCGACGAGCTTGTGCAGTCACTGTGTACAAATGACTATTCATCAAGTTCTGTTTAAGTCTATTCATCATTTTGTCCCATCACCTGTTTCTTACCCTCAAATTGAATTGTGTGGTGAAGAAAATGCATTCCAACAGCTGGAAATTTTAACTCGTCTGAAGATTGCTTTTAAATATTCCGCAGGCCAGAGCCTAAGTATGGTTAGAGCATTAGCTCTGAGACTGGGAGGTCAGAAGTTCGATTCTGACCTTGGTCAAGACATACCAAATAAATAGAAAAATGGTACTTGCTGTTTTCTTGCTTGATGCTCAGCATTTGGAGGATAGAGCATGGACAAACCTAATGGGTGGTGAGGGGAGGGATTAGTTACACTCTTGTACACGGGGTGCCAAAAATAGCAAAACATTCTCCCAACTGTAACTGTAGGAGTTAACGTCGAGTTCATCACTACTCAGTTACAAGCCGACTCCCTCTTGGCTGCAGAGTTACGGGTTGGCGGAAGGCAAGCCTGTGGAAGAGCTTCGAGCAATGGCACGAGCAGTGGGCCAAGCCTGTCCGGAGTACAATCCCCCGGGAGCAGAAAACCTACAGCAGGTCTTGAGAAGTCACATTCGCACCCTTTCTTAACTCACACATACACCACCATCACATCTCTAGCAACTTCCTGCAGTACATTTTGTGGTTAGACACATCACGTGCTCTACTTTCACAAGCTGTGCTTCTTACTCCCTCTCTGTAATCGTTTGCTTCTTACAAGTGAACAGTTGCAGTTGGGAGTCACATTTTTGCATCATGGACAAAAGGAAATTTTGCCCAAGTGTGTAGATCTTCAAAATATAAAGACAAGCTGTGCACTTAGATGGATGTCAATTTCTGGCCTGAACAAGTTATCTTTCTAACTCCCTCTCTCAGCTGAAGCAACGAGTGCTCGAGTTTTTCCATTCTCTATGCGATTCTCTTGCCCCAGTCCAGTTTTGTTCTGGAGAGCTACCGTTGACCATCAATGGGAATGTGTCCTCGACCAGGAAACCTCAAACCGTCGAATCCATGTCTTCAACCACGTCTTCAACCACACAAACAGAGATAAGTCCACTCGAAACTGGTTCTCTTCATCAGGCGGAGAGCCAGAATGAAGGCCCAGGTGGAGACCTGGGTGCAGAGGTTCTGGTGGTGAGTCACGGTGGAACCATCCGCCAGTGGATCCAGCATCTAGTGCATGACCTCAGCTGCGCCATCCCACCGGGTACACACTCGCGACTCAATGTAGTGTCACCCAACACCGGCCTCTCTCGCTTCCTGCTTGTACTGCCGGGTGGCGGACGGCCACCCACTAGCATTCTCTGCATCTACCTGCACCACAGGCAGCACCTTCAGGATAAAGACAGCCTGACTGTTCCCTTGTGATGTGCCTGGGCGTTAGCTCTGTATTTCTTTGAACTCGTTTAGATAAAGATTATTGTATTGCAGTCTTTTTGTGAAAGTAATAGTTTTAGGATTAAAGCTCAGTGTTGTGTTCAGCATTAAATAGTGGGATGGTTATGATTATGTGCATCATTCTCCTTACTCACACAAGTAAAGAATTGGAATGACCTTGGAAAGTTATTAAAGCTGCCAAACTATAACCATGGACCGACTACTTGGCACTATCCATCTTTCTTCTAATGTCTGCATTGAAGAAGATTCTCTCTCTTTCTCTCGGCTATTGTATTATGAAAAGCTTGCTTAATTTGGTGAAAGCTGGTGCAGTATTTAGCATTCCAAGTGGACGATGGATGCACAAAGTCAGGTGACGTTAAGCACTGTTACAACCAAATTCCACACTTATCTCAAGGGTGCTTGCTGCAAACAATTCCTGGTGGCCATTTTTCTGATTCTCAATAGCAACTGGCCTCCTGTGTAGTACATGCCGTTTTAAGCACAGTAGTACGTAACGAATGGCACTTTAGCTCGATCCCAAACAATTTTACTATTACGAACGAACAGTTTGATGAATTTTATTTAAAACCACTATAGCCAGTACATTAAGCACTGTGGCCAAATGGAAACTGCAGGTCAAACAAATTCTAGTTTTTGGGTCAATGCCTCAGCAGTGTGTTGTGTGCTTGCACACCATGGATGTAACGGGTTACTCTCTTTTATTATTATTATTATTATTACTATATTATTATCATTATTTGCAAGGAGGAGGTAGTGGTAGAATGGAAGTACCTTGGTTTGCCACTGTATATGGAGGTAAGGTCGTGTGCAGGGATAGAGACGAGCACTTTATATAGTTGTCTGATCGGGTTTTCTACCAATTGAGCCACATATTGATTGATGCAAAAGCTTTCGTTTCCAGCAGGAATGGGAACACATCGACCGAGGAGTTTGATAATGTCCATGCTGGAGGGAACGTATCTTTTTGCCATGGATTTAATTGCCCAGACACAAAAGTGAGTTACTAACTTGTATACGTAATTGCAGTATCATTACTGTTAAACACAAATAAACCAAACCGTTGACGCACCACTCCTGCGGTTAATTGGGTTAATACGGAAAATTGAAGCTTAAACTTGAAAGCTGCTTTTGTGTAATGGTTTTTTTTTTTTGTCTTAATTGTCAACCTGTCGTCTTGTCTTCTTTAATTTGTCTGGTACCGGCCAGGGCCCGTCACAGATTATTTGTTGTACGAGTGCAGGGGGAAGGGGGATAAGAGCTAAGAGCTTTGTGATGGAAAATTTATTTTGAAGTGATTGCAAATAAACAATTTGCATTCTATGGTGTTCACTTTTTGTCTCTCTTGGGTGCAATTCATCCTTAACGTGGAAGGATGGCAGACTCCGATTTGAAAAGCTGAGCATTACCATATCCAGTCATAAGTTTTCACTTTGCCTTATCACATGGAAATAAAACCCCAAACGAAACGAATGCAACTTCAATTCCCCACCAATTTCCGTGGAAGCAACCACATTCGTGGCTGGCTGTGAAATGGAACGTGGCTCTCGCAAACAATCGGAGAACCACAAAAGCAAGACAATGTCACCTCTTCTTAAGTGAAAAAAATTATGAATGATCCGATCTAATAACCACTTCCTTTTTTAACAAATGCAAGGGGCACAGTGCTTCAGTCAGCGGTTGCACTGCTTCCAGCTGGTGATTTAAGGAGGCAGGTCAACGACAAGATGAGCATAACATCCATAAGCATCTAGATGTGCACAGCTAAGGCCTTATCCATGGGAAGTGGTGAGCGTGAGAGTCGAAGCGACACGGAAGATCTGTGGCAGCATTGCGCTCAGCTGGTAGAACATGTCATCTGACAAACCCTGTGGAGACAAGGCAGTGTGTTCTAGACATGCCATACAAATACATTTGTCTACATCACCAAGGATGGTACATCATACCAAAATACGCAATTTGGTGTCTGTCTGTCTGTCTGACGACGATACATTTTGGCATTACTTATACAATCTCAACCAAACCTGATATGATGATTAAGAGTCACATGATGGAGGTAATAGCGACTTCATTCGCACCTCTCTCCAAGGGGGTTTTCTTCCTTGAACAAATGCCGTATAAACGTGCATAAATAGCTTATTGTGGCGTATTGGAGGGCAAGCCAGAAGTAAAAAAAGATTATAAACCACAAACACTTTTGATTACCTTTTGAAACAGTCGCTACTATTGGTTAACACTAAACTGAAAGGGAGGAAACACAGGTTGTGTTCAGTTACCAAGCAGCTAGCTAACGCTTGCCAAGCCAGCCGTTCCTTTACGGTTTTGAATGGAGTGCTTGCTCAAATGCTTAAACCACTTGGTGATCTCTTCACAAGAAACTTGGTAAATTAGCACACACCCAATGTTCTTGAGACCCGCCCATAGATCGACTAATTTATATACCCCAAAGAGGAATGACCCTTCCTCCCCCCCCCCCGGTCTGTGGGTGTACTAGTCAATTAAATTGGCCACAGGTGGACTCTAATGAAGTTGTTGAGACATCTCAAGGATGATCAAAGGGAATTGGATGCACCTGAGCTCAATTTGGAGTGTCATATCAAAGGGGTTGATTACTTATTGACTCGAGACATATCTGCTTTTCATTTTTTATTACTTTGTAAAAATTTCTAAAAAAAAAAAAATCCACTGATCAAAATCCCAAAAATCCAAAAATCCAAAAAATCCAAAAATCCAAATGGGGGTATTATGTGTATATCAGTGACAAAAAAAATCTCAATTTAATCCATTTTAAATTCAGGCTGTAACACAACAAAATGTGAAAAAAGTAAAGGGGTGTGAATACTTTCTGAAGGCACTGCACATGCTCCTCCATGAGCCTTGGAGCACTACAAAAACAAAACACAGAGGGGGTAGGCAATGTTTTCCCAACAAAAGCCCAGGAATTTGAGATTTGCCCACTACACCAGTACTTTTGAAAAGGGAGCATGGGGTCTTAAATGTAATAATAATAATAATAATAATTCTAATAATTCATTTATTTTGTATAGCGCTTTTCCAGAAGCACAAAGGCGCTTTGACAGAGTGGAAAACATAATGCATAACAATACATGAAAACAACAATTGCAAAAAGACAAGAATCAATAGGGAAATATTTAAAGCAAAATGAGGGAGAAGGAGAAGAGATAGTCAGGGGTTAAATGCTGTGGGTTGAATGTTGAATGCAGTGTTGAACAGGTGGGTCTTTAGTGATGTTTTGAATGTGGTGAGTGAGGAGGAGTCTCTGATGGTGTGAGGTAGTGAGTTCCAGAGGGTGGGAGCAGCGATGGAGAAGGCCCTGTCCCCCCAGGATCTGAATTTGGTCCGGATGGAGGGGGTCAGGAGGTTGGTACCAGCAGAGCGGAGGTTGCGGGTGGGAGTGTGTCTGGAGAGGAGGTCAGCCAGGTAGGATGGGGCCAGGTTATGGAGGGCTTTGTATGTCAAGAGGAGGATTTTGTACTGGATTCTCTGGGGGATGGGGAGCCGGTGAAGCTTGTAAAGGACAGGGGTGATGTGGTCACGGGTCCGGGAATGGGTGAGTAGACGGGCAGCGGAGTTCTGAATGTATTGGAGTTTATTGGTGATTTTTGAGGGTGAACCATAGAGGAGGCTATTGCAGTAGTCCAGACGGGAGGTGATGAAGGCGTGGATGAGGGTTTCTGCAGCCGTGGAGGAGAGGGATGAGCGGAGATGGGCAATGTTTTTCAGGTGAAAGAAGGCTGACTTTGTGATCTGTTTAGTGTATTTGTCGAAGGAAAGGGTTTGGTCAAAGATGACGCCAAGATTCCGGATGTGAGGGGAGGTGGCTACTAGGATACCGTCGATGTTGAGGGCAAAGTTATGGGTGGATTTTGTGAGCGTTTTTGGGCCAATGATGATTATTTCAGATTTATCACAGTTAAGCTTGAGGAAGTTGATTTGAAGCCAGGATTTTATTTCAGTGATGCAGTTTGTCAGGATAGAGTGGGTGTCGGTGGAGACGGACTTGGTGGAGATGAAAAGCTGGATGTCATCGGCGAAGCAGTGGAATTGGAGACCATGACGGCGGATTAAGTGACCGAGGGGGGACAGGTAGAGGATGAAGAGGAGGGGGCCAATAACTGAACCTTGGGGGACACCTTGGGGGAGGGGAGCAGTGGGGGATTTGCAGTTATTGATGGAGATGAACTGGCGTCTGTCAGAGAGGTATGATTTAATCCAAGAGAGGGCAGTGCCGGTAACGTTAAAGGTGGATTCAAGTCGGGTGAGGAGGATGGTGTGATCAATGGTGTCAAAGGCAGCGCTGAGGTCGAGGAGGACGAGAATGTTGAGGTTGCCAGCGTCAGAGGAGAGGAGAAGGTCGTTGGTGATTTTGAGGAGAGCAGTTTCAGTACTGTGGTTGGAGCGGAATCCGGATTGGAATGTTTCATACAGGTTATTGGCAGAGAGATGATGTTTGAGTTGAGTGGCTACAGCGCGTTCCAAAACTTTTGACAGAAAGGGTAGGTTGGAGATGGGTCTGAAGTTGTTTAGGGTGTCAGGGTTTAGACCAGGTTTTTTTAGAATGGGGGTAACAGCAGCAATTTTGAGGGAAGGTGGGACGATGCCTGGAGACAGGGAGGAGTTTATTGTTGCAATGATAAGTGGAGAGAGAGCAGGGAGGGAGGCCTTGACAAAGCTGGAGGGGATGGGGTCAAGAGTGCAGGTGGCAGTTTTCATTCCTATGAGGAGTTCAGAGAGGTCAGTCGGGGAGATTGGGGAGAACCGAGACAGGGGATGGCAGGACAAGGGGGGGCAGGTGGTTGGAGGAGGAGCGGGTGCGGCGGTGGTCAAGCTGTTGTAGATGTTGTCAATTTTGCGTTGGAAGAAAGAGAGGAAGGAGATGCAGTTGTCTACTGTGAATGACTGGGTGGTGGTGTTCAGGGGGCGGAGGAGTTTGTTTATTGTCGAGAAGAGTGCTTTTGGGTTTCCGGAGCCAGAGTGGATAATTTGAGAGTAGTAGGCGGAGCGGGCGCGGGAGAGGGCATCTTTGTAGTGTTGTAGGTGGTCCTTGTAGGCTTGGGAGTGAACTGTGAGACCCGTTTTATTGCGGAGTCTTTCAAGTTGGCGAGCACGAGTTTTCATCAGGCGGAGTTCAGGGGTAAACCAGGGAGCAGAATGGGTGAAAGAAACTGTTTTGGTTTTTACAGGCGCAAGCTGGTCAAGGCAGGAGGAGAGAGTGTGGTTGTAGTAGTCAGTGAGGTCGGAAGGGGTGTGGAGGTCAATGAAGGGAGAAGTGGACATTTTTTCCGAGAGGGTGGATGAGAATGAGGTAGGTGAAAGAGCGTTTAGCTTACGGAAGTTGATAGTGCGATAATGCCTTGGTGTTGGGGCGGGGATGTTGATGGTCAGAGTGATGGCTAAGTGGTCAGAGAGGGTGAGGTCGGAGCCAGAGAGATGGTGCAAATTTAATCCAGTGGAGCAGACAAGGTCCAAAATGTGACCACGGATATGGGTAGGAAAGTCGACATGTTGAGTGAGGTTAAAGCAGGTGAGTAAATCAGTGAAGTCAGTGGTTATTGTGGAGTCAGTGGAGTCCATGTGGATATTGAAATCACCAAGGAGGAGGATTGAGGGAGAGAGGGAACATAGCTGGGTCAGAAAGTAGGAGAAGTCAGACAGGAATGATGGGTATGGTTTGGGAGGGCGGTAGACGACAGCCATGACTGACTGCGTGCGACCAGAGAGTTTAAAAGCCAGGTGTTCAAATGATGGAGCAGATGAGATGGAGATGAGGTTGGTCTTGATGTCTTGACGGTGGATAACGGCAATTCCACCACCTCGGCCCTTCCGAGCGTGGTTTATTGACGTAGGAATATCCATTGGGTGTGGTGAGGTTGAGTGTGTAGTAGTCCAGAGGTTGTTGCCAGGTTTCGGTGAGACAGAGAAAGTCCAGTTTGTTATCCAGGATGTATTCGTTCAGGATGAGGCATTTGTTGTTGAGGGACCGGGTGTTGAACAGGGTGAGCTTGATGTTGTTTTGAACAGCAGGGATGAATTCAGGTGATTTAGCCAGGGTTCGTAGGCAGGAGGTGCGATCGTGTGCGTTGCTGTGACCAGGTGCGCTGGGACGAAGAGTGAGAGTGCGCTGAGCCGACCAGAGGACGGGGATGGAGTGACCTGATTGCAAATAAACAAACTTATGACCGGAGCCACGGTGAATGTACCTGGGTCGTCGGAGGAGTCCATTTGATTTGATGGCAGAGATGCATGATGGGGTGGAGCGGGTATTGAGCAGAAGGAGCCTTGCGGCGGAGTACCGTAGAGCCATGCCAGGCAGGAGCAGAGAGACGAGACGAGGCCAAGGTTGAGGAGGTGAAACAATGGTCCCAACCCACGAGAGCGGGCCTGAGGAAACGAAGGAGCCAGGTAGGTGAAGTCAGGAGCAGAGCCGGGACCAAGCAGAGGGCAGGCAGGAGCAAAGAGACGATCACGAGGCCAAGGTTGATCACGGCAAAGCGGCAAATGCAGCGGAAATCGACCGCCGCCGCTACAAATCTAGATCACGGCGGGAAACCGCCACCAAACCGCTGCGATGGTCACAACCCACGAGAGCGCGCCCGAGGAAACAGCGAGCAGGCGAAGGAGCCGGGCAGGCGAAGCAGAGAGCAGAGCAGAGCCGGTCCGCCGGGGCTCCGCGGGTGTCCTACCGTGCCTGGCGCCGCTATTCTCTCAACTTCCGGGAGTAGGTGTCGGTGCCCGGGGACGGATCTCGCTGTCTAAACATGGCGACCCAAATCGTGGCGACCCAACACGTGGCGACCCAAATCCGCAACTACTGTAGGGAGCCTAGATACACCCACACACCAGGTAAACAAGCAAGTGCTCACAGATCAGACAACTAGCCTAATATCGTGCATGAAGATGGAATACTTTACGATACAACATTGTGCAAACCATCAGGAGGGAAGTTTGTGGACTAATCACGTGGTTGGGAATGAAACCCAGAGTCGATAGGTACGCTACTTTTGAGCTATCCTGTGTTGAACCACGGAATGCTATTCTTATGCATCGACCCAGGATGTTTTTTGCAGAGTGAGCAGACGCCAGATATTTGGAAAAGTGAGCTCATGAAAGCAGTGACAGAACCCGATGCACACGTCATCGACGTGACATGCCTCGACACAGATGGAATTTATTATGCTGGTAAATAGTGACATGCTATTTACCTGTCCTCACTTAACCTCGTAGTTACGTTCTCAGGAAATGTGACTTTAAGAGAAACAATGTTTAGCGAATCACATTTTTCCCATTACAATTGATGTATAAACCATGTAAATGGTAAATGGTAAATGTAAATGGTAAATGTAAATATAAACCATAAACCATATAAACCATGTACGTATATATAAATCATGGGTTCTTCTGAACATTCCTCGTAAGAAAAACAACCAATAAAGCTGAAATACTCCATGTGTAGTACATTCCTCAATGAAAACATTTAAAAATTAAATATATATTTTTAAATACAAAATATATATATAAATTTAAATAAGATACTCATCAGTGATGGGTGTGGAGGTTGTTTGTAGGGGTGGGGTGGGCAGACGGACGAGTGATGGGGTTAATGGATCTAAGGGGCAGGATCGTTTTGATCTTCTCTCCAGACGGCCAAGAGTCTTCCATATTTTCTATGAAACTGCTTTTATTACGGCCTATCTTAGTAGCACTTAAAGGTGTCAAACTTTGCGCACTTTCTTTCATTTCATCCGCATTATTAGGAATTGTTCTTACCGTTGTATGAGCTAGTCCAAGCGCTCTCCTGATATGATGCTTGAAAACATCTAATTTGAATACTTTTTACCCTCGCCTGAGGAGAGGTTATTGCATTTGAGTCCGTTTGTTTGTTTATCCGCACAGAATAAATATGATTTTCTCTGCAACTGTTGGTCTGATTGACAGGAAATTTTCACCATTGGTGCAACTCCACCTGTATAAGTTTTGTATGATAATTATGACATCATAGGTCACGTGGTTCGGCCACCACCTTGGAAAAATCGAAAAATTTTGCACCTCAATATCTCCGAAAGCACTGAATAGAAAAAATTGAGACATGGCTCATTGAAAAGAACTCTCCATGGGGAATAAACTATGTTAATGATGTCATAGGTGCCTCCATTATGACATCATAATTCGACAAGTACAAAACTTCATCCAATCAAGATGAAAGTTTTTGAGCATAATCTAGGAATAAACAAGCGTTACGCCTAGGTCCCCCGTCGGTGAAGTGATGTGAGTTGACAAAGTGGAAGACGCAGAAAACATGCTATGATATGATATTTCGCTCACAAGGTTCAGACATACATGGCGGCGGCCATCTTGGATTTTGACGTGGCGACCCAATTTTCAATAGCCTTCTTCCTTGTGCCTAGATACACCCAAACACCAAATTAGAAGTTGGTACTTTGCTTATTTTTCAAGATATTCATCTCACAAGGTTCAGACATACATGGCGGCGGCCATCTTGGATTTTGACGTGGCGACCCAATTTTCAATAGCCTTCTTCCTTGTGCCTAGATACACCCAAACACCAAATTAGAAGTTGGTACTTTGCTTATTTTTCAAGATATTTCACTCACAAAGTTCAGACATATATATGGTGGTGGCCATCTTGGATTTTGACGTGGCCACCCAATTTACAATAGCGTTTTTCCTTATGCCGAGATACACCCACACACCAAATTAGAAGTTGGTACTTCGCTTATTTTTCAAGATATTCATCTCACAAGGTTCAGACATACATGGCGGCGGCCATCTTGGATTTTGACGTGGCGACCCAATTTCAAACAGCGTCCTTCCTTGTGCCTAGACACACCCACACGCCAGATTAGAAGTTGGTACTTCGCTTATTTTTCACGATATTTCGCTCAAGTTTCAGACATATATATATATATATGGTGGCGGCCATCTTGTATTTTGACGTGGTGACCCAATTTTCAATAGCATTCTTCCTTATGCCGAGATACACCCACACACCAAATTAGAAGTTGGTACTTCACTTATTTTTCAAGATATTCATCTCAAGGTTCAGACATACATGGCGGCGGCCATCTTGTATTTTGACGTGGCGACCCAATTTTCAATAGCGTTCTTCCTTATGCCGAGATACACCCACACACCAGATTAGAAGTTGGTACTTCACTTATTTTTCAAGATATTCATCTCACAAGGTTCAGACATACATGGCATCAGACATACATGGCGGCGGCCATCTTGGATTTTGACGTGGGTTGCACCCACACACCAAATTTGAATGCGGTCCTTCGCTTACGCACGCACGCCCGCCCGCCCGCACGCACGCACAAAACTTCATCCAATCAAGATGAAAGTTTTTGAGCATAATCTAGGAATAAATTAGTTTAGAAAAAAAAATTAATGACGTCATCGGTCACTTGGTTCGGCCGCCATATTTGTTTTAACACAAAAGCCTTAAAAACCACTGAAAATACATCCTGGCGAGTGATTGCTCTTTCTTGTTTTTATTGTTTTCTTACGACCGGACTCGCCACTTATCGAATATTTTGACTCGTCTTTATAAGGGATTGAATCATGCTTCAAACAACATCAAAATGACATGATACAACTGTTCAGCGTTTACACACATACACCTCTACGTCTACGTGCCACAAAGTAGTAGAGTCTGAACAGGCAAACAATGTAATAGCGAACGTTGCGACATTAAAAGGAGATATTGTGTTTCCTCTTGCGTCTGCGACGTTATAACCACACAACGTTTTACCGAATCAGTTAACTGTGTAATTACTGTATGGCTATATAATCATTTCAAAATAACTGACCTGGAATTGCACAGAAGACACTTGCAGCAGCAATTCTTTAAATTTGTATCAAAACAAACAGTCGTTAAAGGTGCATGCAATTACTCATTTTGAAACAACCTGACCGTTATGTATCTGCCTCACCGGTGGAACGAAGAACTGAACCGTGCGCGAAACGCCACCGTCCCACGATGCCATTTCCATCATAAAACCTGTGGCGATAATGATTTGCAAGATCGACAGATGATTGACCTTGACTCAAGCAAACACATTATTCAAACACAACTATTAACGAAATAGTTCATTGAACACCCTATGACATGCAGTCTTGAGAAAAAGGACATCTTTTAGGGTTCTTTAGGGATTTTTTTTTTTTTTTTTTTTTTTTTTTTTTGTATACAAGATCGAGGCTCGTGAAAGAGCGAATGTTCGTTTTAGGGAAGGATGTTCGTTTTAGGGAAGGGTCTTTTCATCTTTTGCTTTATGTTTTCGGCGCACAATCTATATTTCCTACGACCCGTGATTTTGTCCAACTCTTTATATTCCCCAAAGCTGACAGCACAATTGACAAATTTGATTGGTCGTGGTGGTGTTCAATTTTATCCAAGTACCACGAAACTACAGGTTTTTGGAAGTGCCAACAAGGCGATTTGTGTTCTATAATGTTCAAGTATACAAGTAAATTTAAATAAAATTAAAGTTTTAAAGGCTGTACAAAGGAAAACCTTTTTTGAAAGTTTACCACCATTGATGTATCATCTTATACACCACCTTATTTTAACACATTCAATTATTCTTCATGCCTATTGTTTGTGTCCTTTATGACGTCCCCAAAAACTAAGTTCCTGGTTGTATGATTTTCAATTTTGTTTGACTGCCAAGTGCCAATTAAGCACACAGACAAACTATTACCTCACTCATCTCCACACATGAATGATCAGGATCCCGTACAATTTGCCAAATTCGGAGCCAAAGTACCTCCAAACTTTATAGGTCAGGTCAGTCTTCTGGGACTGCCACTGGTAACATGTAACCCAGTGCTACGTCCAGCATGGTCGGATTGTCGGCAACTAAACCGACATCCCTCACTGGCTTTACTAGTGGGGAGGGTGACTGCCAGGACCAAAAACAACACGTGGCAAAGGGCGGATGAACTACTGTAGGGAGCCAATGGCCATCCAGTAAAGACATGGCGTCCCCTAAAAAACACCCATCCGGTTTGGACCGGTTCAAGTCATACCAAAGACTTTAAAAATGGTACACGCTGCTTCCTTGCTTGAAAAGAATAGAGCACGGGCAATCCCCATCGGTTGGCATCCATGGGGAGGAGGAAATTCCTCTTGAAGAAATGGCCCGTGAAAATGGTACGGTGAAAAAAGCAGCACCATTGTTTTGATGTCACTGATACCCAGAGTATCCCAGGAAGTGAGGGTAGTGACGGCACTTCCCCCAAGCTCAGTGGCTGTGTTAAGTGTTTGTCTCGTCAGTATGTCCATGTGTGTGTCGGCTCTATTACGAGCCTTAGCCCAAGTATTAAGAAAAATGCAGGTTCATGTTCCGATTTGTGTTCCATAGTGTTCAAAACATATGATAAAATTGAAATGAAGTAGTTCTTCGATCATAGAGACGTCTGTAGACAGACAGACGTAGCCAAATTTAACCAACTGTTTAAACCTACTTTTCGCTTCACGTGCGCGAGATAATTACCTTGTGCATTGCCAGAAGGGACCAGAGAGGCTATTGCCATTTGAGTGGGTGGACAGATGTGCACCTCACAGATCTACTTTAATATAAATCGTTCATTTTCAGCTCTATTTCAAGGTAAATCAGTTCATTCTCAGATCTATTGTAATCTATATACCGCTCTGCAATATTAAATACTCAGTCTTATTGTCAATTTGGACAGAGACGATTTTAATGAAAATGCTGGCTGAGATAATGGCTACCCTATCGGGCTGATAAGGCCCATTTCAACATACAGTTTAAGAGAGAGATTTTAAAAAATCATTGCAAGGGGTGTAGCAATGAGATGTACTGCATCTCATTTATATTGCTTTGCTGCAAAGCTTCCGCAATCATAAAATCTACACCAATTCCAAATACTGAGAATTCCTATATCTGATCATTATCGATTTCCATCTCCCACACCTTCTTCCCATACTTTCATCCTTATGTGAAAAATGCTACATTAGTCAATCACCGATTAATCCCTGGTGTTGGGCTAGCGGCTAGGGTGCCGGCTTAGGATCCAAGGATCCTGGGTTCGAATCCCGGTCGATCGCTGAATTAACGCCAGGGGGGTTGACTCAGCCTGTCATCCTTCCTAGGTCGGCTAATTGAGTACCAGTTCACTGGTAATTCCCTGTTTGTCGTTAAAGGCGGCAAAAAGGGTTGGCGTCAGGAAGGGCATCCGGCCGTAAAACATTGCTTCAAATAGGGGACCGAAAAACAACAACAACCACGGTTCCCGAAAAAGGCCAACCCCCACTTTGCGGGGAAAAATGGCCTCTAAAGGTGGTTTTAGTCAATCACCGATTGCAACTTCAACTCATTTCCCAACAATTTCAGTGGAGGCTGCCATGTGCTGGCTCTGCGGATCCCTGGCTGGCCGTGAAATGTCAAATGCTTTTTTTTTTTTACAGACAATTGTGGACTCACAAGGCGAAGACAGACTTCGCTGTGCACCACTTGGTCAGTACACATTTTACACTCGGGAACTTGAGTTGATGCTCATTTTGGGGAGACTTTTTGCATGACGGACTTGTCCAATGTGTGATGGAACACCCTCCAGCGAATACAGAGGAAACATATTGACGATTTCTGCTTTTGGCAATGTAATTTTGGGACAGTGGTGTGAGCGAAGAGACACCACCAACATTCATTTTTTCTCCAAGCCTCATACCTTTGACACACTTGAAAACCAGTTCTGCTCTCTTGAGACACCAAGACTCACTCATCTCCTACAGACACAGCAGGTGACAAGATGAAGAGCAAAATTCTCCATCACACGTATGACCAGGCCCAAAGCAACAAATTTCCACTTACTTCAGACATCTCATGTACGAGTAGCAGAGGAAGAGTGAGGGTTGTGATGTCACAGGTACAGCAAACCTATTTAGCAAAACAGAAACGGATAGAATCACAAACGAACTGTTAACTAAAGTGACAGGTCGGTCAATTAAATACCTGTATTTTGTATGATCTACTCGGTGCCCACAAAGTCTTCCTCAATCATTAGGCAAATCAAGCACCACTTGGATAGCTTCCAGTCGATAAGACAATCATAGCATAGCCAGGATGCAGCACTTTAAATTATGGCCATACAACTGAAAAATAAATCTGGAACAAGCATTTATTTTTTTATTGTGATCTTCGAGTTCAAAAACGATGGTACAGGTAGCTGGGTAGCAGTGTAAAAGGTGTTGCATGCAGAATATGACATTTATTACAGCACAACAGATGCTCAAACCTTGATGATATTCCTGAGGCCTGTGATGCTGGGATGACGGGCAGTCATGCGCCCCGACCGTACCTCATCATCCACGCACAAGTGAAATATTACTTGCACTTCCACCAGGTTTGAGTGCCACGTCACATACACATCGCCTTTGGTGGAAATATTGAGGGGAAAAAATCATTTTAAAATGCTTTATCAATGTACAGATTTTAGCTTGCTAGCCGAGCGGACAGATCGGATCTGTTCCAAGATGCAAAGCCAAGGTTCGTGCTTTAGCTCCTCAATGAAAAACGTAATACTTATCCACATGACATGCCGAGGGTTTCCAGAGAGCAAGGCAGGTGTTTCAGGGTCCCCATTTACTTTCTCCAGAGTAAAATTGCACCCTTGGAAAGTGAGCTCTTAAAATCAATGTGACCAGCAGCTTTTTAAAGAGGTTGGGACAAGGCTGTGGTTATGCAGAAGCATAGTTCCTGCTGTGCAGGGTTTTGTGGCCATCTATTATTATGTAAACAAATGTGGCAGAATTTTGAACCCCCCCCCCCCCCCCCTTCTGCCACCTCTCCCTTTTCCTCATTCCTCTTATCTCTCCCAAAGCTTTTCCCTTCCTCTCTTGCTCTCCCTCTCTTGCTCTCTCATGCTTTCTATGTCTTATTCTCTCTCCCCACCTTACATATTCCCATAATAATAATGTGTTGGGCCAAATCGAGCCCAGGCTCGATGGGTCCAAATTTTTTTTCTCATTTTGGCCCCCATCTTCAATTTCCTTCCCTTTTTCTGTTGATATGTAACAAATAGATAGTCGATTATGCATCGATACTCATTCTTTATTACCACATTTCACATAGAAATGTAGCTTTATAACCTTTGGCTGCCTTTTAGCCATAGGGGCAAAGGCCATGAAAGCAAAAGCAACAAGTAGTCTGACCTGGGGACATGTTTTGTAGATTTTTTTCCACACCTTTCTTCTGCTCATTCAGGTCTGCTGTGTGTCTCTTATCTGTCAAATGTGGACAGAAAAGACTGAACATACTGATTGGTTGAACAGTAACAACTGTTCATAATACACTAAATTCACATTCAAAGGATGTAACTGATACGAATTCAACAACACTCTTTGTTTTATAGCAAACTTCGATATATACTACATGGCCAAAAGTATGTGGATATCCGAATATCACACCCGTATGTGCTCGTCGAACATCTCATTCCAAAATCATGGGCATTAATATGGAGTTGGTCCCCCCCCCCCCCCCCCCCTTTGCTGCTATAATAGCCTCCACTCTTCTGGGAAGTCTTTCCAAGAGATGTTGGAACATTGCTGCGGGGATTTGCTTCCATTCAGCCACAAGAGCATTCGTGATGTTGGGCGATTAGGTCTGGCTCACAGTCGGTGTTCCAATTCATCCCAAATGTGTTTGATGGGGTTGAGGGCTCTGTTCAGGCCAGTCAAGTGTTTCCACACCAATCTCGACAAAACATTTCTGTATGGACTTTGCTCTGCACACGGGGGCATTGTCATGCTGAAACAGGAAAGGGCCTTCTCCAAACTGTTGCTACAAAGTTGGAAGCACACAATCGTCTAAAATGTCATTGTATGCTGTGGCGTTAAGATTTCCCTTCACTGGAACGAAGGGTCGCAGCCCAAACCATGAAAAACAGCCTCAGACTATTATTCCTCCCCCACCAAACTTTACAGTTGGCACAATGCCTTCGGGCAGGTAGTGTTCTCCTAGCTTCCGCCAAACTCAGATTCATCCGTTGGACTGCCAAGTGGTGAAGCGTGATTCATCACTCCAGATTACACGTTTCCGCTGCTCCAGAGTCCAATGGCAGCGAGCTTTACACCACTCCAGTCGACGCTTGGCATTGCGCATGGTGATCTTAGGCTTGTGTGCGGCTGCTCGGCCATGGAAACCCATTTCATGAAGTTCCCGATGAACAGTTGTTGTGCTGAAGTTGCTTCCAGAGGCAGTTTGGAACTCGGTTGTGAGTGTTGCAACCGAGGACAGACGATTTTTACGTGCTACACATGCTTCAGCACTCGGATGTCCCGTTCTGTGAGCTTGTGTGGCCTACCGCTTCACGGCTGAGCTGTTCTTGCTCCTAGACGTTTCCACTTCACAATAACAGCACTTATAATTGACCGGGGCAGCTCTAGCAGGGCAGAAATTTGATAAACTGACTTGTTGGAAATGTGGCATCCCATGACGGTGCTACGTTGAAAGTCACTGAGCTCTTCAGTATGGCCCATTCTACTGCCAATGTTTATCTATGGAGATTGCATGGCTGTGTGCTTGATTATATATACCTGTCAGCAATGGGTGTGGCTGAAAGCTGAATCAACTAATTAGAAGGGGTGTTCGCATACTTTTGGCCATGTCGTGTATTTGTACACCCAGAGGCAGAACTTCAGTCATTTGTAAATGATCGACTGATTTTTCCAGATGACTGGATCTTCAGCTTGACTCGACAGTTCTTCATCAAAGTTTTTACCATCTCAAGCCAGAACCTCTCCAAAATGGTGGGTCCACGACCTTAGTTTCAGAAACATTCAGGCAATGCAAGCTCACTTTCTTAACTCTGCCCATAGCTTAAAGTTCTATCTTTCGATGTTCACCTTCCTGCTTGAAGCTTTCATGTATTATACATTCATAATCATGATGCCTTTCCTGCTTATTCCAATTCAAGCTTGAGGTAGTTGCATTCGATGATGACCTAAGATTATGGAATTGTGAATACTACACAAGCTCAAAAAAATGGGACATTTTGTCTGAGGACAAAGTATGAGCTCCAACACTTCACCACAAGGTCACCCTTGACTGTTGCAGGCGAGGATACCTTATATCATACATTTAATATGGAATACTAAAATAAGTCACAAATACAAACCATCTCAAAATTCAAAGCCCATCCATGTCCGCTTTGTAATCAAACTAAACTTTTATCATCAAACATCAAACAAAATCATAAAACAAAAACAGCTAAAAAAAACGTACCATTTATTCATTTTTATTTCTCTCCATATTCTCATAATAAAGGTTTGTTGAAAAATTTATGTGAAAAGATCAAATGGTAAAAAGTTATGGCCTGGATAGACACACTGGAGCTCAATGGTAAATACATAAAGAAACAGAAACAATTAAAAAACCCGGCCATCTCATGCAGCACAACAGTGGACTGGCTGAAAAGGCCCATTTATACTCACTGTGACTTTGCTCTTTCACATTTTGACCCAATTATTCATTAAAGTTCCCCATGTTCTCACAATAAAAGTTCGTCACACACACACACACACACACACACACACACACACACACCCCCCCCCCCCTCCTCGTCGTCTCCTGCTGTACGTGGGACAGACCAAGAGGCAGTCTAGCAGTGCAAACAAAACAAAGAGCTTGTCGGCTTATTGTACCTCCCTTTTCTCTTTCATGGCTTTGTCGGCACGAATTTGCCACCAGCACAACGTTCTGCAGCGTTTCAAGTTGCTGTTTCACGGTGGAGAAATGGAACTCAGTCGACTGTTGGCAAACTTCAGCAAACTCTGTGCAAACAAGGCAAAACGGAGCAAGGATGGAGGTTCAAGAACCCATTGAGACAATGATTCGAGCAAGCCGGATGACGAAACAAACAGCCACACGATTAACACTGACCATCAACATTAACATTTAATGAACATGAACACTGAGCCACATGTCTTCTCTTCTAGACTTGGTCATGACAAACTTCCCTGCAAATGTCTGCTGCTCTTCTTCTGCTCCAAACGGTTCATCTGACCATATGCTTGTTAAAGTGGCCATCTCTCTGGCCATTCTCAGAGAGCATCCTCAGCGCTGACGAGTCTGGCATTTCACTCAGGCCAACTGGCATGGTCTTCAAGCAGCCACCAATCATCTGGACTGGTCTCCCATCTCTGCTGCTTCTGACATAAACTCATCCTGGGAATTCTTCCAAAGTAAATTGCTCTCTCTCATGCACAGATTTATCCCATCTCGTCTTCAGTTGTCTTACCCTTCCTCCCGCCCATAGTACACGGAATCTTGTGGTGAGGCAGTTGCCCTGAAACAGCTTGCCTTTGCCTCCTGAAAGGCAAATCCAACAGAAGGCAATCTCGTTTCCTTTCACAAAGCTCGGAACAAGTGTGTGTCCACCCTCAGGAGAGCCAGGAAGCACTATCTCTCCACTCTCAAGAGTGAACTCTCAAACCTGTCTCCCTCTTCCAAATCCTGGTAGCGTCTTGTCAAATCTGTTTCTGGTGTTTGTTCCTCCTCCATCCCCTCCCTTACCTCAAACAGCTACACAGCTGACTCCGCACATGAAAAAGCTGAATGCCTCAACTCTGTGTTTGCCTCAAAATCTTGTGTCCCAAACACGTCCCTCTCTGTACCCACCTTACCCAGTCGTACCCAGCTGCTCCTGGACGCTGTGTCCTTCTCTCCTGACAAGGTGGAGAAATTTCTGTCAATCCTCGACTCTGATTCTGCAACTGGACCAGACGGCATCAGCCCATTGGTCCTAAAATCCTGATCTGCCGCTCTTTCACACCCTCTCTGTTCTCTTCGCCCTCTCTTTTGCTCACGGTCAGCTGTCATCAGCTTCGAAATCAGCCAACATCACCGCTTTACACAAAAAAGGTGCAAAAACAGATCCTTGCAACTACAGACCAATCAGCCTGCAACCAATTATCAGCAAAGTCATGGAATCCATCATTGCTTCGGATATCAAATCCTTCCTCTCCTCCAATGGCTTGATTTCTGATCATCAATTTGGATTCAGACCAGGTCACTCTACTCTGGACATGCTGCTTCTGCTGTCTCGACAATGGATGGAGGTCCTCAATGTCAAACAGGAAATTAGAGCTGTCTCCCTTGACATATCACGTGCTTTCGATACAGTCTGGCACCCGGCTCTGCTCAACAAACTCTTCTCCTATGGAATCCATGGAAATCCCCACGCATGGCTTGCAGACTTCCTCTCTGGTCATCGTCAACGTGTGCTCCTGAATGGATTTTTCTCATCTCCCCTTCCTGTTCAGGCTGGAGTTCCCCAAGGCAGTGTTCTGGGTCCTGTGCTTTTTCTGGTGTTCATCAATGATCTCTCCGACTCTCTGAAAAATCCTCTCTATCTCTTTGCTGATGACTGCACTCTGTGCTGCTCCATACCTCATCCCTTAGATCGACAGTCTGCAGCCTCCTCACTCTCTGCAGACCTGGACAAAATCACAGACTGGTCAAACAAGTGGAACATGTCTTTCAATCCTGACAAATCTCACACTCTCACTATGTCTCTCCGAAAAGACCGTCTGGACAATCCTCCCATCTACTTTCTCAACAATCCTCTCTAAGAAGTTCTGTCACTCAAGCTCTTGGGTCTCACAATCTGCCATGATCTTTCCTGGGAAAACCACATTTCCAAGCTGGCCTCCAAAGCCAGTCGCCGAATGGGCATCCTCCGTCGTGCGAAGTCATTCTTTGGCACACCTGAGCTCCTCACCACATACAAGGCTTTCATCCACAGCTCAATGGAATACTGTTCTCCCCTCTGGGCCGGTGCTCCTGCCTCACACCTAGCTCGGCTTCACGCTGTTGAAACCAAAGCTTTCAGAATTATTGGAATCTCCCGCGATGAAGCTAACTCTGTGGGCCTTTCACTCACTCAACGCAGGCAGGTTGGTGGTCTTTCTGTCTTCTACTGACTCCTCTCTGGCCTAGCACCCCCCATCCCCCCAGCCCTGTCTGTGCTCTGTCACCCAAATACTTCTACAGGTCGCACAAGATCTGCCAGCAACCCTCTTCTGGTGAAACTGCCAAAATCAAGACTCTCTGCTCATTTTCACTTTCATTCCTCTTTTCTCCTGCCTTTGGAACAAACTCCCCCACTCTGTTCAATCCCACTCCTCCCTCCAGGTCTATAAAACAGCTGTTCACCACCATCTCTTATCCAAAAACTTGATCCAAAACCCCCATCCAAAACCTTGATCTTTTCTACCCCCATTAATTCACCCCAAATGCACTTTTCTGAAATACTGACTTCTTTCCTGGAAGTCCTGGCTGTATCCATGTGGTTTTTACCTCTCCCACCCCTCACCCCCTTCCCACGCCTCCTCCCCCCAGGCCCTTTCCCTCCCACAGATCTCCAGATGTCCCTGCTCTCAAATGTTGTACTTGTGTGCTTCCCCCCTCTCTCCACATCTTGTCTCCTGCTCACTTTATTATGTCTTGTGTGTCCGTTTGTTTTTTTTTGTCATTAATGTTAGCTCTTACACGAGCCTCGATCTTGTATACAAAAAAAAAAAATCCCATTATCAGCACAACCTGTAAACCACACAAATCAGAAGGTACAGGTGGTACAAAACAGCCACATGTGTTTTTGGTATCCATGTTAACATTTCTTTCCACAACAAGAAAACTCCGCGAGGCCCAATCCCTGACCACGCTTGATGCCACTGTCGTGGTCGATACACTCATCGACGAGCAGCACAAGGGCAGCGAGGCTGGATGAGTAAACAGACAGGGCAGTTTGCAAGCGCTGGGCTCGGAGGCCACCAGGTCGGCGGTGTCTTGGCTGGCACAGATCCAGTGCAGCTCCACGTAGCAGCCGCAGGTTATGCATGGTCTTCTGTTGAGCACCTGTAGAAGATCACAACTCCTGCTTTTGTTGTTGCTTATGAAAAGTTTTTCCAAACAATGATCAGTTGAGCCAAAAAAAAAAAAAAAAATCGCACCCATGTCCAAAGGAAGCGGTGCAGTTTGGCAGTATGTGTGCAATCCATGCGAGTTGCAGGACTTCCAGATGCTGACTTTAGAACCCTTTAGAATCACCCTTTAGAACCGTTTAGAACTCAATAGAATTACCCATTAGAGCCATTTAGAATCCTCTAGAACCCAATATAATTACCCGTTAGATCCCTTTAGAACTCATTAGAATTACCCGTTAAAACCCTTTAGAATTACCCCTTAGAACTACCCTTTCGAAGCCTTTATAATTGCCCTTTAGGACCGTTTAGAATTACCCTTTAAAATCCTCTAGAATCACACTTCAGAACTCTTTAGAATTTAACACGGTGGGCTAAACAGGTTCTTCTTCTTCATTTTGATTGACAGATGGACAGATGGAAGGAAAGACATTCCCAAATATTGAAGCGGCTTCAATGCTTAAAAAGACATGTAGGATCATCATAATTACTATTGGGAATTACCGACTGAAGTTCTGCATTTACTACATCAGTCACATGACGTTTGCATCTCCACCAGGTTGAAAAGTAAGCTTCAACTGATATGGATGCGGCAAGCATAGAATGGTGGGAACTTCTCAAAATGGTATTCATTTGTTGCACTGTTTGGCATAACAATGGACAAAGCCAATGGCCTGGCAATTCACTCTAAAGCTTCCAAGTCTTGTGACTGTCTGTGCAGCATGACGGCTGAAAACACTCCACCAGGAGGCCCCAGGTGGATTTCAAACATAGCATTCGTCATCCGAACAAAAACGCCTAAACACCTCTAGTGTTGATTGGGAGTCATGAATAACAACAGCTTTAAATTGAGATAAATGATACAAACAACGATACGAACAACAAAAAACAACAACGAACAACTGATTAATGCGAAAACATGCAGTTCGTGTGTTTCTTCGTTTCTGCTCCTTTTTCACCGCATCACATACCCAGGTGTATGGTGAAACTCTCCTCGAGTCGGGGGAACTCTTCTTCTTCCTCTAGTTTGTTCTCTTGGACGCCGCTGTCCCGCGAGTGTGAAGAATTCCGTACTTCAGCCTCATTATGTGACAAGCAGCAGCCCAACCTCAACAACAGCAAATGAAACCAACAATGTTTTGCGTATCCTAACACTTTAAACACTTACAAGGGACTTTAAACACAAAAAGCATTTCATGTTTCATAGTTTGAAATCCAGTCAGTCAATTACAAGCGAGTTTATAAACAGACCTATGGGGATAATTTGATCATTCATAATTATGATGGCTTGTGCCTTGTTAACCCAGATCCATGCTAATCAGGAAGGTGATCAATAAATAGGGAGTGTCCCAGAATGCAATGACCTCTGGGGTGGTCAAAAACCTCTGCTTCATCATCATGTACCATGCCCTATGCAGAGCGTTGGTGCTGCTGAAGTAGTTACGAGGGTATTATCCTGGTCGGGTCACCGCTCCGACCCAGGAAGTCAAGGCAGGACTCTAAGTAATTTGGCCAGGGTGCCGGGCGATAGCTCACCTACTCTTCATGAAGGACACCATGGGATCTTTAATGTCCACCAAATAATACCGGCAAACGGGACACCCGGTGTAAGGTCCATCCGAGGAACGGCACACACATTGATGAATCACTGTTCTTGTGAAACAACGGGATGACAGTGTATACCTGGGTTGGGATTCAAACCCAAGCTAGACAGCTTAGATGCCAGTGTGTGTACCTCTAGGCCACCCTGCCAGCCATTCTCTGTTTCACATGTATACAAAACACAAAGTGCTTCCACCTCGTTTACAAAGAGCCACACACCTGTTCCTGGCAATATCCAGGTTCTTTAGGTCACCATAGGCCTGCAACAGCCGCTCTTGGAATTCTTGCTTCTGCTGTTCCATCAGTCGACCGATCTCAGAAAGCCATTTTGCCTCCAATGCCTTACACATTAAACAAACAAACTTAACAACATAATTAAAAGGGAAGGGAAATGCATTAAAAAAAAAAGAAGAAATTACAGAACCTAAGCCAGGAAATGTGTGGCTGCAGTGTGTGCCATCTATATTTTATAGCATGCCCTGCAGTAATTCACTCTCTCTGATTCAATAACTCCGTAATACCAATAAGTACCACAAGGTGCTGGCATTCACATCACCTTCCAGTTACAAAACATTGTGATTTGGATATACTAGGGCATGCCCGTACTATATCTATATCTAAAATTATATCCCCCCCCTCTATTTACATGAAATGGTTTGGTCCAAAGCGAACGGCTTGCGAGTACGGTGACAATCCCCCCCCCCTCTATTTACATGCAATGGTTTGGTCCAAAGCGAACGGCTTGCGAGTACGGTGACAATCCCCCCCCTCTATTTACATGCAATGGTTTGGTCCAAAGCGAACGGCTTCCGGAGTTTGGTAAAGAAATCGCCATCGCGTGCACAAACGCGCAGGAAAGCGAATAAATCGCAAATTCGGTTTTATTAGTTTTAAAACATAGTTTAACGCCAACATAGTTTGCAAACGTGAAATAAATGAATACGCTGTCAAATGTGCCATCCGAGGCAGAGTGTGTCCTCCACGTTCGGCACACGCGATCGTTCGCTGCTCTCTGATTGGTTGAATCGTTTTTTGGACATAGCTCGGTAAGTAATTGTCCGATTAATATGAAACCTTGAAAAGGCACATCCTCGGGTCCCCAGCAATATACCTGGCAAGTTTCAAGTATATCGGACCGGTAGTTGTCGAGAAACAGCGGTCACAGACAAACAAACAAACGTACAGACGTACAGACAGACAGACAGAGATTACTGGAATTATAGATAGATACCATTGCTCCGTCATCATAGCGAGATTGAAATCCTGGAATGGCCTCGTACCAATTACCATTGCAGGTAAACTATCCGCAGAGGAACTGCATCAAATCAAAAGAGAAGGCCCATCAACGTCTTCTCAGTGCAACTTGGGATTGGTGTTAAACGCTGCCTTAAAAATGAATGAATGAATGAATTCATTCATTCTGCCTTAAAAGCAGTACCATATTATTCTTCTCTCCTCATTGTTCCTTTATCAAGGGTGAGGTCCATCGTAAAGAGCTCGTTTCTATCGTATCAGTTTCTATCGTAAAGAGTACATTGAAGCGCGATGCTGCGCGCGCTAATGCTTACGCAAGGAGCAAGCGGACAACGCGGTTCATAAAAGAGTCTTTATTGAAAGTACTCAAACTGCAGCACTGAGCTGCTCCGGGCTGCGCGCCCCGTGTATATCTTGAGGCCACGCCTCTCTCTCGGGCGTGGCCGCCGCCCACTTGGTGCGCGGAATGATGTCACCACGCCAGTGGGCTTTCGTGTCCGCCACAACATTATGAAATGTGGTGTCCAAATGCTTATATAATGGCCACAATTATTCCCACTCCTTGTGGGGTTGGCCAGGAGAAGTTTGGCCAAGTCATTCACGAACCAGCTGGCCAGGCCTGACATTCGAATAAGGTTAGGGCAGGAATTTGTAATTTGGCCATGGTGCTGGTGATAGCTCAACTCCTCTTCGCGAAGGACACTATGGGATCCTTAATGTCCACTGACTAATGCCGGCCGACGGGACACCCGGTTAACGTCCATCCAAGGGACGGCATACACATTGATGAATCACCTAGCTGACATGTAAAACACCAGGATGACAGGATGACATATATATTTACATCTTCATCTGTGTATCCTTGGCCGACACTCTGGATAGTCCTGTTCATTTCTGCATCTAAATCCCATAAATGGAATAATAAGGATATCAAAACAGGACGTGACCCTACCAAGGGCATGATAGAAATGGTAATAGTTTGGTTGAATTTATCATATATATTGTTATAAAAGTTTTTTCCAATGATCTACAATTACTATGAGTAGTATAGGTGTCATAAAACAATATAAAGACATTGTACCTGCTCCCTTTCAAAGTGCTGCACAGCGAGGATGTTTACATCTTCATCTGTGCATCCTTGGCCCACACTCTGGATAGTCCTGTCCATTTCTGCACTCTGCCTAGAATGTGACAATCACGGCAACTACAACTACACAAGAAAACCCAAAGTAGAGACAAAGAAAAACCACACATGGTCTTGTTTATTCAAAAAGGACACACAGGAATCTATATCTTGTTAAAAGCACAGGACACGGACTACCTTTCCTGCAGCGCACGCAATGCAGTAGCACGTCCTGTCATCCGCTGTTCTACTGCAAGCCCCAGCTGATGTTCAAGGTTGAGCAGAGGATGCGACAGCTCAGAATGGATGAGGGTACGATAAGCCTCGGAGAAATCTCCATCCACATCGGCTTCCAATTGTGGAGCAAAGCAAAGCCATGTCTAATCAAAGAGATGAAAACAATAAATACAATAGCAAAGTCTGAAAGCATCAGACAGGCCAAGATGTACTTTTTTTTCAGCTACACGACAGCATGAGATATCACCATGTGTTTGCCTGCAGTTGCTCAATTCAACTGCTGAGTTAATGGATAGGTCTCACTCTGAACAGTCTTGGTGCATCATGCATCCAGCTGCCTAAAGGACCTATGACCGGCTGTTTCATGTAGTGTTACCAGTAAGGTGGCCTGGCAGGATTACCGAGTGGCATACGCACTCTGCTCCAAGCTGCCTAGCATGGATTCAAACCCGACCCCTACTATAAACGGTCAACCTGGTACTTCGCAGGCAGGGCGAGGCATAAATGTGTACACCGTTCGTCAGAGGACGTTAAAGACACATCTGCCAGCACTGATCATTGGTGGATGTGAAAAGAACCTCCGGCGTCTCTCACAGAAAGTAGGCGAGTTATCGTCAGATTACAAATCTAACGAGAAAGCATCTCAAAATGCAAAGCCCGTCTGCGTCCACTTTGTATCCGAACTAAACTTGACAAAAACGGCGGTTGTACGTTTTATTCATTTGTGTTCTCCATATTCTCATAATAAAGATTTGTTGAAGATTTGATGGCAAAAGCTCAATTATTAAAAATGTTATGGCCTAGCAGACACACTGAAGCAAAATGGTATATAAATAAATAAACACGGAAGCGATTTTAAAAAACCTGCCGTCTCATGCTTGACAAATGCTGACCGGGCAAACGTGGTGTGGTGCTGACCGGGCCGCCGTGGTGCTGACCGGGCAAACGTGGTGTGGTGCTGACCGGGCCGCCATGGTGCCGGCTTCCGGTCCGCTCGAGCAAGGAGGCTTGCTTCGATCTCTCCACAGCATCGAAGTCCTTTCCAAGGGTGTGGTGCTGACCGGGCCGCCGTGGTGTTCGCATTACAGCCCGACCGAATATCGTCGCTTCGTGGCTGCTTTCCGCCGCCGAAATCCAGCGCGGCTTGGGCGATTCTGCCCCTGTTTGGAGAACACCCAGCGAGGCCTTCATCGGGGCCAAGCGAGCAAGGGCGTGTCGGGACCTGGTTCACGCCATTGGCCGAGTGGTTCGCACCAACCGGAGCTGTTTTCGGATGACGTGCTGATGTCCTTGGTCTTCACGCCAGGCTCTGGGCCGACTGGGCCGACGTGCATCGAAGTCCTTTCCAAGGGTGTGGTGCTGACCGAGCCGCCATGGTGCTGACCGGGCAAACGTGGTGTGGTGCTGACCTGGCTGACGTGGTGCTGACCGGGCAAACGTGGTGTGGTGCTGACCGGGCCGCCATGGTGCTGACCGGGCAAACGTGGTGTGGTGCTGACCGGGCCGCCATGGTGCTGACCGGGCAAACGTGGTGTGGTGCTGACCGGGCCGCCATGGTGCTGACCGGGCAAACGTGGCGTGGTGCTGACGGGGCCCCCGCAGCCGTGATGCCCCCCTCACTCCCCCCACCCCCCGAGAATTTCCATGTTTCAAACGTTTCCCAGTGTGTACCCTGGATTAGAATAGGTACACCGTATCCCTGCGAGTCGTAAGAGATGACTAAGAGGGTTGGCGTCAGGAAGGGCATCCGGCCATAAAAAAACATTGCCTCAAAAAGAGAACCATGACAATTACAACTACATATGGGCAGGGTACAGCCCGAAGTGGAGATCGGTTTCTGAGGTTTGGGACATGGAATGTAGGGACAATGACAGGGAGATCAGGAGAAGTGGTGGAAGTATTGGTCAGAAGAAGAGTGGACATATGTTGTGTGCAAGAGACGAGATGGAAGGGAAGTGGTGTGAGAATGGTGAAGGGTAGGCAGGGACAGAAATACAAGTTTGTGTGGCAAGGGTGCCTGGAGGGCGTGAATGGTGTTGGTGTCCTGTTTTCTGAGGAGTTTGTAGACAGTGTGGTGAGTGTGACTAGAGTGAGTGATAGGTTGATGATGGTGAAAATGATGAATGGAAAGCTCTTGGTGAACGTCATCTCGGGATATGCTCCGCAGGTTGGTCGGAGCGATGAAGAGAAGGACAAGTTCTGGTGTGCGATAGAGAAGCTGATGGAAAATGTGAAAGATGAGGAAGTTGTTGTGGTGGGAGGAGACCTGAATGGACATGTGGGAAGGAGTATGGATGGTTTTGAGGGAGTTCATGGGGGTTACGGATATGGTGTGAGAAATGGAGAAGGTGAAAGGATTTTGGAGTTTGCTGATGGAGCTGATTTGTTGATTTGTAATACTCAGTTCCAGAAAGAGGATAATAAGCTTGTTACATACACGTCAGGTGGGTCGACGACAACCGTTGACTACCTGATGGTGCGTAGGTGAGATAGGGGGCACCTCCGGGACACAAAGGTGACCCCGGGGGAGGAGGCTGTTTCACAGCACCACTTGGTTGTCTGCGACATAAGGGTGAAAGGTGCGAGGAGAGCTCGGCGGGTGAAGTACCAACCGAGAATGAAGTTGTGGAGGTTGAAAGAGGTGACAGTAAGGGAGGCAGTAAAAGAGAGGCTGAGTAGGGTAGAGGATGATGTGGTTGAGCTTGAAAGTGGTTGGATGTAATGAAAGCGAGTCTGTTGGGAGCCGTTGGTGAGGTATGTGGATGGACAAAAGGACCACCGAGGCACTCGGAAACATGGTGGTGGGATGATGAAGTTGGAAAGAGGATTGACGAGAAGAAGAAGAAGTTCAAGGAGTGGCAGAAGGCGAAGGGTACGGGAGCAGAAACAGCAGAGCATGAAAGTTATAAGGCAGCCAAGAAGGCTGCAAAGAAAGAGGTAGCAAAGGCGCAGGAGGCATGTAGGAAAATGTTCGGAGAACGCTTGGATTCGGAAGAGGGTCAGAGAGCAGTATTCAGGATTGCAAAGCAGACAGCAAAAGAGAGGTGTGATGTGATGGGGGTGAGTTGCTTGAAGGATGAAGTGGGACAAATCGTTGTGGACCCAGATGGAATTAAAGGAAGATTGAAAAGATATATGGAAATGCTGTTGAATACAGAGAATGAATGGGATGGCAACATAGAGAGTAACCCAGTTTTAGGACCGGCAGAGAAAAAAACTGAGAAGGAAGTTGAGGAAGCGATAAAAGCAATGAAGAGTAGAAAAGCGGGAGGGATGACGGGAGTTGTGGGAGATATGTTGAAGGCAGCAGGAAGTTGGGGTGTGAAGAGAATGACAGAGATCTGTAATCTGGCAGTGAAAGAAGGCCGTATTCCAGTGGATTGGGAACTGAGTACCCTCGTCCCTCTATACAAGGGGAAAGGTGACCCTCTAGAGTGTGGCTCGTACCGAGCGATAAAGTTATTGGAGCATGGAATGAAGGTATTGGAAAAGGTGTTGGAGAGGAGGATAAGGAAGAAAGTGAAGATCGACGAAATGCAGTTTGGATTTATGCCAGGAAGAGGAACGACAGACGCGCTTTTTATTGTGAGGCAGTTGCAGGAGAAGTACATGGAGAAGAGGTAGAAGTTGTTTCTTGGGTTTGTTGATCTGGAGAAAGCATTCGATAGGGTTCCACGCAAAGTATTGACATGGGCAATGAGGAAGTTAGGAGTGGAGGAATGGTTGATCAGAGTAGTGATGGCAATGTACAAAAGAGCGCGCACAGCTGTAAGGACGAAGGACGGGAACAGTGGTGAGTTTGAGGTGAAGGTGGGAGTGCATCAGGGGTCGGTACTAAGTCCACTACTATTTGTAGCTGTGATGGAGGTGCTGGCTCAGAACGTAAAGGATGGTTTACCGTGGGAGTTGTTGTATGCAGATGATCTGGTGTTGATTGCGGAGAGTATGGATGGACTGAGGGAAAAGATGACCAAGTGGAAGGAATGTATGGAGACAAAAGGTCTGAAGGTGAATATCGGAAAGACGAAGGTGATGGCAAGTGGTAAAGCATGTAGTGAGGTGGAAAGAACTGGGAAGTGGCCCTGTGCTGTGTGCAGGAAGGGTGTCGGAGTGAACTCCATTCAATGTACAATGTGCGCTGAGTGGGTTCATCAAAAATGTAGTGGTCTGAGAGGGTCATTAACTAGTGTGGCAGCTACATTCAAATGTAAGGTGTGCACAGAGGGAGCTGCAGATGGAGGAAATGTTGAGTTGGATCTTGGAGACGGCGTGAAGCTGGAAGGTGTGAAAACATTTTGCTACCTCGGAGACATGCTGAATGGAGAAGGCGGATCAGACTCGGCAACGGTTGCTAGAGTGAGATGTGCATGGAAGAAGTTTCGGGACCTGAGTGGCGTGCTGATGAGGAGGGGAGTGTCGTTGAAGCTGAAGGGAAAGGTGTATGCTGCATGTGTGAGAAGTGTTATGATTTATGGGAGCGAGACATGGGTAATGAACGTAGAGAAGCAACGAAGGTTGGAAAGGGTGGAAATGCGAATGGTTCGATAGATGTGCGGAGTATCGTTTAGAGACAACAACAACACAACAACATGCATTTTAAGGCCATTTTCCCTGCTAGAGCGGGGGTTAGCCTTGCGGTCCCCATGACAATCTTCTCCACCTTGCCCTATTTTCTGCATCTCTCCTTGTTAACCCCCTTGCCAGCATTTCTTCTTCCACCATCTTTGGCCAAGTCTTTCTCGGTCTTCCCCGTCCTCTACTTCCTTCGACATTAATTTCCATCACTCTTCTCAACCAGTCACTTTCATCCTTCCTCAATGCATGACCAAACCATCTCAACCTGTTCCTCTTCACAACATCAATCACAGGCTCCATTCCCATCATTTTGCGCAATTCATCATTTGTCTTCCTCTCTCTCAACGATACTCCACACATCCATCGAACCATTCGCATTTCCACACTTTCCAACCTTCGTTGCTGCTCTACGTTCATTACCCATGTCTCGCTCCCATAAATCATAACACTTCTTACACATGCAGCATACACCTTTCCCTTCAGCTTCAATGACACTCCCCTCCTCATCAGCACGCCACTCAGTTCCCGAAACTTCTTCCATGCACATCTCACTCGAGCAACCGTTGCCGAGTCTGATCCACCTTCTCCATTCAGCATGTCTCCGAGGTAGCAAAATGTTTTCACACCTTCCAGCTTCACGCCGTCTCCAAGATCCAACTCAACATTTCCTCCATCTGCAGCTCCCTCTGTGCACACCTTACATTTGAATGTAGCTGCCACACTGGTTAATGACCCTCTCAGACCACTACATTTTTGATGAACCCACTCAGCACACATTGTACATTGAATGGAGTTCACTCCGACACCCTTCCTGCACACAGCACAGGGCCACTTCCCAGTTCTTTCCACCTCACCACATGCTTTACCACTTGCCATCACCTTCGTCTTTCCGATATTCACCTTCAGACCTTTTGTCTCCATACATTCCTTCCACTTGTTCATCTTTTCCTTCAGTCCATCCATACTTTCCGCAATCAACACCAGATCATCTGCATACAACAACTCCCACGGTAAACCCTCCTTTACGTTCTGAGCCAGCACCTCCATCACAGCTACAAATAGTAGTGGCCTTAGTACCGACCCCTGATGCACTCCCACCTTCACTTCAAACTCACCACTGTTCCCGTCCTTCCTCCTTACAGCTGTGCGTGCTTTTTTGTACATTGCCATCACTACTCTGATCAACCATTCCTCCACTCCTAACTTCCTCATTGCCCATGTCAATACTTTGCGTGGAACCCTATCGAATGCTTTCTCCAGATCAACAAACCCAAGAAACAACTTCTTCCTCTTCTCCATGTACTTCTCCTGCAACTGCCTCACAATAAAATGCGCGTCTGTCGTTCCTCTTCCTGGCATAAATCCAAACTGCATTTCGTCGATCTTCACTTTCTTCCTTATCCTCCTCTCCAACACCCTTTCCAATACCTTCATTCCATGCTCCAATAACTTTATCGCTCGGTACGAGCCACAGTCCAGAGGGTCACCTTTCCCCTTGTATAGAGGGACGAGGGTACTCAGTTCCCAATCCACTGGAATGTGGCCTTCTTTCACCACCAGATTACAGATCTCTGTCATTCTCTTCACACCCCAACTTCCTGCTGCCTTCAACATATCTCCCACAACTCCCGTCGGCCCTCCCGCTTTTCTACTCTTCATTGCTTTTATCGCTAAACCCTGGTGTTGGGCTAGCGGCTAGGGTGCCAGCTTCGGATCATAGGATCCTGGGTTCGAATCCCGGTCGATCGCTCAATTAACGCCAGGGGGGTTGACTCAGCCTGTCATCCTTCCGAGGTCGGCTACTTGAGTACCAGGTCACTGGTTATTCCCTGCTTGTCGTAAAAGGCGACAAAAAGGGTTGGCGGCAGGAAGGGCATCCGGCCGTAAAACATTGCTTCAAAAAGGGGACCGAAAAACAACAACAACGATGGTCCCCGAAAAAGGCCAACCCCCGCTTGCGGGGAAAAAATGGCCTCTAAAGGTTAAAAAAAAAAAATTTTTTGTTGCTTTTATCGCTTCCTCAACTTCCTTCTCAGTTATCTTCTCTGCCGGTCCTAAAACTGGGTTACTCTCTATGTTGCCATCCCATTCATTATCTGTATTCAACAGCATTTCAATGTATCTTTTCCATCTTCCTTTATTTCCATCTGGGTCCACAACGATTTGTCCCACTTCATCCTTCAAGCAACTCACCCCCATCACATCACACCTCTCTTTCGCTATCTGCTTTGCAATCCTGAATACTGCTCTCTGACCCTCTTCCGAATCCAAGCGTTCCCCGAACATTTTCCTACAGGCCTCCTGCGCCTTTGCTACCTCTTTCTTTGCAGCCTTCTTGGCTGCCTTATAACTTTCATGCTCTGCTGTTTCTGCTCCCGTACCCTTCGCCTTCTGCCACTCCTTGAACTTCTTCCTCTTCTCGTCAATCCTCTTTCCAACTTCATCATCCCACCACCATGTTTCTGAGTGCCTCGGTGGTCCTTTTATCCATCCACATACCTCACCAACGGCTCCCAACAGACTAGCTTTCATCGACATCCAACCACTTTCAAGCTCAACCACATCATCCTCTACCCTACTCAGCCTCTCTTTTAATGCCTCCATTACTGTCACCTCTTTCAACCTCCACACCTTCATTCTCGGTTGGTACTTCACCCGCTGAGCTCTCCTCGCACCTTTCACCCTTATGTCGCAGACAACCAAGTGGTGCTGTGAAAAAGCCTCCTCCGCCGGGATCACCTTTGTGTCCCGGAGGTGCCCCCTATCTCGCCTACGCACCATCAGGTAGTCAACGGTTGTCGTCGACCCACCTGACGTGTATGTAACAAGCTTATTATCCTCTTTCTGGAACTGAGTATTACAAATCAACAAATCAGCTCCATCAGCAAACTCCAAAATCCTTTCACCTTCTCCATTTCTCACACCATATCCATAACCCCCATGAACTCCCTCAAAACCATCCATACTCCTTCCCACATGTCCATTTAGGTCTCCTCCTACCACAACAACTTCCTCATCTTTCACGTTTTCCATCAGCTTCTCTATAGCACACCAGAACTTGTCCTTCTCTTCATCGCTCCAACCAACCTGCGGAGCATATCCCGAGATGACGTTCACCAAGACCTTTCCAATCATCATTTTCACCATCATCAACCTATCACTCACTCTCGTCACACTCACCACACTCACCACACTATCTACAAACTCCTCAGAAAACAGGACACCAACACCATTCACGCCCTCCAGGCACCCTTGCCACACAAACTTGTATTTCTGTCCCTGCCTACCCTTCACCATTCTCACACCACTTCCCTTCCATCTCGTCTCTTGCACACAACATATGTCTACTCTTCTTCTGACCAATACTTCCACCACTTCTCCTGATCTCGCTGTCATTGTCGCTACATTCCATGTCCCAAACCTCAGAAACCGATCTCCACATCGGGCTGTACCCTGCCCATATGCCCATCGTTTAGAGAGAGGAAGACAAATGATGAATTGCGAAAAATGATGGGAATAGAGCCTGTGATTGATGCTGTGAAGAGGAACAGGTTGAGATGGTTTGGTCATGTGTTGAGGAAGGATGAAAGTGACTGGTTGAGAAGAGTGATGGAAATGAATGTAGAAGGAAGTAGAGGACGGGGAAGACTGAAGAAAGACTTGGCTAAAGATGGTGGAAGACGAAATGCGGGCAAGGGGGTTAACAAGGGGAGATGCAGAAAATAGGGCAAAATGGAGAAGATTGTCATGGGGACCGCAAGGCTAACCCCGCTCTAGCAGGGAAAATGGCCTTAAATGTATGTTGTTGTTGTTGTTGTCATGCTTGACATGCTGTGGCAGGGCTAATAAGGGTTATTTATAGTTACTATGACATTGCCCTTTTACATTTTTACCCAATTTTTAACTATTTTCTCCATATTCTCATAGTTAAGGTTTAATGAAAATTTTATGACAAAAGCTAAAATGATCGAAAAGTTATTGCCTGGACAGACGGACAGATACACATACAGAAGCGATTGCAAAACCCGGGCACATGATCCTGCCTGAACTGCGGGTAGCAAACGGTCTAGTCTTCTTGGACACTCCTCGCTATCTTGAGTGTGGTTGATGTCTACACAGCAAGCAACGCTTACGCTCGAAGCAAATTGACCAGATAGTTCACCTGTTTCATCTGAAAAGCCTTCTTCTCCTCTAAAGGGCAATCGATTCAAATTCCCACTCATAAAGTGGTGTCTCTACCTCTACTGCCAAGATAACTTGAAATAGGATCCCATCTTTTTGTCTGGATAGACAGAATTTGTGTTTGTCAACTACAAATAACATAGACAAATAGATTAGTTGGACAGCTTAATCCCCAGACAGGTGAAGTTTTAAAGATTATTTGAACCTAAAGTATTGTTCACCAATTTTTTTAAACTGAAAATAATTTAAAAACGTATTGATAGCTCTCAGAAAAAGAAAATTTCATGGGCACAGACCATGCTTCCTCTCCATCACAGAGAAGTTTGTGGTCAAGCTAATCTCTGCTCTCTTTACGCTCCTCTTTCACAAGCCTTTCATTCCCCTCAACCTCTTCCAGGTCATTTGCATTCATCTAGAGCTCATTGACTGTAGAAAGCTTTGTGCTTAGCTATCATCTCCTTTTCTATCATATGTGGAAGCACTTCCCTCTGGAGTCCATCCCATTGTACTCTTTCCGAGTTTCAAAATGGCAACCGATAGCAATCTCATGTCTACAATACGTAACTCATGATCCGTTATATTCTCACTTATCTCGTCTATCTGCAGCTTTCACACATCAAGTAGTTGCCTTCCACCTTCATTCTCCCTTTGTTGACTTTCCTCCCTCTGCCAACCAGATCCTCCATGAGCCTCAACCCAAGTATTTCATTTTTTATTGCTGGACATGATACCGATAGACTCTGCATCCTCAACCACATTCCCAGGATGGACCTCACCGTAGAGTAAGCAGCATCCCAAGATGCGAGCAGGTCCTCAAAACCGGTTTCATCCCGAGCCAGCCGTGCTAGCGCCATCTCTCCTGCCTTGTCTTGCAACTTCAACGTTTCAGACCGCACAAAATGGCTCAGCTCCCGATGCAGGTCTACAACACAGCGTCACAGCAAACAATGATGGGGCGCATGGGCACCACGGGTGAACGTTAACTCAGGGTTAAGATCAAACAGGCGGAGTGAAGCAGCACCAAAACAAAAACTGCATAGGTAAGCAGGTTTGGTGACATTCAGACACAATGTCAAGGTCAACCCAGTACCATTGTGGTTATTTTTCCAATCGCACAAGGTAGGCGTGTGAATGAAACCGCAATTATTCCCAATTCCGAAACATACACGATTGAATAGCATCCAGAACTTTCGCACAGCACGCACCGTCCTCGACGTAGCAGGGCAGACAGTGCTGCTCCATGATCCGGGCACAAAGGTGGTCCAGCGAACCATTCATAGGGATCTTTATCGAGTGGGAAATTTGCTCCTGCAACCCAGCAGGGCCAGCCTGGAAGATGAACCGGCGCTCCAAGACCTGCATCTCGCCTCCGTAGTCCTCCCTCATGACCGCAGCTGCTTTTGCTTTATAGAACGACTAATGAGGTATAGAGGGGAAACACCATCTGAGGAAAAGGGGACAGCAGTAGGTAGCTTCCACAACCTACCATACCCACATTATATATGCAAGTTATTGAATTCCTGCAACCTTTATCAACCCTATCGGTTTCTATGGTAAAGATGAGGTGTGATGTCAAAGTGCACCTTTAACAACCACAATTACTCCCACGTTTTTGTAGAATTGGCCAGAAGTTTCGCCAAGTCTTTCACGACAGGCTGGCCAGGCCTGACGACTACGGTTAAGGCGATCATTTGTCATTTGTTCGATGGTGCCGGCGATAGCTCGCCTACTCTTCACGAAGGACACCATGGGGTCTTTAACGGTCAACAACGAATGCCGGCAGACGGGACACCGGATTGACGTCCATCCGAGGGATGGCACAACACACGTTGATGAATCACCTTACTTGTGATACACGTGGGCGGAAGTTTATACAGCCGAGTCGGGATTCGAACCAAGGCGAGACAGCTTCGACTCGAGGTGAGTGTGCGTACCGCTAGGTCACCCTACCACTACCAGCCCTTGGTAGTTGGTGTCAAAATGCTTCGATAAAATGAAAACCAGGAAGACGACACGAATATTATTATCGACTGCACGACGTATTCAACTTCAAGATGTTGATCAATTTCATGCATTCAATCATGGCCTACCGGTAACTTATTTCTAACCCACAAATATTAAAAAACAAACAAACAAAAAACACAAATAAATGTCCGGATGCCGCAGTTTCAGGACCTTTTTGATGAAAAATAATGGAAAGCATCCGAGAATTATCTTGACTTTCGGTGATATTATAACATCATTCACGGATTCCACATTACATTTTCGTCAAAACAAGCTGACGTGCTTCTGCCCCCAGGATCTAAATGTAACTTATGGGGGGTAGCATCAGGTATTGACCAAAATAATTAGTTTCGAGTAATATTGGACTCTCGGTAACCTCTGACAGAAAAAACGGAATCCTTGCACAACCATAAAAATACAACCAGCTACACCGCAATAAACGCACAACTCGTGTATAAGTTTAAAAAGTGATTTTAAAAAATCAAGTCATATTGTAAAAAAGTAGATTATAAATAAAGCAGGCCGGATAAAGCAGAGTAATATATTGTTAACCTCGTATCAGCGACGAAGGTTATCATTAGAACCATTAGAACCGCCTCAGAACCAACAGCACTGCTGATCAAGCTCGAGTGGGTGACGCAATTCGTAGATTCCGCCTTAGAGTGACGTCACAATCGATGCTCACGCGGAAGAAGTGGCATAATGGTGATACTGTATGACACAATCGACCAAATTTATGATGAATATCCACATAAAGGTTAAACAGGGGTTGCTGAAGCTTAAATTAATAACCAGACATAGCATTGGAGATTTCAATCGATCCGTTTTGTTTGTTTTAAACTTCCAAAAACCTGTATGAATCGCGTCAACGTTGCGACTTGAACAAGCACTGCGTTTCGCTCACGGTACCGCTCACGGCACCGCTCACGGCACCACTCACGGTACCGCTCACGGCACCGCTCACGGCACCACTCACGGTACCGGCACGCATGCGGGAGCGCATTTTGAACCGATCCATGACATGATGACATCCAGCTACGACTTTCACCTGCAATCGTACATTATATGAGCTTTGTCATTTAAAATTCCACAATCCGTGAGTTCTTCACCCAAAACTTCGCGCTCCGTGAGGGGAGGGCGCGGGTGAGTTGTTTCCTGCGGACCCTCCGTACGGTTTTCCCGCCACTCTGGCACTGTGGTCAAAAAGTTTCCCTTTTCCTGTTCCCTCTCTCAAACAGTACAGAAGATGCCACGAACCGTGAGGTTTGTCTCTTCGTGCGGTTTTAAATGTAATGCCGTCATTAAGCGCCGGCACGGGTTGATCAGTAAATCGGTGGCCTAACGTACAAATCGGTGTTCCAAATCAAAATGTGTTTATTATGTTCTTTAAAGGCCACAATTATTCTCACGTTATTGCCGGGGAAGCTTGACTAAAGTCTTTCACGAACCGGCTGGCCAGGCCTGACGGTCGACTTAGTTTCGGGCAGGAATTTGTAATTTGTTCATGGTGCCGGCGATAGCTCGCCTACTCTTCGTGAAGGACACCATGCGATCTCTGTTGTCCACCGACGAATGTCGACCGACGGGACGGGACGCCCAGTTTAACGTCTGTCCGAGGAACGGCACACACGATTGATGAATCACCTTGCCAAAATACCATGTGCTATGATGCCAAAATACCATATGTTATGGTGCCAAAATACCATGTGCTATGGTGCCAAAATACCATGTGTTATGGTGCCAAAATACCATATGTTATGGTGCCAAAATACCATGTTATGGAGCCAAAATACCATATGTTATGGTGCCAAAATACCATGTGCTATGACGCCAAAATACCATATGTTATGGTGCCAAAATACCATGTGCTATGATGCCAAAATACCACATGTTATGGTGCCAAAATACCACGTGTTATGTTGCCAAAATACCATGTGTTATGGTGCCAAAATACCATATGTTATGGTGCCAAAATACCATGTTATGGAGCCAAAATACCATATGTTATGGTGCCAAAATACCATGTGCTATGACGCCAAAATACCATATGTTATGGTGCCAAAATACCATGTGCTATGATGCCAAAATACCACATGTTATGGTGCCAAAATACCACGTGTTATGTTGCCAAAATACCACACTATGGTGCCAAAATACCATGTTATGATGTCAAAATACCGCTTGTTATGGTGCCAATATACATGTGTTATGGTGCCAATATACATGTTATGGTGCCAAAATACCACGTGTTATGGTGCCAAAATACCACGTGTTATGGTGCCAAAATACCACGTGTTATTGTGCCAATATACATGTGTTATGGTGCTTAAATACCACACTATGGTGCCAAAATACTGTACCATGTTATGATGTCAAAATACCGCTTGTGATGGTGCCAATGTACATGTATTATGGTGCCAAAATACCACGTGTTATGGTGCCAAATACCACGTGTTATGTTGCCAAAATACCACACTTTAGTGCCAAAATACCATGTTATGATGTCAAAATACCGCTTGTTATGGTGCCAAAATACATGTGTTATGGTGCCAAAATACCACGTGTTATGTTTGCCAAAATACCACATGTTATGGTGCCAAAATACCACATGTTATGGTGCCAAAATACCACATGTTATGTTGCCAAAATACCATATGTTATGGTGCCAAAATACCACGTGTTATTGTGCCGAAATACCACGTGTTATGGTGCCAAAATACCACATGTTATGGTGCCAAAATACCACATGTTACGGTGCCAAAATACCACATGTTATGGTGCCAAAATACCACGTGTTATGTTGCCAAAATACCACATGTTATGGTGCCAAAATACCATGTGTTATGATGTAAAAATACCACATGTTATGGTGCCAAAATACCATGTGTCATGCTGCCAAAATACCACTTGTTATGGTGCCAAAATACCACGTGTTATGGTGACAAAATACCACGTGTTATGGTGACAAAATGCATGTGTTATGGTGCCAAAATACCACGTGTTATGGTGCCAAAATACCACCTGTTATGGTGCCAAAATACCACGTGTTATGGTGCCAAAATACATGTGTTATGGTGTCAAAATACCACGTGTTATGGTGCCAAAATACCACGTGTTATGGTGCCAAAATTCCACGTGTTATGTTGCCAAAATTCCACATGTTATGGTGCCAAAATACCACGTGTTGTGGTGCCAAAATACCATATGTTATGGTGCCAAAATACATGTGTTATGGTGCCAAAATACCACGTGTTTTGTTGCCAAAATACCACATGTTATGGTGCCAAAATACCATGTGTTATGATGTCAAAATACCACGTGTTATGGTGCCAAAATACCATGTGTTATGCTGTCAAAATACCATGTGTTATGATGTCATAATACCACATGTTATGTTGCCAAAATACCACATGTCGTGGTGCCAAAATACCATGTGTTATGATGTCAAAATACCACGTGTTATGGTGCCAAAATACCACGTTATGGTGCCAAAATACCCTGTATTATGATGCCAAAATACCACGTGTTATGGTGCCAAAATACATGTGTTATGGTGCCAAAATACCACGTGTTATGTTGCCAACATACCACATGTTATGTTGACAAAATACCACGTGTTGTGGTGCCAAAATACCACATGTTATGGTGCCAAAATACATGTGTTATGGTGCCAAAATACCACGTGTTTTGTTGCCAAAATACCACATGTTATGGTGCCAAAATACCATGTGTTATGGTGCCAAAATTCCACGTGTTATGTTGCCAACATACCACATGTTATGTTGCCAAAATACCACGTGTTGTGGTGCCAAAATACCACATGTTATGGTGCCAAAATACATGTGTTATGGTGCCAAAATACCACGTGTTTTGTTGCCAAAATACCACATGTTATGGTGCCAAAATACCATGTGTTATGATGTCAAAATACCACGTGTTATGGTGCCAAAATACCATGTGTTATGCTGTCAAAATACCATGTGTTATGATGTCATAATACCACATGTTATGTTGCCAAAATACCACATGTTGTGGTGCCAAAATACCATGTGTTATGATGTCAAAATACCACGTGTTATGGTGCCAAAAAACCACGTTATGGTGCCAAAATACCCTGTGTTATGATGCCAAAATACCACATGTTATGGTGCCAAAATACCACATGGTATGGTGCGAAAATACCACATGGTATGGTGCCAAAATACCACATGGTATGGTGCCAAAATACCACGTGTTATGGTGTCAAAATACCATGTGTTATGGTGCCAAAATACCACGTGTTATGGTGTCAAAATACCCTGTGTTATGGTGCCAAATACCACGTGTTATGGTGTCAAAATACCCTGTGTTATGGTGCCAAAATACCACGTGTTATGGTGTCAAAATACCCTGTGTTATGGTGCCAAAATACCACGTGTTATGGTGCCAAATACCACGTGTTATGGTGTCAAAATACCCTGTGTTATGGTGCCAAATGCTTCCCTAATGCATTGTTTCAGTTTATCAAAAAATGCCATACGTTGTTTTGCAACCTTAATGCCTAGGTCACACATAGGCGGATTTGTCGGCGACTACTGGCGACTGAAAAAATCGCCACCATCCGCCGACAATCGTAATGAAACCGTAATGGACGGTCGCCTGTAGTCGCGGTTATCGTCCCCATATGTTACCACGTGTTGGCTGCAGTCGGCAAGAGTCGCAAAGGGGCCAAAAAGTTTTTTAAATGTTAAAAAACGGCGCGTTCAGTCGCAATGGAAAAAAATCCGCCATGCTGTCGTGATGGAGCCGCCATGCTGTCGTCGGTATCCGTAATAAGAGCGTAAAGCGGCCGCAACCCAGTCGCTCATAGTCTTCCGCAATCGCCCCACAGAATGGTGCCAGGAATTGCCATATAAACAATGGAGAGCGACATTATCTTATTTAAATGGAGCGACATTATCTTATTTTTATCTTATCGACAAACGGTTATCGACAAACCACATGTCACGGACTGCTTTATAAACATTTATGACATCAATTGCTTATTTTTAGGTTCAAATAAACATACTCATCCACCATTGATGCATACACATTCCTTCAAGGTGAACAACACATCCGCAGATGGCGCAGACCCATCGGCCGATGGGTCTGCACCGTCATTTCTCGTGCATCCACAGATGGGCCAGACCCATCGGCCGATGGGACCGATCCACAGATGGGTTCCAACAATTACATTACAATGATACATCTTTATTAACTTTATAAATTGTACATCAAACATCTTTATGCTTCATGTCACACATCATTGAAATGAATAAAGGGAAATGTAAAATAGAGAAATAAAGATTTAAAAAGTTGTGTGAATCGTCTCCAATCGCCGGCGGTCTTATTGCAGTCTTGCGGACGTCGGAGTAAACCGCCACCCGGCCCCAATGCAGTCGCCGCGATCCGCCATCGGTCGTAATCTAGCCGCCAGACTGTCGCCACGCTGCCGCCGTGCATCCGCAATGCAGTCGTCGTCGATCTTCGACAGTCGCCATCCCACTCGGGGCGTCGTCGCAATGCAGGCGCAATGTGGCCGCCTGCAGTCGCCATACTGCCGCCTGACCATATTTGACCGCCCGACATCGCCAGTAGTCGCCGAAAAATCTTGATCGCCGGCAGTCGCCAAAATATCCGCTTATGTGTGACCTAGGCATAACTTTGACATACCCCGATAGAGCATTGTCACAGGTGGTCGGTCTGGTCAGGACTGTGCGGTGACCACAGAAGTGTGTCACTTCTTTATTTATTGTGACGTCTTCTTTTGTCTTCTTTTCTTTTGTCTTGTTTTGTTGTGACGACGTAACAATAAATATGAAACTCCCAACTCTGCAGAACGTTTTTGTAAGGATTTTTTCGGAGATCTGAGAACAGGATGTTTTAATGTTTTGAATTCCTAAATCACTAATTTTTGACCGTCCGCTGCGCTTGCTGTCGAGGCCACTTCCAGTCTGAAATGAATTTTTCCCCCAAAGATGAAAATTTGATTTTCACGGTGCTGGTTTTCCAAAACGATCCTCAAAGTCCTCTTGCACCTGTTTCATTCGTCTTGTTTGTGTTTCTCCCCTCGTGGTCCCACACCACTACCACCAGAATCTCTTCCACTATAAATCAACTGGTTTCTGCCATATTGGTTAAATTTATTATTTGTATTATCTGAAAAAAAACAACCAAAAACAGTATAAATACCTGGTATAAACAAGTATTGCATAAGCAGCGAAAACCATGTCCTGGGACTTATCATCCTGGACATCGAACAAAGTTTCAAATGGAGTATCTCACCGCCATTAGAGTATTTAAATCGCATCAGATGTGGCAATAAATGTGAATTATTAATCCCAGCTTTTCCTGCTCAATGACAGAAGACGCTATTTGCGTTTTTGCCTTCTTCATCCGTACCCTGTTTAGAATCCTGTGCGGGCCACTTGTTAGTGGGTTTAATACACCTGGGGGCCTGTTGGTCCATTGGACCAAATTTTCATTGATCTTCACTGTCTTGTAGCATACCTGCCTTCGAAAGCTAAATTACTGCTTGAGCAATGGCTTGCCCTTCACCAAGCCCAGATGTGTATTATTATTGTTGTCAATGTTATTAGTATTAATTCATATATGCTTTGTAACAATGTTATTACCTCCGCCGACGAAGGAGGATGGAGGTTGTTTTCACCCCTGAACATAATATCTCAAAAAAAGTTGTGGACGGATTTAGACAAAACTTGGTGAACTGGTTGGGTGTCTGACAAGACCGAATCGATTCGATTTTGGTGAATATCCGAATATGGATTCGGATACGGGAATTATTTGATTTTTGCCATGGAAGGACCTTTTAAACTGTTCTATACACGTACCATGGCGTGTGTTTAAAATATGGAAATTATTTTGGATTCCTTGTAGTTAATTCGCCTCCACATCAGAAAGCTCCAGTGGAATACCACAAACAAACCAGTTTACAATACCACAAACAAAACAAACCACAAACAATTCCCTTAGAATGCAACAAAAAGAAGGCCTCACACACACACCGACACACACATGCCTTATTAGCCCCCATTGGATTTAGTCAGAAATGGGGGCTTATGGATTTGGTCTTGTTCGTCGGTGCATCCTCAACCATATCTTGGAGATGTATGGACCGAGTTTGTTCATACTTGACAAAAGACAATACATGACGGTATACCTATGCACTGTAGGAGCTGTGCTCCCACGTAATCGGAAGAATGGACGCGACAAAAAGCTGGAATTCGTCCGAGTTTCTTTATTGAAACAAAACAACTCGGGTACTCTGAAAAGCCCGTTTATCGGGCAGCAATATATATACACATTATCCCGGAGCGTTTGCCCGGGAAAGGCGAGAGGGGGCGTGGCCGGGCGTCCCGGACGAGGCCTGGCAAGTTGAGAGCGGGCCTGCCCGGGCGTCCTGGACGAGCCCGGCATGGTGATCGCTCCGCGTCCTTGGTAGGTGCAAGGCGATTGTGTAAACCCAGCGGTAGTCGCTACACACGTCCCCCCAGAATCGACTTGCACCGGCAGGGTCAATTTAAGGGGGGTCCTGATGACCCGGCCGAAGCGACCCCTGGTGGGTCGTGGGGGGGGGGAGGGGGTGCGGTGTAGTGGTGGGCGGTCGAGTGGGGGGCACCGTGGACGGGGGGCGGCCTCGCCGCAGCGGAAGGGCCAACCGTGGCGGTTGGTCGATGTCCACGTGCGCCGGCTTGAGGCGGTCCACCGCAATCCGGTCCGACCTGCCGCCGATGTCGATGACGAACGACTTGTCGTCCCGTCGCAGGACCCGGAAGGGCCCGTCGTACGGCGGCCGGAGTGGCCCCCGATGTGCGTCATGACGCACAAAAACGTACTCCGCTGTGCGAAGCGCTGGGGGGACGTAGGACTGGGGGTCGCCGTGGTGGGACGTTGGCACGGGGGCAAACCGTCGGGCGGGCTCCTGGAGGTCCGAGCGCTGGTGAGCTGCGGACCAGGGACTGGTAGCGTCGGGCACGAATTCGCCCGGGACGCGTAGCGCCTGGCCATAGACAAGCTCGGTGGTGGATGCCCGGAGGTCCTCCTTGGGGGCCGTGCGGAGGCCCAAAAGGACCCACAGCAGCCGGTCGGCCCAACCGCCGTCCTGAAGGGCGGCCATGAGCGCGGCCTTCATGGAGCGGTGGAATCGCTCGCACAACCCATTGGCTTGGGGGTGGTAGGCCGTAGTACGGTGGAGCTTGACCCCCAGGTTGCGGGCGACCGCGCCCCACAGCTCGGAGGTGAACTGCGGTCCGCGGTCCGACGAGATGTCCGCCGGTGCGCCGAAGCGGGCGACCCAGGTGGCGATGAAAGCCTGCGCCACGTCGGCGGTGGTGGTGGAGACTAGGGGAACGGCCTCCGGCCACCTGGTGGTCCTGTCCACCATGGTGAGCAGGTGTGTGAACCCCCGTGATGGGGGGAGGGGGCCCACCAGGTCCACGTTGACGTGGTCGAAACGTCGTTCGGGCACGGTGAAAGGTGCCAGCGGGGCCTGGATGTGTCGGTGGACCTTGGCCTGTTGGCAGGCTGTGCAGGTGCTGGTCCAATCGCGGACGTCCCGTCGAAGGCCGTGCCAGACGAATCGCGCCGACACCAGCTTCTGGGAAGCTTTCCGGCCCGGGTGGGAAAGGCCGTGGAGGGAGGCGAAGATGCGGCGTTGCCAGGTAACGGGCACGATGGGGCGAGGCTGGCCTTGGGAGACGTCGCAGAGCAGGACAGTGTCTGCGAAGGGGATGTCGGCCAGGCGGAGGCCCGTGTCCGCCACCCGGAGGGCTTGCACCGTGGTGTCGGTGGTTTGGTCCGCCGCCATAAGCGCGAAGTCCACGCCGAGGTGGACCGCGTTCGCGCTGGCCCGAGAAAGACAGTCGGCCACGGCGTTGTCTTTGCCGGCGACGTGCCGGATGTCCGTGGTAAACTCCGACACGGCGGAGAGGTGGCGCTGTTGGCGGGCCGACCACGGCTCCGTGACCTTGGCCATTGCGTAAACCAACGGCTTGTGGTCGACGAACGCCATGAAGGGTCGGCCCTCCAGGAGGTGGCGGAAATGGCGAATGGCCAGGTGTAGACCGGGGAGCTCACGGTCAAACGTGCTATAATTGAGCTCGTTCGGCCGGAGCTGCCGGCTGAAAAAAGCGAGTGGCTGCCAAACCCCGTTCACCCATTGCTCATGTACGGCGCCCACCGCGTAGTCGGAGGCATCCGTGGTGAGGGCGATGGGAGCGTTGAGCACCGGGTGAGAGAGCAGTGTTGCGTCGGCGAGGGCCTGCTTTGAGCTTTTGAAGGCCGCGTCCATTGCTGCGGACCAGACTATGTCGTGCTTGGCCGGCTTGCCCCGGAGGGCTTCGAAGAGGGGCCGCATGAGTTGAGCAGCGCGGGGCACGAAGCGGTGATAGAAATTCACCATTCCCAGGAATTCCTGCAGGGCCTTTATGGAGCGGGGACGCAGAAACGTGGTGATGGCCTCGACCTTGGTTGGCAGCGGCACGGCCCCGTTCTTGGTGATGTGGTGGCCCAAAAAATCAACGGCCGTCGTGCCGAAGTGGCATTTGGCCGGGTTGACGATGAGGCCGTGCTCGCTGAGGCGCCCGAACAGTGTTCGGAGGTGGAGGAGGTGCTCGGCCCGGGATGTGCTGGCGACGAGGATGTCGTCCAGGTAAACGAAGAGGAACGGCAGGTCACGCAGCACGCCGTCCATCAAGCGCTGGAACGCCTGAGCCGCGTTCTTGAGGCCAAACGGCATCCGCAGGAATTCGAACAAGCCGAACGGCGTGATGATGGCCGTTTTAGGGACGTCGGCCGCCCTGACAGGTACCTGGTGATATCCCCGTATGAGATCGATTTTTGAAAAAATGACCCGTCCTGCCAGACGGGCGGAGAAGTCTTGGATGTGCGGGATCGGATACCTGTCGGGGGTGGTAGCGTCGTTAAGGCGGCAGTAGTCCCCACATGGGCGCCAGCCGCCCCCTGGTTTTGGGACAATGTGTAGTGGCGAAGCCCACGCGCTATCGGAGCGCCGCACGATGCCGAGGTGTTCCAAAGCATCGAACTCGGCTTTGGGCATGGCGAGCTTGGCTGGGTCAAGGCGGCGGGCTCTGGCGTAGACCGGCGGGCCCGTGGTTGGTATGTGGTGCTCGATCCCATGTCGTACTGCGACGGCCGAAAACGTCGGCCGCGTGAGGGCCGGGAACTCCGTGAGCAGGCGAGCAAACTCGTTCGCCGCCGGGAGGGCGCATGCCAGCTCGGTCGGAGCAGAGCTGCTCAATGTGCATACCAGGGAGCTGAAGGTCTCGGCGTTGATGAGGCGACGCCGTTGGACGTCCACCAGCAGTCCATGTGCGCAGAGGAAGTCGGCGCCTAGCAGAGCCATGGGCACGCTTGCGGTTACAAAAGTCCAATTAAAGCGTTGGCCGCCGAAGCAGAGGGTGACGTTGCGCGGGCCGAAGGTGCGGATGGCCGATCCGTTGGCCGCAACCAAGGAGGGGTCGCAAACCACGGACTGCCTGTCCTGATCGGAGGCGGGTATGACGCTCAGTTGGGCACCGGTGTCACACAGGAAGTGCCGTCCGGACACTTTGTCCGTGATGAAAAGTAAGTTGCCCGTGTGGCCGGCGCTCCTGGCTGGTAATGAACGCCGGCCCGGCCGTTTCCCGGCCTGCCGAAGGTGCACGGGGGTCGGCATGTCCGGGCCTTCTGTCCGAACCTGGCATGATAGTAACACCACGCTTGGTCAGGTGGAGGCCCCGGTCGTCGTGCTGGAGGTGGTCGGCTCGGCGTAGCGGCCGCCAATTGCGTCGGCAGTTCGGTCGTCGACCGTGCCGGGTGCTCGGGCGCCATGGGCGTTGCGTCGGACGGCGGTGGGCCCCAGGTCGCTGCTGCATTGCGTTGGCCTGCCGCGGAGATCTTCTCGGCTTCCCTGGCGAGGGCGCCGGGATCCGTGATTGTCGTGCTCGCCAGGGCTAGGCGTACCGGGCTAGGCAGCTGACGGAGGAACAGCTCCCGGAACAGGAATGCCGGAGAGTGCTCGCCGAGCAGCGAAAGCATGTAGTCCATTCGCTCGGACGGGCGCGTGTCGCCGAGCTCGGGCAGGTCGAGCAGGCGCCGTGCGCGTTCCACCGATGAGAGGGCGAAAGCATCGAGGAGGAGCTTTTTAATCGCGCCGTATTTGTCAGCGGCTGGCGGGCTCTCGAGGAGGCTCAGGGCGTGGGCCGCGGTGGCTGAGCCGAGCGCTGCTACCACATGGTGGAAGCGGGTGTCGTCGGCAGTGATGCCTCGCACGGCGAACAGGGAGTCCGCCTGGGCGAACCAAACCACCGCGTGAGCCTCCCAGAAGGTAGGCAGTTTGAGGGCAACTGCCGTGTCCATGTCGGTAGGTCACCAATGTAGGAGCTGTGCTCCCACGTAATCGGAAGAATGGACGCGACAAAAAGCTGGAATTCGTCCGAGTTTCTTTATTGAAACAAAACAACTCGGGTACTCTGAAAAGCCCGTTTATCGGGCAGCAATATATATACACATTATCCCGGAGCGTTTGCCCGGGAAAGGCGAGAGGGGGTGTGGCCGTGCGTCCCGGACGAGGCCTGGCAAGTTGAGAGCGGGCCTGCCCGGGCGTCCTGGACGAGCCCGGCATGGTGATCGCTCCGCGTCCTTGGTAGGTGCAAGGCGATTGTGTAAACCCAGCGGTAGCCGCTACAGCACATCATTTTGTTTCAAGATCAGATCCAAGATGGCCGACTGGTGGCCATTTTGTTACTTAAACGTGTCTCCAACAATTTATCGGACATGCCTGGTCCGATTTTCTTCAAACTTGGCACAAAGACAATACATGAGTATACATATGCGAAAGATTTTGTTTTGTAATCTGACCAAAGATGGCCGACTGACGGCCTCTAACTCCGTACATTAAAATTACTAAAACCACCGTGGGGGCTATGCCATTTTACGTCTTTTTCTTCTTGTTTTATATATTAGAATGGGAGTTTTATTTGTACAAGTTTGAACTCAGTTGTAGAAAGTGGAATCTGAATTAAACTGGCACGTTTGGAATATTCTCAACTGCAAATCAGTCTGTGGATGTAAGATTGCCCAACTTATTTAATGTGTAGGAACAGGACAAAATGATGACTTTTTTGTTGTTGTTGTTGTTGTTGTATAAGGATAGAGGCAGACAGATCAAACAGACACATAGACATATAATAAGGGGAGCGGTAGACAAGATGGGAAGAGAGGGGGAAGCACACAAACGCAACATTTGAGAGCAGGGACATCGGGAGATCTGTGGGAGGGAGAGGGCTTGGGGGGAGGAGGCGTGTGAAGGGGGAGGGGGTGGGGGTGGGAAGGTATAAAACACATTCACACTGCTATGACTTCCAGGAAAGTAGTCGGTATTTCAAAAAAGTGGATCTGGGGTGAATTAACGGGGGTAAAAAAGATCAAGGTTTTGGATGGGGGAAGATGAGAGATGGTGGTGGGATTGAAGCACAGCCGTGCCCCCAGAACAGCTGTTTTAAAGACCTGGAGGGAGGAATGGGATTGAAGAGAGTGAGGGAGTTTGTTCCAGAGGCGGGAGTAAAGAGGAATGAAGGAGTGACCTGTTTTTGTATTCCTTTGTATTCGTTATTTGCATTAATTCCATCCCTGATGGGGGAGACAAATATTACCATTCTTTATCCTCACTAAAGCCTGGAGTTGGCTTAACGGTTAAGATGGCTGTCTTAAGATCCCAGGGTCTTTGGTGTAAGCCCCCTATCGTGCCATTGAATTAACACCAGTCTGGTCAACTCAGCCAGTTATCCTTCCGAGGTTGGCAAAATGGGTACCAGTTAGCCGGTAAGGGGGAATTGCATCAGTAGCACAGCCATGCCCCCAGAAAACGGCTATATGCAGGCTGCACATGAATAAATAAATAAATCCACATTAATACAAGTTACGCACTGACCACCATCAGCTATTTGTAACCTTCCCAGATAATAAGTATGGTACAGTGTAATTCCAGAAAGGTTTCTGAGACGTTAATGGACCCGGAGGTCTGAATTTATATCGTGTGGCGGGCACAAAGGACAATAATTCCGCGCACCAGTGGGTGGCGCGAGCGTCCAGGCGGGGAACGAAAGCGCATGCCCCGCCTTTCAACCGATCCGCCACGCCCGGGGACTAGGCGTGGCCTCGGGACATATATGCGGACTCTAAGCTCGAGCCCACCCAGTGCTGAAGTGCGAGCTTTGAATAAAGACGCTTTGTTTGTACCAACGCGTTGTGGCCTACCTCTCTGGCAATCGAGTCATGTGTGCGCAGCACCACACTGGTGACCCCGATTGGTTCAGCCGTTGCTGACCCCTGAACGCGCCATGGCTACCAACGCCGTCGCCGTCAAGCTCCCGGAGTTTTGGGAAGCACAAGCCGATGTTTGGTTTGTGCAGGCCGAAGCTCAATTTCAGCTCCGAGGCATCACGGCGGACGAGACCCGGTACTACCACGTGGTCGCCGCCCTCGGGCCCGGCACTGCCGCCCGAGTCGTGTCCATCCTTCGGCGCCCGCCGGGCGACAACAGGTACGAGGCACTCAAACGTCTCCTCCTCGCCACGTTCGGGCTCACGGAGATCGAACGGGCCGACCGCCTCCTGGACCTTCCCGCCCTCGGCGACACACGACCATCCGTCCGGATGGATTTCAATGCTGTCGCTGCTTGGAGACCAGCGCCTGGATTTCTTGTTCCGTGCACTTTTCCTTCGCCAGCTACCGATACAGGTGCGCCTCGCGCTGGCCGGTTCCAACATCACGGAACCCCGCGCCCTGGCCGTAGAGGCCGACAAGTTTTTCGCGGCCTGCGACACGCGGTCGGTTTACGGTGCTGCCGTAGTGGATCCTGGGGCAGAGGCTACAGCGCCCCCGGCTTCCCTCGTGGCCGCTCCTGCGCCCCGCACACTACCGCGGCCGCCACCACCGCAAACCTGGTGCTACTACCACGCCAGGTTCGGCCGCAAGGCTAAAACGTGTCGCCCGCTGTGCTCTTTTGACGGGTCGGGAAACGACCGGGCCGGCGCTCATTAGCGGCCCTGAGCGTCGGCCATTTCGGCAGCCTCCTGTTCATCACGGACACCTTGTCCGGGCGCCGTTTGCTTTGCGACACAGGAGCGCAGGTAAGCGTCCTCCCTGCCTCCATGTCCGACAAGCAACCCACGGGCCGGGGCCCCGCTTTGCTTGCCGCCAACGGTACACCCATCCGCACATTCGGGAAGCGTTGCCTCTCACTGCGGTTCGGAGGGCAGCGTTTTCAATGGTCGTTCGTGACCGCCAGGGTGCCAATGGCCCTGCTGGGCGCGGACTTCCTATGTGCAAATGGGTTGTTGGTCGACGTGAAGTGCAGACGTCTCGTCCAGGCCGAAACCTTCAGCTCGCTCGCTTGTTCGCCGAGCGGCTCATTGAGCGGCTCACTGAGCGGCTCACCGAGCGGTTTGCCAAGCGGCTTGCTGAAAGGTTCCATCCCGGCAGGTTTAGTTTGCACGCTTCCGGCAGCGGACGACTTTACCCGCCTCCTAGCCAGTTTCCCGGCCCTCACACGGCTCACCTTCTCAGCGGTGGCCGTTAAACACGGGGTGGAACACCACATACCCACGGTCGGGCCGCCGGTCTACGCCCGGGCACGCCGACTCGAACCCACGAAGCTCGCCGTGGCGAAAGCGGTGTTCGCCACGCTGGAGCGGCTGGGGATCGTTCGGCGCTCCAACAGCGCTTGGGCTTCTCCTCTGCACATTGTGCCGAAGCCCGGCGGGGGATGGCGGCCATGCGGGGACTACCGCCGGCTCAATGATGCCACCACCCCCGACCGCTACCCGGTCCCGCATATCCAGGACTTTTCCGCCCGGTTGGCAAACACGACCGTGTTTTCCAAGGTGGACCTCATCCGGGGCTACCACCAGGTCCCCGTACAACCGGGCGATGTCCCGAAGACGGCCGTCATCACCCCTTTCGGCCTCTTCGAGTTCCTGCGAATGCCTTTCGGGTTGAAGATTGCGGCCCAGGTGTTCCAACGGCTTATGGACAGCGTCTTGCATGACTTACCTTTCCTCTTTGTCTACCTGGACGACATCCTAGTCGCGAGCGCGTCCCGGGAGGAGCACCTGCTCCACCTCCGCACGCTTTTCGAACGCCTGGGCCAGCATGGCCTAATCATCAACCCCGCCAAGTGCCATTTTGGCGTCTCCACCATCGACTTCTTGGGGCACCGCATCACCAGGCACGGGGCCGTCCCTTTTCCGGCCAAGGTGGAGGCGGTCAGGGATTTCCCGCGACCCCGCACGATGAAGGGGCTCCAGGAGTTCCTGGGCATGGTAAATTTTTACCACCGCTTCGTGCCTCATGTCGCCCAGCTCCTCCGCCCCCTGCACGAGGCCCTCCGGGGCAAGCCGGACAAAGGTGACGTCGCCTGGTCGGAGCCGATGGCCGCGGCGTTTGCGGGCGCAAAGCTGGCCCTGGCCAACGCCACCATGCTGGCGCACCCGGCGCCCGATGCGCCGATCGCCCTCACCACCGATGCATCGGACTACGCGGTGGGCACGGTGCACGAGCAGTGGGTGCATGGTGCTTGGCAACCGCTGGCGTTTTTTAGCCGGCAGCTTCGCCCGCACGAACGCCGCCACAGCACCTTCGAGCGCGAGCTGCTCGGGCTCCACCTGGCGGTCCGACACTTCTGCCGTCTGCTGGAGGGCCGCCCGTTCACGGCTTTCGTCGACCACAAGCCCCTTGTGTTTGCGATGGCCAAGGTCGCCGAGCCATGGTCGGTACGGCAGCAGCGTCACCTCTCTGCCGTGTCCGAGTATACGACGGACATCCGTCACGTGGTGGGTAAGGACAACCCGGTGGCGGATTGCCTTTCCCGGTCCGTCGTGCAGGCGGTACACCTCGGGATCGACTATGCCCGGATGGCGGAGGACCAGACCGCCGACCCCGCCGTTCAGACCTTGCGGACCGCCGTCACGGGCCTCCGCGTCACCGAGGTGCCGTTCGATGCCACGGGCACGGCCCCCCTGGGCGACGTCTCCCTCGGCCGGCCTCGCCCCATCGTGCCTGCTGGCTGGCAGTGCCCAGTGTTCGACGCCATCCACGGCTTGTCCCAACCGGGCACGAAGGCCTCCCAGAAGCTCGTCGCAGCGAAGTTCGTCTGGCATGGCCTCAGGAAGGACGTCCGCGACTGGGCCAGGACGTGCCTCGCATGCCAGCGCGCAAAGGTCCACCGCCACACCCAGGCCCCGTTGGCCCCGTTTGCGGTGCCCGAGCGTCGGTTCGACCATGTGCACGTCGACTTGGTGGGACCTCTGCCCCCCTCGCGGGGGTTCACCCACCTCCTCACCATGGTGGACCGCACCACACGGTGGCCGGAGGGTGTCCCATTGGCGGCGACATCTGCGGCTGATGTGGCGCAAGCCTTCATCGCCACTTGGGTTGCCCGGTTCGGTGCCCCCTCGGACATCTCGTCCGACTGCGGCCCCCAGTTCACCTCGGAGCTCTGGGCCGCGGTGGCGCAAGGGCTCGGCGTGAAACTACACCGCACCATGGCCTACCACCCCCAGGCCAATGGCCTGTGCGAGCGCTTTCATCGCTCGATGAAGGCCGCGCTGCGGGCCAGCCTCCGCGACGGCGGCTGGGCCGACAGGCTCCCCTGGGTCCTGCTGGGCCTCAGGACGGTGCCCAAGGACGACCTGCGCGCATCCTCAGCGGAGCTGGTCTTCGGGCAACCACTGCGGGTACCGGGCGAATTTATCCCCGACTCCACGGCTCCTTGGTCCGTGGCGCAACAGCGCTCCGCCCTTCAGGAGACCGCCCGGAGCTTCGCCCCGGTGCCGACGGCACACCACGCTTGCCCGTCTTCCCACGTCGCCCCGGAGCTTCGCACGGCGGAGTACGTCTTCGTCCGGCACGACGCCCACCGGGCACTGCTACGGCCCCCGTACGACGGGCCCTTCCGCGTGCTGGAGACCGGGGACAAATATTTCACCATCGACATCGGCGGTGCCCCGGATCGCATCTCCGTGGACCGCCTCAAGCCGGCCCACCTCGATCTGGACCACCCCCCGCAAGCAGATCTGCCTCCGCGTCGAGGCCGCCTCCCGGCGGTCGGACCCCTGGCACCCCCCAGCCCCGCCATCCCGCTACCCCCCAGCCCTGCACCCATCGCCAGGGGGCGTTTCGGCCGGGTCATCTGGCTTCCCCGCAAACTCACCCTTCAGGTGCGCGGGAATTCTGGGGGGGCGCGTGTGGCGGGCACAAAGGACAAGAATTCAGCGCACCAGTGGGTGGCGCGAGCGTCCAGGCAGGGAACGAAAGCGCATGCCCCGCCTTTCGACCGATCGGCCACGCCCGGGGACTAGGCGTGGCCTCGGGACATATATGCGGGCTCTAAGCTCGAGCCCGCCCAGTGCTGAAGTGCGAGCTTTGAATAAAGACTCTTTGTTTGTACCACCGCGTTGTGGCCTACCTCTCTGGCAATCGAGTCGTGTGTGCGCAGCACCACAATAGTATTGATAAGTTCAGAACCGCTATGATCTTTGTATATTCCCAAGAGTACAGCAGTACCATCACCTGATGTTTGATGGTAGTATGTTGGACAGTACTGGTAGCCATGATAGTAGTGTCGATTTTAGTTCATCGCTCACCGATATCAGGGCAGTGTTCATCCATAATATGTTAACAGGCCTCTTGGACGGGCCATTGCACCAGCCAGGTGAGCAATATATGGCCGCCGATAAGATCAATGTGCTTGCATAGATATCGGAATGTTGTTGGTATTGCAGCACAAGGAAGTCCACATAACTTTCTGCATGATGTTGACCCGAGATTTCCTTTTATTGCTCATATTGTGAGATGTTGGCAATAGTTGATGTTGACTCCTAAGTACCTTGGGGTTTAATTACAGAATTCGTCATTTAGTTTGTTTTCTTAATAAGTCTCAAAATTATTCGAATGAAAAGCAGAAACGACAGGTTTATCGACATTTTGTTGAAAGGATCAGGCCTTGAAGGAGTTCTCCAGTGCTGGGTCTCCCCTTCGAGCTGGGTGCGGTAGGGAATGATACCTATTTACTGAAGTCTCCCTCGCAATGTATGAGACTGGGTATGACTGACACTGGCCTTTCCTCAGTACTATAAATACTCTATTCCTCCATAGTACTGGCCTTTGGAAGTTGCCTTGTATTTAGGTTAGCCGGGAGGCAGAACATTTTGTATTGACTGATGAACTTCTTTAAGAGGGCTTCGGTTGATGTTGTATGCGTATTAGTCAGGGCCCTTAGGGATATTTTGGTTCAATTTCTTCCAAAAGCATCAAATTTGGCGCAGATGTTGCCCATGCCATACTCTTTCGATTTTTGACGGGCGCCAAGGGCGGTATGATTTGGGGACCATACCGGTCCATCCCGCCATGTCACCTGACCTATGACGTCATAATTAGGATATGCATCCAATCACATGGCGTACTATAAGTGGTCAAAGTTCAAAATGAATCGATCGAAAAATGAAGGCAGGGATCCATTTTTAAGGTTTTCATAAAATCCAATATGGCCGCCAGGTCACATGAACTATGACGTCATATTTATGACATGTATTCAATCATGTATACATGAACCCGGATCATGATCGCACAAAAATTAAACACAAGGATATGGCATACAGTTCATAAAACATCAAAATCCGTACCTTTGTAATTAGACTGATGAACTGCATATGCCTGAAAATTAGGAAATAGACATGTAAATATTTCCTCTAATTGTCAAAAATAAGGTCAGAGTTCGATTACCCAACCCAGAAACATAAAATGGTGAACCTCGCATAAATCTTGACAAAAAACTCAAAAACCGACATGTTTGACTCAAAAATGACCTTTAAGATGACCTTGAGGGTTGACCTTGACCTCGAATCATCAAAATAACATCATAATTGGATTCCTCGACCTCGAAAACCCCTGAAAAGTGGTATCGTACATGATTCCAACCCTTTTGGTTATTTAACTGATTTTCCTCTAATCCGGGTGGCGGCCATTTAGTATTTCGCCAATATGGGGCCCCGGGGCGGGGGGGGGGGGGGGCGCCCGTCTTGGCGCCCAACAAAAATCGAAAGAGTATGGCATGGGCAACATCTGGGCCAAATTTGGTGCTTTTGGAAGAATTTGAACCAAACAGCCCCAAAATATCCCTAAGGGCCCTGACTATATAAGACTCTGCATTAAGACCCCCAATACCTGCCTGTAAAGGTCTACCTCTTGATTGATGACCTATGGTTAATGCTTTTCCCATATGGGGCATCGTTACAATGCCTGTTTATTTATTTGTTTATTTTGGTCTTTTTTTGTTTACAAGATCGAGGCTCGTGTAAGACATAACATCAATCACAAAAAACAACAACAAACAGACACACAAAACATACAAAAAAGGGAGCGGGAGACGAGATGGAGAGAGAGAGGGAAGCACACAAGTACAACAGCAGAGAACAGGGACATCAGGAGATCTGTGGGAGGGAGGGGGCTTGGGGGGAGGGGGCAGGGGAAGGCGGGGAAGGGGGGTGGGGGGTGGGAAAGTATAAAACACATGGACACTGCTGGAACTTCCAGGAAAGAAAAAAGTCGGTATTTCAGGAATATTACTGCTCCTGGACTCCTGGTTTGTTTATCTCATCTGAACAATCGACTTGCTGTGGTTTTCATATTTTTATATTTTCTCCTCCTTGCATCCTTTATAATAATTAAATAGTTGTAAATTGTCACAATTGAATTTGGAGTGAGTGTCAATTAATAAACTTTTTTACAAACTTGCATATTTTGTTTTACAGGAAGCAAAGCTATAAGGAATATGACTCGGCCACAGATTCTGACTGTGATGGTAAGCCCAAATAAAGTATTTCATTTGTGGGATGTTTCCAGAAGTATTTGGTTTTCTCATGGGAGCGTGTGGGAAGTCCAACAGTCATCAATAATGTTATGAACCTGCATATTGGGTTTCTTTTTTCATTCAGACATTGCAATTCCTGCTTGCAAAAAAGCTGTGGTTGAGAATGAGAACTGCAAGAAGAGAGCAGTTTCTACAGGGAGCAGGAAAAGAGGAAGACCGAGAAGGTGGACTGCCATGTCTCTCACGAGTGTCTAAGTGAAATCATCTTATTCTTTATTCCGACGTTATTCTAGGGTTGGCCAGGTAAAGTTTTTGGCTCGTCTCTCACGAACGGGCTGGCCAGGCCTGACGTTCAACTAAGTAGAGTAGGAATTTGGAATTTGTTCAGGGTGCTCGGGGTAGCTCGCCTACTCTTCAATACCGTGCGGTCTTTAACGTCCACCAACAAATGCTGGCAGATGGGATGCCCAATTTAACATCTACCCGAGGGACGGCACACACATTGACGAATCATCCGCCTGTGAAACACTGGGATGGCAGTTTATAGCTGGGCCGAGACTCAAACCCAGGGGAGACAGCTGAGAGGAGAGTGCGTCTACCTCTGGACCATCCTGCCAGCCCGTCTAAGTGAAACAATAAAATTCCAATTTCAGAATCCATGATCAAGGTGCTAGGGGTCTAAACCAGATGATTCTAAATCTGATGATTGAAGAATTGTTCACTTCACATCCTAAAATGAAAAACAAACTGCACCGCCAATCAGTAAGTGCAACTTCACCAACTTCTATTGCTATGGAGTGATAATGTACCATGACTTATTAACTTTACTTTCGATTTTCTTCCTCGTATTCTTTCTTTATTTTTTAGTACTTTCAAATGTCCTCTTCAAAATCACTGTGCTTCAAGTTATAGATGAGGGAGTCGAAAGGTTTTCCTACAGACGGTAGTCCTTTTCAATGAACTTTCCGGCCAGTGTCACATTTTCTTCCAAGCAGTTAATGATTTTCCAGATGCTATTGGAAGAGAAGACATGGATTTGGCTCTGAAACTAGTTTTCACAGAAAGAGGAGCAAGAGGCGGGTGAGTGTGGGGGTGATTCTTCACTCTCCCTTATGGTTGCAGGTAGCTCCTCCTTGCTGTATATTGTTAAATCATCACATTTTACAATAGATAAAGTGGTCATTATTGGATTTTGAAGCATTAACCATAAAACTTGAGCCAGAAAATTATACAATTTAAACCAAGTTTTACAGCTTTTTGTGGCAAGACATCCAGCATGGTCATATGACTAACACATGGGTAAATGTCTGGTTATCTATTGTCTGCAGACAACCTGTGCAGAGCACGTATGACAGTCAGCTTGCAGCTGCTCTTATTCTGAGCCTACGTGGACAGCGACCAGAGAGCGCGGAAGAGCAGCGGCTGCAGAGCCTTGAGGATCAGTGTCCGCAGAGCCCGCTGGAGCAACGGCTGCAGAGCCCGGAGGAGCAGAAGCCACAGACGCTGAAGGAGCAGAGGCAACAGGAGCAGCGGCCGCAATGCCCAAAGGATCAGCGGTTGCAGAGCCCAGAGGAGCAGGAGCCGCAGAGCCCAGAGGAGCAGGGGCCGCAGAGCCCAGAGGAGCAGGGGCCGCAGAGCCTAGAGGAGCAGGGGCCGCAGAGCCCAGAGGAGCAGGGGCAGCAGAGCCCAGAGGAGCAGCGGCCGCAAAGCCCAGAGGAACAGCGGCCGCAGAGCCCAGAGGAGCAGCGGCCGCAAAGCCCGGAGGAACAGCGGCCGCAGAGCCCGGAGGAGCAGCGGCCGCAGAGCACGGAGGAGCAGCGGCCGCAGAGCACGGAGGAGCAGCGGCTGCAGAGCCCGGAGGAGCAGCAGCCGCAAAGCCCGGAGGAGCAGCAGCTGCAGAGCCCTGAGGAGCAGCAGTCGGAGAGCACGGAGGAGCAGAGGCCGCAGAGCCCAGAGGAGCAGCAGTCACAGAGCACGGAGGAGCAGCAGTCGCAGAGCCCATGGCAGCAGCAGTCGCAGAGCCCAGAGGAGCAGGGGCCGCAGAGCCCAGAGGAGCAGGGGCCGCAGAGCCCAGAGGAGCAGCGGTCGCAGAGCCCAGAGGAGCAGCGGTCACAGAGCCCAGAGGAGCAGGGGCCGCAGAGCCCGGAGGAGCAGGGGCCGCAGAGCCCGGAGGAGCAGCGGCCGCAGAGCCCGGAGGAGCAGCGGCCGCAGAGCCCAGGGGAGCAGCGGCCGCAGAGCCCGGGGGAGCAGCGGCCGCAGAGCCCGGGGGAGCAGCGGCCGCAGAGCCCGGGGGAGCAGCGGCCGCAGAGCCCGGGGGAGCACCGGCCGCAGAGCCCGGAGGAGCACCGGCCGCAGAGCCCGGAGGAGCAGCGGCCGCAGAGCCCTGAGGAGCAGCCGTCGCAGAGCACAGAGGAGCAGAGGCCACAGATCACAGAGGGGCAGTGGCTGGAGGAGCAGAGGCCACAGAGCACAGAGGAGCAGAGGCTGGAGAAGCAGAGGCTGCAGAGTACAGAGGAGCAGAGGCCACAGAGCACAGAGGGGCAGAGGCTGGAGGAACAGAGGCTGCAGAGGCTGGAGGAGCAGAGGCTGCAGAGCACGGAGGAGCAGAGGTCGCAGAGTACAGAGGAGCAGCGACTGCAGAGCGTGGAGGAGCAGCGGATGCCGAGCATGGAGGATTTGCATCCACAGAACATGGAGGAGCAGAGTTCGCAGAGCATGATGGAGCAGCAGTCGCAGAGTGTGGAGGCATCTCAGTTTCAAGAAGGAAGAATATCCAATTGCATACAATGTAGGTTAAATTCTCACACCTTCAGTTAAGTTTTATGCATTGCTGTTAATTTTTCACCCAAAACATATCATCTCCCTATATTACTTTGTCGTCTTTGTCTTATAACCTGTTTGTGTTCGGTTCTCCCAGTTAACAAAGAAAGCTTACTCCAGCCAGTTTTCCAGCTTGGAACTGACAACGGCCAGAAGAGGCCTCCATATGATACTTCGAGAAGAAGCAGGTTTGGACACATTTTAGAGGACCTCGATAAGGCTGTGTTTGAGGAAAAAGAATCACAAAATGGAAATAGGAGCAAGAAAGATGATGGTGACCATCTTGTGGTGATAAATGAATACAAAGGCAGTGAGGATCCATGTGAACTGCAAATTGGACATGGCACTGCTGTGCCAGAGGAGGACCATGCTAATATTGTGAAACATAAACTTGAAAAATATGAATTGAAGTCAAAGGATGCAGAAGTGAAAACCAAGAATGAGGTTCAAGAAAATGTAAATAATCAACAAAATAAAGATGTGGAGAGCGATGAAAGAGAAGAGGTGTATGAGATGATGATATGTCCTAACTCTGCTGTAAAGCTTACAGAAAGTCAATCTCCTAAACAAACAAGACCTAAGGTGAAGACTACAGGTAAGCTTCATTCTGAATAAGAATGTAACTACATTTCCAATTAAGGAAAATAAATCATCATCAATATAATTATCATCATTTCAGTCAAATACATTAATCTCTGACTGTTACACACTCTAGAAGGTGAATCAAAGGCTGGAGCTGCCACAGATGAAGAGGAAATGCTCAAAGACTTTTGTATTCCACGCCGCAGGGGCAGGCCTCCCCGGAGAGGCTCAACGACAAGGAAAGTTCCCACTGGTAATATTGTTAGGCCCAAGTTCCGGCATGTTGGTTGAGAATAAAGGTTATTTATTTATCCATGTACTGTGAATAGGACGAACAGAGGGGTTGGTGTGTTTATAACCACATGCACATTGATTTCCAATGGCTCCTTACCCAGATACAAGTCGGAAATCTCATTAACCGTGTAATGGATGTCTACGCAGGTTGAATGCGTAGCAGGCACTCCTTGTTGATCAGGACATTTTCAGCAAGTCCTTGTGTGGCACGAGTTCCGGCTCCATGACACAAGGGTTCACGCTGGCTTGATACATGTTTCATGCCATATTGCAATTTGGTATGGCACTCATTAATGACATGGTATCACACATGCTGTGCCTGGTGCTGGCTTGATGGTTATGGTGGTTGGCTTGAGATCCCAGGGTCCTGAGTTCAAGCCCCTATCATCCGTTGAATTAACACCAGGTGGGTTGACTCAGCCTGTCATCCTTACGAGGTCGGAAAATTGAGAACCAGCTTATTGGGATGAATGAGCCATTCGAGTATCCTGTGCTGGAGTGGCGACCCGTCCAGGATTCTACCCAATCGCCAAAAAAACTTTTCGCAGCCCGATGCATCTGAAGATGCAAAAGGAGTGGTCATCAAACCTGCTACGTGTAAAAGCTATAACTACTTTAAGAAAAGGACAATGAAAATGTTATTGCTTTAATCCAAATTGGTATAAGACAGAACTAGCTGGTGGAGGTATGCACACTTAGGAGAGTGCATACCTCCGCCATCCTGAACAGTTTACGTTTTGTACATCACTGACAGGCCGGATCTGGATCCGAACCTTAACCAAAATCGAATTGCTTGTTATTGTCACGCACCTAACTCATCACCTAGTTTTGTCATAACCCATCCACAACTTTTTGAAATATCATACTACATATATATCGTTTTTGGCCCCATCTCTCCATGGTGAAGAATCACTTAAAAATACAAATAATTATCATATCCAGATCCGGATCATCAGCAAAATCTAATCAATTCTTCCTTGTCGGACACCCAACCTGTCCAGAAAATTTCGACCGAATTCGTCCACAAGTATTTGAGATATCCTGCAGACAGATAGAAAACCAGGAGTGAAAACATAACCTCCATCCACCTTCGTGGCAGAGGTAATGAACAAATTCCAGATGACAAGTTTCAAAAATGGTTGCGACTATAAAATTGCTTCATATAAATGATACAATAATTAGCATTACACTAACAGTCACAATGACAGCATAACTTGTTGCTGTATATCCTTCCTCTTGTTACAGGAAATCGAAGCTGTGGTGCTGTCAGACAAAGAAAGAACATAGAGAAAGGAGGGGATGGAAAAGATACAAACAAGGGAAATGAAAAAACATGGAAGGGCAGATCAAATGGGAAGCCTGTGAATGTGAAAAAGGACCCGCTTGTTGGATTTGATGGAGAAAATGAGAACAGGGGAAAAAGTCAATACGAGGAAGATTTTGTGGAAAAGAAGAAAGATCAGAGCAAGGAAGAGAATGCATCCGCAGTACAAGGAGGCAGGAAGGAATGTGATGAGGGTAAGGTGGATGGAAACAGAGTTGGGAGTGGTGTAGAGCTGGTTGGGAAGGAAACAAATGAAAATAGATCAGGAAGTGGAAATAATGATAATTCTGAAAACAAAGGAAAAGGCAAGAACAGTAAACGTAAGAAGAAAGGAAAGGATGGAGACGGTACCGAGAGGAAGAGGAGTAAAAAGATGACAATCGAGGAGAAAGGAATAACAAGCAGCGAAGTCCAAGAGAGTCCCATCGTCATCGAGAACCTCCAATCCACTCAGACCTTGGGACTACCAAGCTCGCAGAGCCCTGGTGAGACAAAGTCAGATTGGAAATTGTTTAATGGTATTATTAATGATAAAATTATATATTAAAAGCCATCAATTTCACAGTGTTGGTGAGACAAACTCACATTTAAAATTGTTTAATGGTATTATTAATGATATAATTATATATTAAAAGCCATCAATTTCACAGTCTTGGTGAGACAAAATCACATTTAAAATTGTTTAATGGTATTATTAATGATATAATTATATATTAAAAGCCATCAATTTCACAGTCTTGGTGAGACAAAATCACATTTAAAATTGTTTAATGGTATTATTAATGATATAATTATATATTAAAAGCCATCAATTTCACAGTCTTGGTGAGACAAAATCACATTTAAAATTGTTTAATGGTATTATTAATGATATAATTATATATTAAAAGCCATCAATTTCACAGTCTTGGTGAGACAAAATCACATTTAAAATTGTTTAATGGTATTATTAATGATATAATTATATATTAAAAGCCATCAATTTCACAGTCTTGGTGAGACAAAGTCACATTTAAAATTGTTTAATAGTATTATTAATGATATAATTATCTATCTATAATTCCAGTAATCTCTGTGTGTTTGTTTGTACGTTTGTACGTTTGTACGTTTGTTTGTTTGTCTGTGACCGCTGTTTCTCGACAACCACGGGTCCGATATACTTTAAACTTGCCAGGTATATTGCTGAGGACCCGAGGATGTGCCTTTTCAAGGTTTGAAATTAATCGGACAAGTACTTACCGAGCTATGGCGATTTAGCCGTTCGCCGTTCGCTTTGGCGTTGCGAATGGACCAAACCATTGCATGTAAATAGAGGGGGGGGTTCTGTGGTCGTTGCGAATGGACCAAACCATTCATGTAAATAGAGGGGGGGGGGGGGGTTCTGTGGTCGTTACTGCCACGTGGTTTCAAAGTTTTTTTTTGTTGTTGTTGTTTGCACGCATGTTTTTTTGCACGCACGTACGGGCACGCCCTAGGATGTTTACACACACACACCCCTACACAAATTTTTTTTTTTTTTTTTTTTTGGCAAGGAACGGGCACCCACGTACGGGCACGTCCTAGCTTATATATAGTACGGGCATGCCCTAGTATATTAAAAGCCATCAATTTCACAGTGTTGGTGAGACAAAGTCACATTTAAAATTGTTTAATAGTATTATTAATGATATAATTATATATTAAAAGCCATCAATTTCACAGTGTTGGTGAGACAAAGTCACATTTAAAATTGTTTAATAGTATTATTAATGATATAATTATCTATCTATAATTCCAGTAATCTCTGTGTGTGTGTATGTGTGTGTGTATGTGTGTGTGTATGTGTGTGTGTATGTATGTGTGTCTGTGACCGCTGTTTCTCGACAACCACGGGTCCGATATACTTGAAACTTGCCAGGTATATTGCTGGGGACCCGAGGATGTGCCTTTTCAAGGTTTGAAATTAATCGGACAAGTAGTTACCGAGCTATGGCGATTTAGCCGTTCGCCGTTCGCTTTGGCTTTGCGAATGGACCAAACCATTTCATGTAAATAGAGGGGGGGGGGGTTCTACCGTACTCGCAAGCCGTTCGCTTTGGACCAAACCATTTCATGTAAATAGAGGGGGGGGATTGTCACCGTACTCACAAGCCGTTCGCTTTGGCTTTGCGAATGGACCAAACCATTTCATGTAAATAGAGGGGGGCGATTGTCACCGTACTCGCAAGCCGTTCGCTTTGGCTTTGCGAATGGACCAAACCATTTCATGTAAATAGAGGGGGGGGGGATATAATTTTAGATATATATATAGTACGGGCATGCCCTAGTATATTAAAAGCCATCAATTTCACAGTGTTGGTGAGACAAAGTCACATTTAAAATTGTTTAATAGTATTATTAATGATATAATTATCTATCTATAATTCCAGTAATCTCTGTACGTTTGTACGTCTGTACGTTTGTCTGTGACCGCTGTTTCTCGACAACTACCGGTCCGATATACTTGAAACTTGCCAGGTATATTGCTGGGGACCCGAGGATGTGCCTTTTCAAGGTTTGAAATTAATCGGACAAGTACTTACCGAGCTATGGCGATTTAGCCGTTCGCCGTTCGCTTTGGCGTTGCGAATGGACCAAACCATTCATGTAAATAGAGGGGGGGGGGGGGTTCTGTGGTCGTTCGCTTTGGCTTTGCGAATGGACCAAACCATTCATGTAAATAGAGGGGGGGGGGGGTTCTGTGGTCGTTCGCTTTGGCTTTGCGAATGGACCAAACCATTCATGTAAATAGAGGGGGGGGGGTTCTGTGGTCGTTGCGAATGGACCAAACCATTCACATCGAATCATCGAATCACATCGAATGGACCAAACCGTTCGCTTTGGACCAAACCATTGCATGTAAATAGAGGGGGGGGGGGTTCTGTGGTCGTTGCGAATGGACCAAACCATTCATGTAAATAGAGGGGGGGATATAATTTTAGATATAGATATAGTACGGGCATGCCCTAGTATATTAAAAGCCATCAATTTCAGTGTTGGTGAGACAAAGTCACATTTAAAATTGTTTAATAGTATTATTAATGATATAATTATCTATCTATAATTCCAGTAATCTCTGTGTGTGTGTGTGTGTGTGTATGTGTGTATGTCTGTGTGTTTGTCTGTGACCGCTGTTTCTCGACAACCACGGGTCCGATATACTTGAAACTTGCCAGGTATATTGCTGGGGACCCGAGGATGTGCCTTTTCAAGGTTTGAAATTAATCGGACAAGTAGTTACCGAGCTATGGCGATTTAGCCGTTCGCCGTTCGCTTTGGCGTTGCGAATGGACCAAACCATTTCATGTAAATAGAGGGGGGGGGGGGTTCTGTGGTCGTTACTGGCTTTGCGAATGGACCAAACCATTTCATGTAAATAGAGGGGGGGGGGGGGTTCTGTGGTCGTTGCGAATGGACCAAACCATTTCATGTAAATAGAGGGGGGGGATTGTCACCGTACTCGCAAGCCGTTCGCTTTGGCTTTGGCTTTGCGAATGGACCAAACCATTTCATGTAAATAGAGGGGGGGGATATAATTTTAGATATATATATAGTACGGGCATGCCCTAGTATATTAAAAGCCATCAATTTCACAGTCTTGGTGAGACAAAGTCACATTTAAAATTGTTTAATGGTATTATTAAGGATATAATTATATATTAAAAGCCATCAATTTCACAGTCTTGGTGAGACAAAGTCACATTTAAAATTGTTTAATTTGCATTATTAATGATATAATTATCTATCTATAATTCCAGTAATCTCTGTGTGTGTGTGTGTGTATGTGTGTATGTCTGTGTGTGTGTTTGTTTGTCTGTGACCGCTGTTTCTCGACAACCACGGGTCCGATATACTTGCAACTTGCCAGGTATATTGCTGGGGACCCGAGGATGTGCCTTTTCAAGGTTTGAAATTAATCGGACAAGTAGTTACCGAGCTATGTCCAAAAAACGATTCAACCAATCAGAGAGCAGCGAGCTATCACGTGTGCCGAACGTGGCGAACAGACTCTGCCTCGGACGGCACATTTGAGAGCGTATTCATTTATTTCACGTTGGCAAACTATGTTGGCGTTAAACTATGTTTTAAAACTAATTAAAACTAATTTGCGATTCTTTCGCTTTCCTGCGCGTTTGTGCACGCTATGGCGATTTCTTTACCAAACTCCGCAAGCCGTTCGCTTTGGACCAAACCATTTCATGTAAATAGAGGGGGGGGGGGGGGGATTGTCACCGTACTCGCAAGCCGTTCGCTTTGGACCAAACCATTTCATGTAAATAGAGGGGGGGGGGATTGTCACCGTACTCGCAAGCCGTTCGCTTTGGACCAAACCATTTCATGTAAATAGACGGGGGGGATTGTCACCGTACTCGCAAGCCGTTCGCTTTGGACCAAACCATTTCATGTAAATAGAGGGGGGGGGATATAATTTTAGATATATATATAGTACGGGCATGCCCTAGTATATTAAAAGCCATCAATTTCACAGTGTTGGTGAGACAAAGTCACATTTAAAATTGTTTAATAGTATTATTAATGATATAATTATCTATCTATAATTCCAGTAATCTCTGTGTGTGTGTATGTGTGTGTGTATGTGTGTGTGTATGTGTGTGTGTATGTATGTGTGTCTGTGACCGCTGTTTCTCGACAACCACGGGTCCGATATACTTGAAACTTGCCAGGTATATTGCTGGGGACCCGAGGATGTGCCTTTTCAAGGTTTGAAATTAATCGGACAAGTAGTTACCGAGCTATGGCGATTTAGCCGTTCGCCGTTCGCTTTGGCTTTGCGAATGGACCAAACCATTTCATGTAAATAGAGGGGGGGGGGGGGGGTTCTACCGTACTCGCAAGCCGTTCGCTTTGGACCAAACCATTTCATGTAAATAGAGGGGGGGGATTGTCACCGTACTCGCAAGGCGTTCGCTTTGGCTTTGCGAATGGACCAAACCATTTCATGTAAATAGAGGGGGGGGATTGTCACCGTACTCGCAAGCCGTTCGCTTTGGCTTTGCGAATGGACCAAACCATTTCATGTAAATAGAGGGGGGGGGATATAATTTTAGATATATATATAGTACGGGCATGCCCTAGTATATTAAAAGCCATCAATTTCACAGTCTTGGTGAGACAAAGTCACATTTAAAATTGTTTAATAGTATTATTAATGATATAATTATATATTAAAAGCCATCAATTTCACAGTGTTGGTGAGACAAAGTCACATTTAAAATTGTTTAATAGTATTATTAATGATATAATTATATATTAAAAGCCATCAATTTCACAGTCTTGGCGAGACAAAGTCACATTTAAAATTGTTTAATGGTATTATTAATGATATAATCTACATATTAAAAGCCATCAATATCACAGTGTTGGTGAGACAAAGTCACATTTAAAATTGTTTAATGGTATTATTAATGATATAATTATCTATCTATAATTCCAGTAATCTCTGTCTGTACGTTTGTTTGTCTGTGACCGCTGTTTCTCGACAACCACGGGTCCGATATACTTTTAACTTGCCAGGTATATTGCTGGGGACCCGAGGATGTGCCTTTTCAAGGTTTCATATTAATCGGACAATTACTTACCGAGCTATGTCCAAAAAACGATTCAACCAATCAGAGAGCAGCGAACGATCGCGTGTGCCGAACGTGGCGGGCACACTCTGCCTCGGATGGCACATTTGAGAGCGTATTCATTTATTTCACGTTTGCAAACTATGTTGGCGTTAAACTATGTTTTACAACTAATAAAAACGAATTTGCGATTCATTCGCTTTCCTGCGCGTTTGTGCACGCGATGGCGATTTCTTTACCAAACTCCGGAAGCCGTTCGCTTTGGACCAAACCATTGCATGTAAATAGAGGGGGGGGGGGATTGTCACCACTCGCAAGCCGTTCGCTTTGGACCAAACCATTTCATGTAAATAGAGGGGGGGGATATAATTTTAGATATAGATATAGTACGGGCATGCCCTAGTACATTAAAAGCCATCAATTTCACAGTCTTGGTGAGACAAAGTCACATTTAAAATTGTTTAATTTGCATTATTAATGATATAATTATATATTAAAAGCCATCAATTTCACAGTGTTGGTGAGACAGTCACATTTAAAATTGTTTAATAGTATTATTAATGATATAATTATATATTAAAAGCCATCAATTTCACAGTCTTGGTGAGACAAAGTCACATTTAAAATTGTTTAATAGTATTATTAATGATATAATTATATATTAAAAGCCATCAATTTCACAGTGTTGGTGAGACAAAGTCACATTTAAAATTGTTTAATAGTATTATTAATGATATAATTATATATTAAAAGCCATCAATTTCACAGTCTTGGTGAGACAAAGTCACATTTAAAATTGTTTAATGGTATTATTAATGATATAATCTACATATTAAAAGCCATCAATATCACAGTGTTGGTGAGACAAAGTCACATTTAAAATTGTTTAATGGTATTATTAATGATATAATTATACATTAAAAGCCATCAATTTCACAGTCTTGGTGAGACAAAGTCACATTTAAAATTGTTTAATTTGCATTATTAATGATATAATTATATATTAAAAGCCATCAATTTCACAGTGTTGGTGAGACAGTCACATTTAAAATTGTTTAATAGTATTATTAATGATATAATTATATATTAAAAGCCATCAATTTCACAGTCTTGGTGAGACAAAGTCACATTTAAAATTGTTTAATAGTATTATTAATGATATAATTATATATTAAAAGCCATCAATTTCACAGTCTTGGTGAGACAAAGTCACATTTAAAATTGTTTAATAGTATTATTAATGATATAATTATATATTAAAAGCCATCAATTTCACAGTGTTGGTGAGACAAAGTCACATTTAAAATTGTTTAATAGTATTATTAATGATATAATTATATATTAAAAGCCATCAATTTCACAGTGTTGGTGAGACAAAGTCACATTTACAATTGTTTAATAGTATTATTAATGATATAATTATATATTAAAAGCCATCAATTTCACAGTGTTGGTGAGACAAACTCACATTTAAAATTGTTTAATAGTATTATTAATGATATAATTATATGTTAAAAGCCATCAATTTCACAGTGTTGGTGAGACAAAGTCACATTTAAAATTGTTTAATGGTATTATTAATGATATAATTATATATTAAAAGCCATCAATTTCACAGTGTTGGTGAGACAAAGTCACATTTAAAATTGTTTAATAGTATTAATTAATGATATAATTATATATTAAAAGCCATCAATTTCACAGTGTTGGTGAGACAAAGTCACATTTAAAATTGTTTAATAGTATTATTAATGATATAATTATCTATCTATAATTCCACTAATCTCTGTGTGTGTGTGTGTGTGTGTATGTGTGTATGTCTGTGTGTGTGTTTGTTTGTCTGTGACCGCTGTTTCTCGACAACCACGGGTCCGATATACTTGCAACTTGCCAGGTATATTGCTGGGGACCCGAGGATGTGCCTTTTCAAGGTTTGAAATTAATCGGACAAGTAGTTACCGAGCTATGTCCAAAAAACGATTCAACCAATCAGAGAGCAGCGAGCTATCACGTGTGCCGAACGTGGCGAACAGACTCTGCCTCGGACGGCACATTTGAGAGCGTATTCATTTATTTCACGTTGGCAAACTATGTTGGCGTTAAACTATGTTTTAAAACTAATTAAAACTAATTTGCGATTCTTTCGCTTTCCTGCGCGTTTGTGCACGCTATGGCGATTTCTTTACCAAACTCCGCAAGCCGTTCGCTTTGGACCAAACCATTTCATGTAAATAGAGGGGGGGGGATTGTCACCGTACTCGCAAGCCGTTCGCTTTGGACCAAACCATTTCATGTAAATAGAGGGGGGGGGGGATTGTCACCGTACTCGCAAGCCGTTCGCTTTGGACCAAACCATTTCATGTAAATAGAGGGGGGGGGGGATTGTCACCGTACTCGCAAGCCGTTCGCTTTGGACCAAACCATTTCATGTAAATAGAGGGGGGGGGGGGGGGGATTGTCACCGTACTCGCAAGCCGTTCGCTTTGGACCAAACCATTTCATGTAAATAGAGGGGGGGGGATATAATTTTAGATATAGATATAGTACGGGCATGCCCTAGTATATTAAAAGCCATCAATTTCACAGTGTTGGTGAGACAAAGTCACATTTAAAATTGTTTAATAGTATTATTAATGATATAATTATATATTAAAAGCCATCAATTTCACAGTCTTGGTGAGACAAAGTCACATTTAAAATTGTTTAATGGTATTATTAATGATATAATTATATATTAAAAGCCATCAATTTCACAGTGTTGGTGAGACAAAGTCACATTTAAAATTGTTTAATAGTATTATTAATGATATAATTATATATTAAAAGCCATCAATTTCACAGTGTTGGTGAGACAAACTCACATTTAAAATTGTTTAATGGTATTATTAATGATATAATTATATATTAAAAGCCATCTATTTCACAGTCTTGGTGAGACAAAGTCACATTTAAAATAGTTTAATGGTATTATTAATGATATAATTATATATTAAAAGCCATCAATGTCACAGTGTTGGTGAGACAAAGTCACATTTAAAATTGTTTAATAGTATTATTAATGATATAATTATATATTAAAAGCCATCAATTTCACAGTGTTGGTGAGACAAAATCACATTTAAAATTGTTTAATAGTATTATTAATGATATAATTATATATTAAAAGCCATCAATTTCACAGTGTTGGTGAGACAAAGTCACATTTAAAATTGTTTAATGGTATTATTAATGATATAATTATCTATCTATAATTCCAGTAATCTCTGTGTGTGTGTGTGTGTGTGTGTCTGTGTGTCTGTGTGTCTGTGTGTTTGTCTGTGACCGCTGTTTCTCGACAACCACGGGTCCGATATACTTGAAACTTGCCAGGTATATTGCTGGGGACCCGAGGATGTGCCTTTTCAAGGTTTGAAATTAATCGGACAAGTAGTTACCGAGCTATGGCGATTTAGCCGTTCGCCGTTCGCTTTGGCGTTGCGAATGGACCAAACCATTTCATGTAAATAGAGGGGGGGGGGGGGTTCTGTGGTCGTTACTGGCTTTGCGAATGGACCAAACCATTTCATGTAAATAGAGGGGGGGGGGGGGGTTCTGTGGTCGATGCGAATGGACCAAACCATTTCATGTAAATAGAGGGGGGGGATTGTCACCGTACTCGCAAGCCGTTCGCTTTGGCTTTGCGAATGGACCAAACCATTTCATGTAAATAGAGGGGGGGGGGGATATAATTTTAGATATCTATCTATAATTCCAGTAATCTCTGTGTGTATGTATGTATGTATGTATGTATGTATGTCTGTTTGTCTGTGACCGCTGTTTCTCGACAACCACGGGTCCGATATACTTTAAACTTGCCAGGTATATTGCTGGGGACCCGAGGATGTGCCTTTTCAAGGTTTCATATTAATCGGACAATTACTTACCGAGCTATGTCCAAAAAACGATTCAACCAATCAGAGAGCAGCGAGCTATCGCGTGTGCCGAACGTGGCGGACACACTCTGCCTCGGATGGCACATTTGAGAGCGTATTCATTTATTTCCCGTCGGCAAACTATGTTGGCGCTATGTTGGCGTTAAACGATGTTTTAAAACTAATTAAAACCCCGGGGGGATTGTCACTGTACTCGCAAGCGCAAGCCGTTCGCCGTTCGCTTTGGCGTTGCGAATGGACCAAAACATTTCATGCACCAAACCATTTCATGTAAAGCGTTCGCCGTTCGCTTTGGCGTTGCGAATGGACCAAAACATTTCATGGACCAAACCATTTCATGTAAATAGAGGGGGGGATATAATTTTAGATATAGATATAGTACGGGCATGCCCTAGTATATTAAAAGCCATCAATTTCACAGTGTTGGTGAGACAAAGTCACATTTAAAATTGTTTAATGGTATTATTAATGATATAATTATATATTAAGTGCCATCAATTTCACAGTCTTGGTGAGAAAAAATCACATTTAAAATTGTTTAATGGTATTATTAATGATATAATTATATATTAAAAGCCATCAATTTCACAGTCTTGGTGAGACAAAGTCACATTTAAAATTGTTTAATAGTATTATTAATGATATAATTATATATTAAAAGCCATCAATTTCACAGTCTTGGTGAGACAAAGTCACATTTAAAATTGTTTAATAGTATTATTAATGATATAATTATATATTAAAAGCCATCAATTTCACAGTGTTGGTGAGACAAACTCACATTTAAAATTGTTTAATAGTATTATTAATGATATAATTATATATTAAAAGCCATCAATTTCACAGTGTTGGTGAGACAAAGTCACATTTAAAATTGTTTAATAGTATTATTAATGATATAATTATATATTAAAAGCCATCAATTTCAGTGTTGGTGAGACAAAGTCACATTTAAAATTGTTTAATAGTATTATTAATGATATAATTATATATTAAAAGCCATCAATTTCACAGTCTTGGTGAGACAAAGTCACATTTAAAATTGTTTAATGGTATTATTAAGGATATAATTATATATTAAAAGCCATCAATTTCACAGTCTTGGTGAGACAAAGTCACATTTAAAATTGTGTAATAGTATTATTAATGATATAATTATATATTAAAAGCCATCAATTTCACAGTCTTGGTGAGACAAAGTCACATTTAAAATTGTTTAATAGTATTATTAATGATATAATTATTTATTAAAAGCCATCAATTTCACAGTGTTGGTGAGACAAAGTCACATTTAAAATTGTTTAATCGTATTATTAATGATATAATTATCTATCTATAATTCCAGTAATCTCTGTTTGTTTGTACGTTTGTACGTTTGTTTGTCTGTGACCGCTGTTTCTCGACAACCACGGGTCCGATATACTTTTAACTTGCCAGGTATATTGCTGGGGACCCGAGGATGTGCCTTTTCAAGGTTTCATATTAATCGGACAATTACTTACCGAGCTATGTCCAAAAAACGATTCAACCAATCAGAGAGCAGCGAACTATCGCGTGTGCCGAACGTGGCGGACACACTCTGCCTCGGATGGCACATTTGAGAGCGTATTCATTTATTTCACGTTTGCAAACTATGTTGGCGTTAAACTATGTTTTAAAACTAATAAAAACGAATTTGCGATTCATTCGCTTTCCTGCGCGTTTGTGCACGCGATGGCGATTTCTTTACCAAACTCCGGAAGCCGTTCGCTTTGGACCAAACCATTTCATGTAAATAGAGGGGGGGGATATAATTTTAGATATAGATATAGTACGGGCAATGCCCTAGTATATTAAAAGCCATCAATTTCACAGTGTTGGTGAGACAAAGTCACATTTAAAATTGTTTAATTTGCATTATTAATGATATAATTATATATTAAAAGCCATCAATTTCACAGTGTTGGTGAGACAAAGTCACATTTAAAATTGTTTAATAGTATTATTAATGATATAATTATCTATCTATAATTCCAGTAATCTCTGTGTGTGTGTGTGTGTGTGTCTGTGTGTCTGTGTGTGTGTCTGTGTGTTTGTCTGTGACCGCTGTTTCGCGACAACTACCGGTCCGATATACTTGCAACTTGCCAGGTATATTGCTGGGGACCCGAGGATGTGCCTTTTCAACGTTTCATATTAATCGGACAAGTAGTTAGCGAGCTATGTCCAAAAAACGATTCAACCAATTCAACCAATCAGAGAGCAGCGAGCTATCACGTGTGCCGAACGTGGCGAACAGACTCTGCCTCGGACGGCACATTTGAGAGCGTATTCATTTATTTCACGTTGGCAAACTATTTTGGCGCTATGTTGGCGTTAAACTATGTTTTAAAACTAATTAAAACTACTTTGCGATTCATCGTAACTGCGATATGCGACCTTCCGGACAGTGAAGACTGCACTTCCGGCAGCCAATCACAGAACACGTTGTTGCGTAGGCGTGGCCGATGTGAGAGCGAGCCGAGCCGAGCGCGTGCGCCATTACGGTTCGTAATTCGATTTCTTCCGGAGAAAATAATAATTTCTCGATTCCTTATGCGCATTATTTCTCCCAATTCAGTCAGAGCGAAGGGCGGAAGCAAAGAGCGTTGTTTTTTTTGTTTACGGGCGTACGGGCGTACGGGCGGGGTAGAGCGTACGGGTAGCGTTTTTTTTTTTTTTTGGCAAGGAACGGGCACCCACGTACGGGTATATAGTACGGGCATGCCCTAGTATATTAAAAGCCATCAATTTCACAGTCTTGGTGAGACAAAGTCACATTTAAAATTGTTTAATAGTATTATTAATGATATAATTATTTATTAAAAGCCATCAATTTCACAGTGTTGGTGAGACAAAGTCACATTTAAAATTGCTTAATAGTATTATTAATGATATAATTATCTATCTATAATTCCAGTAATCTCTGTGTGTGTGTATGTGTGTGTGTATGTGTGTGTGTATGTGTGTGTGTATGTATGTGTGTCTGTGACCGCTGTTTCTCGACAACCACGGGTCCGATATACTTGAAACTTGCCAGGTATATTGCTGGGGACCCGAGGATGTGCCTTTTCAAGGTTTGAAATTAATCGGACAAGTAGTTACCGAGCTATGGCGATTTAGCCGTTCGCCGTTCGCTTTGGCTTTGCGAATGGACCAAACCATTTCATGTAAATAGAGGGGGGGGGGGGGGTTCTACCGTACTCGCAAGCCGTTCGCTTTGGACCAAACCATTTCATGTAAATAGAGGGGGGGGGGGGATTGTCACCGTACTCGCAAGCCGTTCGCTTTGGCTTTGCGAATGGACCAAACCATTTCATGTAAATAGAGGGGGGGGATTGTCACCGTACTCGCAAGCCGTTCGCTTTGGCTTTGCGAATGGACCAAACCATTTCATGTAAATAGAGGGGGGGGATATAATTTTAGATATATATATAGTACGGGCATGCCCTAGTATATTAAAAGCCATCAATTTCACAGTGTTGGTGAGACAAAGTCACATTTAAAATTGTTTAATAGTATTATTAATGATATAATTATCTATCTATAATTCCATTAATCTCTGTGTGTATGTGTGTTTGTATGTGTGTATGTGTGTATGTGTGTATGTGTGTATGTTTGTCTGTGACCGCTGTTTCTCGACAACTACCGGTCCGATATACTTTAAACTTGCCAGGTATATTGCTGGGGACCCGAGGATGTGCCTTTTCAAGGTTTCATATTAATCGGACAAGTAGTTACCGAGCTATGGCGATTTCTTTACCAAACACTGCAAGCCGTTCGCTTTGGACCAAACCATTGCATGTAAATAGAGGGGGGGGGGGGGGTTCTGTGGTCGTTGCGAATGGACCAAACCATTCATGTAAATAGAGGGGGGGGGGGGTTCTGTGGTCGTTACTGCCACGTGGTTTCAAAGTTTTTTTTTGTTGTTGTTGTTTGCACGCATGTTTTTTTGCACCCACGTACGGGCACGCCCTAGGATGTTTACACACACACACCCCTACACAAATTTTTTTTTTTTTTTTTTTTTGGCAAGGAACGGGCACCCACGTACGGGCACGTCCTAGCTTATATATAGTACGGGCATGCCCTAGTATATTAAAAGCCATCAATTTCACAGTGTTGGTGAGACAAAGTCACATTTAAAATTGTTTAATAGTATTATTAATGATATAATTATCTATCTATAATTCCAGCAATCTCTGTGTGTATGTTTGTATGTTTGTATGTTTGTATGTTTGTATGTTTGTATGTTTGTATGTATGTTTGTCTGTGACCGCTGTTTCTCGACAACTACCGGTCCGATATACTTGAAACTTGCCAGGTATATTGCTGGGGACCCGAGGATGTGCCTTTTCAAGGTTTTAAATTAATCGCAGAAGTAGTTACCGAGCTATGTCCAAAAAACGATTCAACCAATCAGAGAGCAGCGAGCTATCACGTGTGCCGAACGTGGCGAACAGACTCTGCCTCGGATGGCACATTTGAGAGCGTATTCATTTATTTCACGTTGGAAAACTATGTTGCCGTTAAACTATGTTTTAAAACTAATTAAAACTAATTTGCGATTCATCGTAACTGCGATTTGCGACCTTCCGGACAGTCAAATGAGGACGTCACTTCCGGACTTACGGATAGTCATAGTGACGCTGAACGTGGCGAGCAGACGCTGCCTCGGACGGCACATTTGAGAGCGTATTCATTTATTTGACGTTGCAATCTGTGTTGATTGTTGTAAGGTACGATCGATTGTAGTACATACATATTTATATTTTGTACATATTCATTACGGGCACGTCACGGGTACGGGTACGGTACCGGGTACGGTACGGTTACGGGTACGCCACGTACGGGCACGTATATTGCTGGGGACCTGAGGATGTGCCTTTTCAAGGTTTCATATTAATCGGAGAAGTAGTTACCGAGCTATGGCGATTGGCGATTTAGCCGTTCGCCGTTCGCTTTGGCTTTGCGAATGGACCAAACCATTCATGTAAATAGAGGGGGGGGGGGGGGGTTCTGTGGTCGTTCGCTTTGGCTTTGCGAATGGACCAAACCATTTCATGTAAATAGAGGGGGGGGGGGGGGTTCTGTGGTCGTTACTGCCACGCGGTTTGGAATGTTTTTCCGAACGGGCACCCACGTACGGGCATGCCCTAGTATATTAAAAGCCATCAATTTCACAGTGTTGGTGAGACAAACTCACATTTAAAATTGTTTAATAGTATTATTAATGATATAATTATATATTAAAAGCCATCAATTTCACAGTGTTGGTAAGACAAAGTCACATTTAAAATTGTTTAATAGTATTATTAATGATATAATTATATATTAAAAGCCATCAATTTCAGTGTTGGTGAGACAAAGTCACATTTAAAATTGTTTAATAGTATTATTAATGATATAATTATATATTAAAAGCCATCAATTTCACAGTCTTGGTGAGACAAAGTCACATTTAAAATTGTTTAATGGTATTATTAAGGATATAATTATCTATCTATAATTCCAGTAATCTCTGTGTGTTTGTTTGTACGTTTGTACGTTTGTTTGTCTGTGACCGCTGTTTCTCGACAACTACCGGTCCGATATACTTGAAACTTGCCAGGTATATTGCTGGGGACCCGAGGATGTGCCTTTTCAAGGTTTGAAATTAATCGGACAAGTACTTACCGAGCTATGGCGATTTAGCCGTTCGCCGTTCGCTTTGGCGTTGCGAATGGACCAAACCATTGCATGTAAATAGAGGGGGGGGTTCTGTGGTCGTTGCGAATGGACCAAACCATTCATGTAAATAGAGGGGGGGGGGGTTCTGTGGTCGTTACTGCCACGTGGTTTCAAAGTTTTTTTTTGTTGTTGTTGTTTGCACGCATGTTTTTTTGCACCCACGTACGGGCACGCCCTAGGATGTTTACACACACACACACCCCTACACAAAATTTTTTTTTTTTTTTTTTTTTGGCAAGGAACGGGCACCCACGTACGGGCACGTCCTAGCTTATATATAGTACGGGCATGCCCTAGTATATTAAAAGCCATCAATTTCACAGTCTTGGTGAGACAAAGTCACATTTAAAATTGTTTAATTTGCATTATTAATGATATAATTATATATTAAAAGCCATCAATTTCACAGTGTTGGTGAGACAAAGTCACATTTAAAATTGTTTAATAGTATTATTAATGATATAATTATCTATCTATAATTCCAGTAATCTCTGTGTGTGTGTATGTGTGTGTGTATGTGTGTGTGTATGTATGTGTGTCTGTGACCGCTGTTTCTCGACAACCACGGGTCCGATATACTTGAAACTTGCCAGGTATATTGCTGGGGACCCGAGGATGTGCCTTTTCAAGGTTTGAAATTAATTGGACAAGTAGTTACCGAGCTATGGCGATTTAGCCGTTCGCCGTTCGCTTTGGCTTTGCGAATGGACCAAACCATTTCATGTAAATAGAGGGGGGGGGGGGGGGTTCTACCGTACTCGCAAGCCGTTCGCTTTGGACCAAACCATTTCATGTAAATAGAGGGGGGGGGGGGATTGTCACCGTAATCGCAAGCCGTTCGCTTTGGCTTTGCGAATGGACCAAACCATTTCATGTAAATAGAGGGGGGGGGGGGGGGGGATTGTCACCGTACTCGCAAGCCGTTCGCTTTGGCTTTGCGAATGGACCAAACCATTTCATGTAAATAGAGGGGGGGGGGATATAATTTTAGATATATATATAGTACGGGCATGCCCTAGTATATTAAAAGCCATCAATTTCACAGTCTTGGTGAGACAAAGTCACATTTAAAATTGTTTAATGGTATTATTAATGATATAATCTACATATTAAAAGCCATCAATATCACAGTGTTGGTGAGACAAAGTCACATTTAAAATTGTTTAATGGTATTATTAATGATATAATTATCTATCTATAATGCCAGTAATCTCTGTGTGTATGTGTGTTTGTCTGTGACCGCTGTTTCTCGACAACCACGGGTCCGATATACTTTAAACTTGCCAGGTATATTGCTGGGGACCCGAGGATGTGCCTTTTCAAGGTTTCATATTAATCGGACAAGTAGTTACCGAGCTATGTCCAAAAAACGATTCAACCAATCAGAGAGCAGCGAGCTATCACGTGTGCCGAACGTGCCGAACAGACTCTGCCTCGGACGGCACATTTGAGAGCGTATTCATTTATTTCACGTTGGCAAACTATGTTGGCGTTAAACTATGTTTTAAAACTAATTAAAACTACTTTGCGATTCATCGTAACTGCGATTCGTAACTGCCGTTCGCTTTGGCTTTGCGAATGGACCAAACCATTTCATGTAAATAGAGGGGGGGGATTGTCACCGTACTCGCAAGCCGTTCACTTTGGACCAAACCATTTCATGTAAATAGAGGGGGGGGGGATATAATTTTAGATATAGATATAGTACGGGCATGCCCTAGTATATTAAAAGCCATCAATTTCACAGTCTTGGTGAGACAAAGTCACATTTAAAATTGTTTAATTTGCATTATTAATGATATAATTATATATTAAAAGCCATCAATTTCACAGTGTTGGTGAGACAGTCACATTTAAAATTGTTTAATAGTATTATTAATGATATAATTATATATTAAAAGCCATCAATTTCACAGTCTTGGTGAGACAAAGTCACATTTAAAATTGTTTAATAGTATTATTAATGATATAATTATATATTAAAAGCCATCAATTTCACAGTCTTGGTGAGACAAAGTCACATTTAAAATTGTTTAATAGTATTATTAATGATATAATCTATCTATAATTCCAGTAATCTCTGTCTGTCTGTCTGTACGTTTGTCTGTGACCGCTGTTTCTCGACAACCACGGGTCCGATATACTTTTAACTTGCCAGGTATATTGCTGGGGACCCGAGGATGTGCCTTTTCAAGGTTTCATATTAATCGGACAATTACTTACCGAGCTATGTCCAAAAAACGATTCAACCAATCAGAGAGCAGCGAACGATCGCGTGTGCCGAACGTGGCGGGCATACTCTGCCTCGGATGGCACATTTGAGAGCGTATTCATTTATTTCACGTTTGCAAACTATGTTGGCGTTAAACTATGTTTTACAACTAATAAAAACGAATTTGCGATTCATTCGCTTTCCTGCGCGTTTGTGCACGCGATGGCGATTTCTTTACCAAACTCCGGAAGCCGTTCGCTTTGGACCAAACCATTGCATGTAAATAGAGGGGGGGGATTGTCACCACTCGCAAGCCGTTCGCTTTGGACCAAACCATTTCATGTAAATAGAGGGGGGGGATATAATTTTAGATATAGATATAGTACGGGCATGCCCTAGTTATATATTAAAAGCCATCAATTTCACAGTGTTGGTGAGACAAAGTCACATTTAAAATTGTTTAATAGTATTATTAATGATATAATTATATATTAAAAGCCATCAATTTCACAGTGTTGGTGAGACAAAGTCACATTTAAAATTGTTTAATAGTATTATTAATGATATAATTATATATTAAAAGCCATCAATTTCACAGTGTTGGTGAGACAAACTCACATTTAAAATTGTTTAATAGTATTATTAATGATATAATTATATATTAAAAGCCATCAATTTCACAGTGTTGGTGAGACAAAGTCACATTTAAAATTGTTTAATGGTATTATTAATGATATAATTATATATTAAAAGCCATCAATTTCACAGTGTTGGTGAGACAAAGTCACATTTTAAATCGTTTAATAGTATTATTAATGATATAATTATATATTAAAAGCCATCAATTTCACAGTGTTGGTGAGACAAAGTCACATTTAAAATTGTTTAATAGTATTATTAATGATATAATTATATATTAAAAGCCATCGATTTCACAGTGTTGGTGAGACAAACTCCCATTTAAAATTGTTTAATAGTATTATTAATGATATAATTATATATTAAAAGCCATCAATTTCACAGTGTTGGTGAGACAGAGTCACATTTAAAATTGTTTAATAGTATTATTAATGATATAATTATATATTAAAAGCCATCTATTTATTAATTACACAAAAAGGTGTGTGGTGGGGTCGTGGATGTGGAGCTTAAATTGAGAAAAGGAAGAGTTGAATGATCAGAGAGAGAGAGAGAGAGAGAGAGAGAGAGAGAGAGTAAGAGTGCAGGTTAAGGAAGTGTGGAGTGGGGAGAGAACAGAAATGGGAGGGGATGAGAATAAAATGATGGAAGAGCACATGTATAGAGCATTGTGGAAGGGGGCAGTATGGGGAGGAAGGGGTGTGATAGGTCGGGGGCAAAAACTCGCCATATTTGTGTACGTCATAAACAGATGGCCCATTACAATATTTCATGGGATATGGTACAATAACAGCAGTGCATAAACTAACCTGTTGGTGTATATTCTTGCCCTTCTCACAGGAAAGCAAAGCTGTTGTACCGTCGGACAAAGAGACAATACGGAGAAAATGCAGAAAGGAGGGAATGGCAGAACAAATGGGAAGTTTGGGAATGTCAAAAAGGAGCTGCTTATTGCATTTGAAGGAGAAAATGAGAACAGGAAAAAAAGTCAAAACGAGGAAGATTTTGTGGATCAGAAGAAAGACCAGAGCAAGGAAGAGAATGCATCCGCAGTGCAAGGACACGAGAAGGAATGTGATACGGCTAAGGTGGATGGAAAGGGAGTTGGGAATGCTGTGGAGTTGGTTGGCAGTGAAACAAATGAAAATAGATCAGTAAGTGGAAATAACAATGATAATTCTGAAAAAAAAGGAAAAGGTAAAAATAGGAAACGTAAGGAGAAAGGAAAGGATGGAGAGGGTACCGAGAGGAAGAGGAGTAAAAAGATGACAATCAAGGAGAAAGGAAGAACAAGCAGTGAAGTCCAAGATGGTCCCATCATCGTCGAGAACCTCCAATCCACTCAGACCTTGGGACTACCAAGCCCACAAAGTCCAGGTGAGACAAAGTCCCGTCCCTCGGATGGGCGTTAAATGTGTGTCCCGTCTTTCCGGCATTATTTGCTGGACGATAAAGATCCCCACGGTGTCCTTCTTGAAGAGTAGGCGACCTATCGCCGGCATCCTGAACAAATAATAAATGTCTACCCTAACTACTGCTGGGAAGGTGATGTTAAACCACCGAGTAGAACTCTCAAGAAGTTACTTCGGCAGCACCCACACTCTGTGAAGAGTATGGTACCTCAGAGATGGGGAGAGTAGTGCCGCATTTTAAATAATATCACAGTACTAACCTGATAAAAATAAATACCTTACCTTACCTAATTGCCACCTTAATGTCCGACCTCTGAAAGGTGCGAGGAACGTGGAGCACCTTGAAGGAGTGACGGGCACACTCGATAGAAGTGAAAGGCTTGGTGGGACCAGAAGGCCAGAGTTCCGCTCCCCCACGGCTCGGACCCAAAAGCTCACCTCCACCTGTGGACCAGGGGCACGTTCTCCCGGAGGGAGTCTTCGGCTTGGTTTGTCACGCCGGGCTCGTGTGAAGCCCCTGCACCCAATGGTTGGGCCCTCTTGAACCCGACCGAGTTTGTTATAATCGCTGTGGTTTCAAATCAACAAGGTGACGTCTCTTTTTAATACAATGGACAATTTCTCCATATTGTTTTTATTATTGTCATTTTCATGCAGAATATAAAGCATTCCGCAAGCCCTCTGCTTTCATCTGTTTGATTTCAAACTATGAAACATCATGAAGCACTTCATTGCAAGTCTCAGGAATGTTAATCTGTAATCTATAACCATAAGTGTCTGTCTGTCTGTGTGTTACCTATACACACCTACACCTCTGGATGGATTTGAACTAAATTTGTTAGAGGTAAAAGGTTGTACCCGGCAGGTTTTAGTGGGGTTAGTGGCTCCCGGGAAAAATGATGGGGTTGTGGCGGACACGGAAGCTCACTGGCGTGGTGACATCATTCCGCGCACCAAGTGGGCGGCGGCCACGCCGAGGGGTAGGCGTGGCCTCAGGATATACACCGGGCGCGCAGCCCGGAGCGCGCCAGTGCTACAGTGACCTCTTTTAATAAAGAACATTAAACTTACCGCGTTGTCCGCTTCCTCCTTGGTAGCAAGTCGCGCGCGTAGCACCGCGCACTTCATTGGTGACCTACGACATTCGAGTCAGCCGTCGCTGACCACCCGAAACCGCCGCAACAATGGCTACCAACGCGGTCTCCATCAAGCTCCCCGAATTCTGGGAGTTACAAGCCGAAGTTTGGTTCCTGCAGGCAGAAGCCCAGTTCCGACTTCGAGGCATCACGGTGGACGAGACCATGTACTGCCACGTGGTCGCCACCCTCGGGCCCGGCACGGCCACCCACGTCGTATCGGTCCTAAGGGATCCACCTGCCGACGGCAAGTACGAGGCGGTCAAGCGTCTCCTCCTCGCCACGTTCGGCCTTACGGTGGACGCACGGGCCGATCGCCTCTTGGACCTCCCCGATATCGGGGACACGCGACCGTCGGTCCGTATGGATCATATGCTGGCGCTCATGGGTGACGAAACCCCGAACGCTCTATTCTGGGCGTTATTTCGACGCCAGCTGCCAGCATGAGTCCGCCTCGCTTTGGCCGGTTCCGCGTTAACGGAACCCCATGCGCTCGCTGCCGAGGCCGACAAATACTACGCGGCTTTGGACACGCAGGCGAGTCTTGGCTCCCGAGGCTCCCGAGGCTTTCCCTGATGCACCGCACCTCGTGTCCGCCGCCACGCCACACCCACCACCACCGCCGCCACCGCGAAGAAAACCGCGGCCTCCGACGCCGCAGCCGCCCACCTGGTGTTTCTTCCACGCCAAGTTCGGCCACGAGGCTCGGCAGTGTCGCCCGCCGTGCTCATTCGGCAGGTCGGGAAACGGGCGAGCCGACGCTCGGTGGCAACTGTGAGCGTCGGCAATTCAAACAGCCTTCTGTACATAACGGACACCTTGTCCGGGCGCCGTTACCTGTGCGACACGGGAGCGCAGGTGAGTGTCGTTCCTGCTGGTACGTCCGACAAGCAAACCGCGGGCCGAGGTCCCGCGTTGCTTGCGGCCAATGGTACGTCTATACGCACGTACGGAAAACGCTGTCTCTCCCTGCGGTTCGGAGGGCAGGTTTTCCGTTGGTCGTTCGTTACGGCCGACGTGCCCATGGCACTGCTCGGCGCGGACTTCTTATGTGCTAATGGATTACTGGTCGATGTAAAGCGCAGAAGGCTTGTCCAGGCTGAGACGCTCAGCTCGCTCGCGTGCGCGCTGCCCGGCCCGTTGAACAGCTCACAGAGCGGCTCGCCGAGCGGCTTGCTGAGCGGTTCGGTTCCGGCCAGGTTGATCTGTACGCTTCCGGCAGCGGACGAATTCACCCGCCTCCTCGCGGGTTTCCTGGCCCTCACGTGGCCGACCTTCTTGGCGGGGACCATCAAGCACGGGGTGGAACACCACATCCCCACCGCCGGGCCACCGGTCTACGCCCGGGCACGCCGCCTCGAGCTGACGAAGCTCGCGGTAGCGAAAGCGGATTTCGCCACGCTGGAGCGGCTCGGCATCGTGCGGCGCTCCGAGAGCACGTGGGCGTCGCCGCTCCACATCGTGCCCAAGCCCGGCGGGGGATGGCGACCGTGCGGGGACTACCGGCGCCTCAACGACGCCACCACCCCCGACCGCTACCCCGTCCCCCACATACAGGACTTCTCCGCCCGGTTGGCGGGCATGTCCTTCTTTTCAAAGGTGGACCTCGTGCGCGGCTACCATCAGGTTCCTGTCAGGCCGGAGGACATCCCGAAGACGGCTGTCATCACGCCGTTCGGGCTTTTCGAATTTCTTTGGATGCCCTTCGGTTTGAAAAATGCGGCTCAGGCGTTCCAGCGCCTAATGGACAGCGTCTTGCGCGGCTTGGATTTTTTGTACGTCTACCTGGACGACATCCTCGTCGCCAGCGCGTCCCGCGAAGAGCACCTTCATCACCTCCGCACGCTCTTCGAACGCCTGGGCCAGCATGGCCTCATCGTGAACCCCGCCAAGTGCCGGTTCGGCGTCACCAGGCACGGGGCCGTCCCCCTACCGGCCAAGGTGGAGGCGGTGAAGGGGTTTCCGCGCCCCCGCACGATCAAGGGGCTCCAGGAGATCCTGGGCATGGTAAACCTTTACCATCGGTTCCTGCCCCGCATCACCCAGCTCCTGCGCCCCTTACACGAGGCCCTTCAAGGGAAGCCGGGCAAAGGTGACGTTACCTGGACCGGGCAGATGGACGCGGCGTTCTCGGGCGCGAAGCTCGCCTTGGCCAACGCCACCACGCTCGCGCCCCCGGCGCCCGATCACCCTCACCTCCGACGCCTCGGACTACGCGGTGGGCGCGGTGTACGAGCAATGGGTGCGTGGTGCCTGGCAACCGCTGGCGTTCTTCAGCCGGCAGCTTTGCCCGCCCGAACGCCGGTACAGTACCTTCGACCGCGAGTTGCTTGGGCTTCACCTGGCGGTCAGGCACTTCCGCCATCGACTCGAGGGCCGTGCGTTCACGGCCTTCGTCGACCACAAATGCTGGTTTTCGCGATGGGCAAGGTCGCTGAGCCGTGGTCGGCCCGGCAACAGCGTCACCTCGCGGCCGTGTCCGAGTACACGACGGACATCCGGCACGTCGCGGGAAAGGACAACCCGGTGGCCGAATGCCTTTCCCGGGCCGTCGCCCACGCAGTCCACCTTGGCATCGACTATGCCCGGATGGCGGCGGACCAGGCCGCCGACCCCGGGGTCCAGGCCCTGCGGACCGCCGTCACGGGCCTCCGCGTCACCGAGGTGCCCTTCGACGGTGTGGGCACGGCCCTAGTTTGCGACGTCTCCCTCGGGCGGCCTCGCCCCATCGTGCCCGCAGGCTGGCAGCGCCAGGTTTTTGACACCATCCACGGCCTGTCCCACCCGGGCACAAAGGCCTCCCAGAGGTTGGTCGCCGACAAGTTTGTCTGGCATGGCCTCCGGAAGGCCGTCCGCGGCTGGACCAGGATGTGCCTCGCATGCCAGCGCGCAAGGGTGCACCGACACACCCAGGCCCCCTTCGCCCCGTTTACGGTGCCGGAACGTCGGTTCGACCACGTTCACGTGGACCTGGTGGGACCTCTGCCCCCCTCGCGGGGTTTCACCCATGTCCTCACCATGGTGGACCGCACCACCCGGTGGCCGCAGGCCGTGCCTTTGGCGACGACGACGGCGGCGGACGTCGCACAGGCGTTCATCGCCACCTGGGTCGCCCGGTTCGGCGCCCCCTCGGACTTCTCGTCCGACCGCGGCCCCCAGTTCACCTCGGAGCTCTGGGGGGAGGTCGCGCAGGGGCTCGGGGTCCAGCTGCACCGAACCACGGCCTACCACCCCCAGGCCAACGGCCTGTGCGAGCGCTTCCACCGCTCCTTGAAGGCCGCGCTCCGGGCCACCCTCCGCGACGGCGGCTGGGTCGACAGGCTCCCCTGGGTCCTGCTGGGCCTCCGGACGGCGCCCAAGGACGACCTGCGCGCCTCCGCGGCGGAGTTGGTTTTTGGACAACCGCTGCAGGTGCCGGGCGAGTTCCTCCCCGACCCCACAGCACCATGGTCCGCGGCGCAGGAGCGTTCTGCGCTGCAGGAGACCGCCCGGAGGTTCGCCCCGGTGCCGACGGCGCACCACGGGCACCCTCCCACACATGTCGCCCCGGAGCTTCGCACCGCGGAGTACGTCTTCGTCCGGCACGACGCCCACCGGACACCACTGCGGCCCCCATACGACGGGCCTTTCCAGGTGCTGGAGACCGGGGTGAAACATTTCACCCTGGACATCGGCGGCACTCCTGACCGGGTCTCCATAGACCGCCTCAAGCCGGCCCACCTCGACGTGGACCACCCACCGCCGGTGGCTCGGCCCTGGCGTCGGGGCCGCCCCCCTGCGGGCAGACCCCCGGCACCGCCCAGCACCGCAGGCACGCCACCCCCCGGTCCAGTACCCATCCCAGGTACAGCCGGGGGCATCCCACCTGGCATCTCTGCACCCCGGACGCCGCCGGTCGCCAGAGGGCGCTTCGGCCAGGTCATCCGTTTGCCCCGCAAACTGGCCCTCCAGGTGCGCGGGAATTCTGGGGGGGGGGGGGGCGCGTGTGGCGGACACGGAAGCTCACTGGCGTGGTGACATCATTCCGCGCACCAAGTGGGCGGCGGCCACGCCGAGGGGTAGGCGTGGCCTCAGGATATACACCGGGCGCACAGCCTGGAGCGCGCCAGTACTACAGTGACCTCTTTTAATAAAGAACATTAAACTTACCGCGTTGTCCGCTTCCTCCTTGGTAGCAAGTCGCACGCGTAGCACCGCGCACTTCAGGGTATACTTAATCGCTGTTGCAATTTGGCTGAATAGCGCCACCTTTGGTGAAGTTGAGCACTATAGGTTGGCTTACATTTCCCGACACCTGCCTGGATGCTGTCTTGTGTGCTTATTCTCGCCACCACCATGGCTAGCTTTTCCACGGGGATGGGTAGTTTTGCTGGTATCAATATAAAATATTACAAATATATATTACACCTTGATTGTATTGTCATCTCAAAATTAGTTTTATTCCCTCCGCAACCAAAGGTGGATGGAGGTTATGTTTTCACCCCTGTCTGTTTGTGAACAAATGTCTCAAAAAGTTGTGGACGGCTTCGGACGAAATTAGGCAGAGGTGTAGCGTATGTGACAAGGTCGAAATTATTAGATTTTGGTGAAGATCCGGATTCTGATCCGGCTACTAGAATTTTAAAGTGATTCTTCACCATTGGGAGACGGGGCCAAAAACTATACATAGCAGGATATCTCAAAAAGTTGAGGACGGATTTGGATGAAACTTGGTGGACCGGTTGGGTGTATGACAAGGACAAATAGATTCGATTTTGGTGAAGATCTGAATATGGATTCAGATATGAGAATTATTTAATTTTAAAGTGATTCTTCACCATTGGGAGATAGGGCCAAAAACGATACATAGCAGGATATCTCAAAATTAATAATAAATCTATGACGTCCGCTTTGATCAGACACATATCCTATGACGTCCTCTTTAAAATAAACCGGATTCAGAAGTGGATTTTAAATTTTTCAAGGGAATTAAAAAATACTCGAATTCAAAATAAATTAGAAATGGCTGCCAGACAATGCAATTGATGACGTTTAAATTATCAAACTATATTCCCAAAACACTCGTTGATCATGTGCGTGAAGTTTACGTCGATCTTAAAAGCCAGCTGTTCTGGAGGAGATGATATTGTAAGGTTTCTTCTTCTTCAAATAATGAAACCATTTCGGCTGCCAGACTGTGCATCCGATCGCATCGAAATTTGAAACATGTATTCCCGTTGACGACGATAATATAGATATAAAGTTTGACTTCAAAAGCTTAAGCAGTTTCAGAGGAATAGTTATTCATTTGACTTTGATCAAATATGGCTGCCCAACCACATGACCTATGACATCATAAACTTAAACTCCGCCTATGATTGGGAAGGGGATCACGTGTGTGAAGTATTACGGTGATTAGATATGGTTCATTTTTCCATCCAAGATGGCTGCCAACCCACATGACCTAGGATGTCATAATTTCCACACTATATGCAGCAATTGTGTGAGATGATATTTGTAAAATTTCATACGATCGGTAAGCGATTTTAGAGAAATCATTTTTTAAATATTTTCCTTAAATCCAATATGGTTGCTAAACCATGTGACCAATGCCTTTTTACGGCTTAGCCTTCCAGAACAGTGTTTGTCAGTCTGCATGTATGTACGTCCCCTCAAATGTATACCAATCAGAGCTGAGGATCTGGTCACATGACAAGTGTGATGTGATTACATCTGATGTCATTAGGGTGGTATGGCGGCTGACTCTCCACACTCTGGCATTTTGATTCCAATTTTGTTCAGGCCGAACATATTGTCGAATCTGTCATATATCACAATCGCCATGATCTACCTCTACGTTTTTCATTCAGAGTGAAACACAAATAAACCGATTGTTAAAATGACCATCAAATATCGAAAGTATCAGCGTTACGGGTCTTCCAAAAAAAGGTACGTACCCAACCCTGTGGGGTATAATCTAGATTACAGCAGATCTTCCCTCCGTTCTGTAAGTAAAACTTACCTCACGGATGTTGGGATTTCTCCAAATTTCTTTGTTTGTTATAAACAGCATTAGCGACTGTTTAAAAAGCTAATCATGTGTGCTTGTGGTTTATAATATTTTACAAGCCTGGCTACGCCTGTGTTAGACTTTCCGTCTTGTTTTTCTGACGTTATATCCTCATGGGTAGTTAGTTGAACATATGGTTAAAATTTCGCATCAATCCCTTCAGCACTTTCAGAGAAAAGATTTCTTAATTTTTGCATAAAATCCAATTTGGCTTCCAGACCATGTGGCCTCAACATAATCGTTTCCAAATATGGTTATGTTTATGGGGGTAGGTGAAAGGATACCGTAGGGAAGTGGACGCGTAGGAAAAATCTCAACGTAATAAGTAGGGAAACTGTAACAAAAGGTTGTTTAGGTGTACATCACACCGGGGAGAGGGGAGAGGGGTGGATGGTGTTGTGCTAATTATCAGTAGGGATTAAGGTTAGTTTTCCACAGCATGTGATTTTCCCTCTGTAACTTTCCCTTTACATTTTGCTGACAAAGCCAGCCAAGAAAACCTCCTTTAAACAGAATTTACCACGCTGGCAAGAACCCAAGCAGAGCCTGTCGGGGCAAGCTCCAGCCCCCCCACCAATGGGCCTAATAAGGAAAAAGGCCACGCCCCCGGAATGGTGTGATCAGGAGGTGGAGAAAGAGGCGGCAGGCCACGCTCCTCAAGGTCACGATTGGCCCAGTAGACGTGGGCCGATCATGAGGTGATTTGGAAAGAGCTTCACCATTGGTCGGTGTGACATCATCGAGAAGTTTCGAAAGACGCTGGTTTTTGGCACGGACAAGAAGGCTTGGCCATTTTGTGCGGGCTGTGAGGAGAGGGTTTCTGCTGTGGCGATTGCAAAGGAGCTTCGCTTATTGTTGGCTCACAAGAAAGCTGAGGGCCACGTGTGGCTGAAGGCCGCCCAGACGGTGGAGGAGAAAGGAGGCCGTCCAGTCTGCTCGCCTCACGCTTGTAGTGCCTTCGACGTGCGGTGTTCGATGTCACCATTTTGGAGCGCTTCCCGTGCGAGTGGCGACACCAGCTTCAACAGCCGCCAAGCTCCTAAAATAATTAATTGCGGCCAAGCGAAGTGCCGGCTGAATGGGGTTTTATTTTATTTCATTTTCCCCTGTGCGATTGTATTTGAGTCCATTGTGGAGGTACCTCACTTCAGAGTTTAATTTACCTCAACATTTATTTCGACATTTTTACCCCTTGCTTGACTGTCATAAAATTATTCGTTGAATTTACTGCCGTGTTTCTTTGTACATGGGTTCAGGATTAAACGCGTGTTGCTTTCGTCGCGTTCAGGTAAACATGTCACAGCCTCCATCTCGCGAGCGTCATAACCGCCAAAAATCTGGAAGGTTGCCTCGGGAGTAAAAAAAAAAAAAACGTTCGGCTATTCGTCATCCGGCAGTCTTAATCACTGGTGACATGACAATATATTCCCCAAGGTTAGTCCATCATGGGTGACATTTCACATCGATCTAATAAGCTGTTCTGAAGATTTTTGAAGATTTGCATTTTTAATCCAATATGGCTGTTGACCCCTGTGACCGATGATGTCATCAATTTAATTCTCCCATACAATTTTTGCGATGACGACACTCAACATTTATAATGATCGGATCAAGCATATTATTGATCGAATTATGACATCATAATGGAGGAGCTTATGACATATATCATTAACATGTTATTCCCCATGTGGAGTAAGGAGCCATGTTTCAATTTTTTCCATGGAGAAGTTTCGGAGATATAGAGGGGCACTGTTTTTCGGGCTTTCCAAGATGGTGCCCATACAACGTGACCAACGACGTCATAATTAGCATTAAAAATTACTAGGGCATGCCCGTACTATATATATATCTAAAATTATATCCCCCCCCCCCCCCTCTATTTGCATGAAATGGTTTGGTCCATTCGCAAAGCCAAAGCGAACGGCTTGCGAGTACGGTGACAATCCCCCCCCTCTATTTACATGAAATGGTTTGGTCCATTCGCAACGACCACAGAACCCCCCCCTCTATTTACATGAAATGGTTTGGTCCATTCGCAAAGCCAAAGCGAACGGCTAAATCGCCATAGCTCGGTAACTACTTGTCCGATTAATATGAAACCTTGAAAAGGCACATCCTCAGGTCCCCAGCAATATACCTGGCAAGTTTCAAGTATATCGGACCCGTGGTTGTCGAGAAACAGCGGTTACAGACACACATACACACATACACACACACATACACACACAGAGATTACTGGAATTATAGATAGATAAAGGAGGAGCCCCTCAGTTGGTGGAAAATTCGTATCAAACACCAATGGTTGCAGATAAAATGGATTTTAATGGGAATAAACCCGTAAAATCCCGGCTGAAGATTAATAACAAACATAACAAGATCAATAGGGTACCACAGCCTTTTCCTAAAAACAGCAAAGTGTAGAGTAAATGAATTAAAGTCCTAAAACTCCACAGCCATTTGCATTTTTCCATGTAAAGGCCATGGTTTGGTAGGTGTTTCTGTCACAACTCTGCAAAAAGCGAAACTCTCTGATGATATTAAACTGTACAGGCCATAAACTTTATTGGATTTCAATCAAGCAATTGAATGTTTTTGATTTAACTCATAAAAGGGTGGCATCAATAATTTGGCAAAGAAGAATACAAAAATGACTGCAGTCATGCCACAGGCAGTGACATGTACGACCTGCAACGTTACTCCAGTTTGCCTCTCTTTTGCAACATAGCTTTGTCACAAAAACAAACTGCAGGGGAGTGGGTCGTCACCGAGTCATCCTCCAATGCCAATGCAGGGCAGTGGGTTGGCTCTTTCCCAAACCAATCTCCACACCTGATGTAGATTTAAAAACCAGTCTTGCAGGAGGTGAAGGCTGTTGTTGATCTGTATCGTGGAACAATAGATGAATGAAATCAACAGGGCGTTGATTGAGGTATGCTACCCGCCGTGGGAAGCAAGAATCTGATGTCTCAGGTGTTAACCCATCATTGAAGAAAAAGAGCTCTGACGAAAGGTTAATGCGTCAATGGCATTTCTTTTTCTTTCCCCTTTTCTCTTTCTCCGTAAGTTTCAGCGTGATCTCTTGTTGTGGGGGCGCTCCGAGCTTTCGCTTCCCAGCAGTCTTCACCTTGTCCTTGAGCTTCTCCACATCGACTGGCTTATCTACAGAGACTGCAAAAGGTACAGCATTATGAGAATGGAAAGTAAACTGTCATCTCCAAAACCAAATAAGAACTTACGATGCTCTATACTACAAGAGAGATGTTTGTCTATCTGTATGAGTGTATGTCACTATTGTTCTCAGAGATGGCCAAATAGATCTTCATCAAATTTTCAGATTCATCGGTGAGTGCCACGGAGTGTTTTAGGCAAAAATATATTTTGAAAAGAAGTTGGATTTTTTTATTTATTGCTCTATAGTGCCGAAGAGGTTGAGGTTTTGGACATGGAATGTAGGGACAATGACAGGGAGTTCAGGAGAAGTGGTGGACGTATTGGTCAGAAGAAGAGTGGACATATGTTGTGTGCAAGAGACAAGATGGAAGGGAAGTGGTGTGAGAATGGTGAAGGGTAGGCAGGGACAGAAATACAAGTTTGTGTGGCAAGGGTGCCCGGAGGGCGTGAATGGTGTCGGTGTCCTGTTTTCTGAGGAGTTTGGAGACAGTGTGGTGAGTGTGACTAGAGTGAGTGATAGGTTGATGATGGTGAAAATGATGATTGGAAAGCTCTTGGTGAACGTCATCTCGGGATATGCTCCGCAGGTTGGTCGGAGCGATGAAGAGAAGGACAAGTTCTGGTGTGCGATATAGAAGCTGATGGAAAACGTGAAAGATGAGGAAGTTGTTGTGGTCGGAGGAGACCTAAATGGACATGTGGGAAGGAGTATGGATCGTTTTGAGGGAGTTCATGGGGGTTACGGATATGGTGTGAGAAATGGAGAAGGTGAAAGGATTTTGGAGTTTGCTGATGGAGCTGATTTGTAATACTTAGTTCCAGAAAGAGGATAATAAGCTTGTTACATACACGTCAGGTGGGTCGACGACAACCGTTGACTACCTGATGGTGCGTAGGCGAGATAGGGGGCACCTCCGGGATACAAAGGTGATCCCGGGGGAGGAGGCTGTTTCACAGCACCACTTGGTTGTCTGCGACATAAGGGTGAAAGGTGCGAGGAGAGCTCGGCGGGTGAAGTACCAACCGAGAATGAAGGTGTGGAGGTTGAAAGAGGTGACTGTAAGGGAGGCATTAAAAGAGAGGCTGAGTAGGGCAGAGGATGATGTGGTTGAGCTTGAAAGTGGTTGGATGTCAATGAAAGATAGTCTGTTGGGAGCCGTTGGTGAGGTATGTGGATGGACAAAAGGACCACCGAGGCACTCGGAAGCATGGTGGTGGGATGATGAAGTTGGAAAGAGGATTGACGAGAAGAGCAAGAAGTTCAAGGAGTGGCAGAAGGCAAAGGGTACGGCAGCAGAAAAAGCAGAGCATGAAAGTTATAGGGCAGCCAAGAAGGCTGCAAAGAAAGAGGTAGCAAAGGCGCAGGAGGCATGTAGGAAAATGTTCGGAGAACGCTTGGATTCGGAAGAGGGCCAGAGAGCGGTATTCAGGATTGCAAAGCAGATAGCGAAATAGAGGTGTGATGTGATGGGGGTGAGTTGCTTGAAGGATGAAGTGGGACAAATCGTTGTGGACCCAGATGGAATTAAAGGAAGATGGGAAAGATATATGGAAATGCTGTTGAATACAGAGAATGAATGGGATGGCAACATAGAGAGTAACCCAGTTTTAGGACCGGCAGAGAAGATAACTGAGAAGGAAGTTGAGGAAGTGATAAAAGCAATGAAGAGTAGAAAAGCGGGAGGGCCGACGGGAGTTGTGGGAGATATGTTGAAGGCAGCAGGAAGATGGGGTGTGAAGAGAATGACAGAGATCTGTAATCTAGTGGTGAAAGAAGGCCGCATTCCAGTGGATTGGGAACCGAGGTCCCTCGTCCCTCTATACAAGGGGAAAGGTGACCCTCTGGAGTGTGGCTCGTACCGAGCGATAAAGTTATTGGAGCATGGAATGAAGGTATTGGAAAGGGTGTTGGAGAGGAGGATAAGGAAGAAGGTGAAGATCGACGAAATGCAGTTTGGATTTATGCCAGGAAGAGGAACGACAGACGTGCTCTTTATTGTGAGGCAGTTGCAGAAGTACATGGAAAAGAGGAAGAAGTTGTTTCTTGGGTTTGTTGATCTGGAGAAAGCATTCGATAGGGTTCCATGCGAAGTATTGACACGGGCATTGAGGAAGTTAGGAGTGGAGGAATGGTTGATCAGATGCGTGATGGCAATGTACAAAAGAGCGCGCACAGCTGTAAGGACGAAGGACGGGAACAGTTGTGAGTTTGAGATGAAGGTCGGAGTGCATCAGGGGTCGGTACTAAGTCCACTACTATTTGCAGCTGTGATGGAGGTGCTGGCTCAGAATGTAAAGGAGGGTTTACCATGGGAGTTGTTGTTTGCAGATAATCTGGTGTTGATTGCAGAAAGTATGGATGGACTTGAAGGAGAAGATGAACAAGTGGAAGGAATATATGGAGACAAAAGGTCTAAAGGTGAATATCGGAAAGGCCATAGGTGATGGCAAGTGGTAAAGCATATGGTGAGGTGGAAAGAACTGGGAAGTGGCCGTGTGCTGTGTGCAGGAAGGGTGTCGGAGTGAACTAAATTCAATGTACAATGTGCGCTGAGTGAGTTCATCAAAAATGTAGTGGTTTGAGAGGGTCATTAACCAGTGTGGCAGCTACATTCAAGTGGAAGGTGTGCACAGAGGGAGCTGCAGATGGAGGAAATGTTGAGTTCGATCTTGGAGACGGTGTGAAGCTGGAAGGTGTGAAAACATTTTGCTACCTCGGAGACATGCTGAATGGAGAAGGTGGATCAGACTCGGCAACGGTTCCTGGAGTGAGATGTGCATGGAAGAAGTTCCGGAACTGAGTGGCGTGCTGACGAGGAGGGGAGTGTCGTTGAAGCTGAAGGGAAAGGTGTATGCTGCATGTGTGAGAAGTGTCATGATTTATGGGAGCGAGACTTGGATAATAAACGTAGAGCAGCAACGAAGGCTGGAAAGGGTGGAAATGCGAATGGTTTGGTGGATGTGTGTCGTATTGTTGAGAGAGAGGAAGACAAATGATGAATTGCGAAAGATGATGGGAATAGAGCCTGTGATGGATGCTGTGAAGAGAAACAGGTTGAGATGGTTTGGTCATGTGTTGAGGAAGGATGAAAGTGACTGGTTCAGAAGAGTGATGGAAATGAATGTAGAAGGAAGTAGAGGACGGGGAAGACCGAGAAAGACTTGGCTAAAGATGGTGGAAGAAGAAATGCGGGCAAGGGGGTTAACAAGGGTCGATGCAGAAAATAGGGGAATATGGAGAAGATTGTCATGGGGACCGCAAGGCTAACCCCCACTCTAGCACGAAAAATGGCCTTAAAATTCCTGGTGTTGTTGTTCTCACCATTATGATTGCAATAAACTACTTCCTGCAGTGCAATATTGTCCAAATAATGCTTCAGAGGGTGTAATAACAGTCTGTTCCAATACTGCTTTTATACAGACAGGGGGTTTGTAATCAAGTAATCAGCAGAGGTTGGGACACCTGTAGGAATTGTTTGCATCAACTTTCAAGGCTTAATTTACTTACATTGCTGCAGAACAGCTGTAAGTTGTTCACCCATTACTTGTTTCCTGAAGAAGGCCTAGAAGAAACATTACTTGTTTCCAAGGATCAACAGATCATGGAATCTTCCTTCATGGAAAGCCTTCATGGAATCCATCATTGCTTCGGATATCAAATCCTTCCTCTTCTCCAATGGCTTGATCTCCGATCATCAATTTGGATTCAGACCAGGTCATTCTACTCTGGACATGCTGCTTCTGCTGTCTCAACAATGGATGGAGATCTCCTCAATGCCAAACAGGAAATCAGAGCTGTCTCCCTTGACATATCACGTGCCTTCGATACGGTCTGGCACCCAGCTCTGCTCACCAAACTCTCCTCCTATGGTATCCATGGAAATCTCCACGCATGGCTGGCGGACTTCCTCTCTGGTCGTAGTCAACGTGTGGCCATGAATGGATTTCTCTCATCTCCCCTTCCTGTTCAGGCTGGAGTTCCCCAAGGCAGTGTTCTGGGCCCTGTGCTTTTTCTGGTCTTTATCAATGATCTCTCCGACTCTCTGGAAAATCCTCTCTATCTCTTTGCTGATGACTCTACTCTCTGCCGCTCCATTCCTCTTCCCTTCAGATCGGCAGTCTGCAGCCTCCTCACTCTCTGAAGACCTAGACAAAATCAGACTGGTCAAACAAGTGGAACATGTCTTTCCATCCTGACAAAACCTCACACTCTTACTATGTCTCTCCGAAAAGATCGACTGGACAACCCTCCCATCTACTTTCTCAACAATCCTATCCAAGAAGTTCTGTCGCTCAAGCTTTTGGGTCTCACTATCTGCCATGATCTTTCTTGGGAAAACCACATTTCCAAGCTGGCCTCCAAAGCCAGTCGCCGACTGGGCATCCTCCGTCGTGCGAAGTCCTTCTGAGGCACACCTGAGCTCCTCCCCACAAACAAGGCTTTCATCCGCAGCTCAATGGAATACTGTTCTCCCCTATGGGCCAGTGCTCCTGCCTCACACCTAGCTCGTAGTCAGGTTCACTATGTCAATAAATTATATTTCGTTCAAAATCATGGTAGATTAGCAAACCTATACATTTTTGGAAAGGTTATAGCATAAGGAAACTAAAAATCAATGTTTACATTTGGAGATACCTGTATGGCGGCCATTTTGGATTTTCAAAATGGCCACTGTAAAATACATATTTTGTTCTATTTCTGCCTCTAATTACCCTAAAAACTTTTTAAAATATACTAAACCTATATTTTCAGGGACAAGGAATCCAATGAAAGTATCAAATTAGTGCTATGGGGAATGGTAAGACACGAATCAAAGGTTTTGAATTGCAAAATAGTTTTTATTTTCGCGATAAGTTGCATAATCAAATACATGTTATCATTTTGTACAGGCAGTTAATAACATCAAAATGTGTCACAATAATTCATATCACCAAACAAACACAGGCAGTCAGCAAAATCATATATACACATGCAGTCAGTATAACTTCACATCTACCCAGGCAATCAATGACAAAATATACACAGGCAGTCAATGGCATCAAACATACACGATTACAGAATATGCCATTTAGAGTTCGTCATCACTGTCCTGTGTGTCGTATCCGACAATATAGTCCGCATCGTTTTCACAGTCCGTTCCACACAAGCAAAGGTCGGTCAAATTGATTGGCAAATCGAATTGGTCGAATGGTCGATCGAATCGATTGGTCGAATGAAATTGGTCGATTGGTCGAATTGGTCGAATCGAATTGGTCGGAATTGGCAAATGTAAACATTGATTTTCAGATTTTCCACGTAATAACGTTTCCAAAAATGTACAGGTTTGCTAATCTACCATGATTTTGAACGAAAAAACATAGTGAACCTGACTATCGGCTTCACGCTGTTGAAACCAAAGCTTTCAGAATCATTGGAATCTCCCGCGATGAAGCCATCTCCGAGGGCCTTTCACTCACACCGCAGGCAGGTAGGTGGTCTTTCTGTCTTCTACCGACTCCTCTGCGGCCTTGCTCCCCCAGCTCTCTCTGTGCTTTGTCCCCCAAATATTCCTACAGGTCGCACAAGATCTGCCAGCAACCCTCTGATGGTTAAACTGCCGAAACCTCGGCTCTCTGCTCACCTTCACTCTTTCATTCCTCTTTTCTCCCGCCTCTGGAACAAACTCCCACACTCCCTTCAATCCCACTCCTCCCTCCAGGTCTTTAAAACAGCTGTTCACCACCATCTCTTATCTTCCCCCATCGAAAACCTTGATCTTTTCTACCCCCGCTAATTCACCCCAGATCCACCTTGTTTGAAATTCCAATTTCTTTCCTGGAAGTCCTGGCAGTGTCCATATGTTTTATACCTCTCCCACCACCCACCCCCCTTCCCATGCCTCCCCCCCCCAAAGCCCTCTCCCTCCCACAGATCTCTCGATGTCCCTGCTCTCAAATGTTGTGTTTGTGTCCTTCCCCCTCTCTCCCCATCTTGTCTACCGCTCCCCATGTAATATGTTTTATGTGTCGGTTTCTCTTTCTGTGTGATTAATGTTCGCTCTTTCACGAGCCTCGATCTTGTATACAAAAACAAAAACAAAAAAAAACAAAAGAAAAAATCCCTCGACTGATGCTGCAACTGGACCTGACGGCATCAGCCCACGGGACCTAAAATCCTGCTCTGCCGCTCTTTCATTCCCCCTCTCTGTTCTCTTCACCCTTTCTTTTGCTCAAGGTCATCTGCCATCAGCTTGGAAATCAGCCAACATCACCGCTTGACACAAAAAGGTGCAAAAACAGATCCTTGCAACGACAGACCAACCAGCCTTCTCCCAATTATCAGCAAAGTCATGGAATCCATCATTGCTTCACATATCAAATCTTTCCTCTTCTCAAATGGCTTTATCTCTGATCATCAATTTGGTTTCAGACCAGGTCACTCCACTCTGGACATGCTGCTTCTGCTGCTCAACAATGGATGGAGGTCCTCAATGCCATACAGGAAATTAGAGCTGTCTCCCTTGACATATCACGTGCCTTCGATACCGTCTGGCACCCCGCTCTGCTCACCAAACTCTCCTCCTATGGTATCCATGGAAATCTCCACGAATGGCTTGCGGACTTCCTCTCTAGTCGTAGTCAACGTGTGGCCCTGAATGGGTTTCTCTCATCTCCCTTTCCTGTTCAGGCTGGAGTTCGCCAAGGCAGTGTTCTGGGCCCTGTGCTTTTTCTGGTCTTCATCAATGATCTCTCTGACTCTCTTGAAAATCCTCTCTATCTCTTTGCTGATGACTCCACTCTCTGCCGCTCCATTCCTCATCCCTCAGATCGGCAGTCTGCAGCCTCCTCACTCTCTGCAGACCTGGACAAAATCACAGACTGGTCAAACAAGTGGAACATGTCTTTCAATCCTGACAAATCTCACACTCTGACTATGTCTCTCTGAAAAGACCAACTGGACAACCCTCCCATCTACTTTCTCAACAATCCTCTCCTTGAAGTTCTGTCACTCAAGCTTTTGGGTCTCACTATCTGCCATGATCTTTCCTGGGAAAACCACATTTCAAATCTGGCCTCCAAAGCCAGTCGCCAACTGGGCATCCTCCATCGTGCGAAGTCCTTCCTTGGCACACCTGAGCTCCTCACCACATACAAGGCTTTCATCCACAGCTCAATGGAATACTGTTCTCCCCTCTGGGCCGGTGCTCCTGCCTCACACCTAGATCAGCTTCACGTTGTTCAAACCAAAGCTTTCAGAATCATTGGAATCTCCCGTGATGAAGCTAACTCCGAGGGCCTTTCACTTACTCACCGCAGGCAGGTTGGTGGTCTTTCTGTCTTCTACTGACTCCTACAGCCTTGCTCCCCCAGCTCTCTCTGGGTTCTGTCCCCCAAATATTCCTGCAGGTCACACAAGATCTGCCTGCAACCCTCTTATGGTTAAACTGCCAAAATAAAGACTCTCTGCTCACCTTCACTCCTTCATTCCTCTTTTCTCCCACCTCTGGAACAAACTCCCTCACTCTCTTCAATCCCACTCCTCCCTCCTGGTCTTTAAAACAACTGTTCACCACCATCTCTTATCTCCCCCCATCCAAAACCTAGATCTTCAATACCCCTGCTAATTTCACCCCAGATTCACTTTTTTCAAATACCACCTTCCTTTCTGGAAGTCCTTGCAGTGTGCTTGTGTTTTATACTTCTCCCACCCCTCCCCCCCCTTCCCACACCTCCTCCCCACAAGCCCTCTCCCTCCCACATATCTCCCGATGTCCCTGCTCTCAAATGTTGTGTTTGTGTGCTTCCCCTTCTCTCCACCATCTTGTCTACCGCTCCCCTTATTATATACTTTGTGTGTCTGTTTGATTTTTTGTGCGATAAATGTTTGCTCTTTCACGAGCCTCGATCCTGTATACAAAAAAAACAAAAAGAAAACCGAATGCACCCGGCGTTGCCCGGGTTGTTTTTGAATGAATTTACTACCAGAATTCAGCTTTTACTCACGGCCGTAGAAGATTGACTACTATAATTCAGCTCAGCTTTTAATTGCGAAATGGGCCCAGCCCGGCCGAGGCGGCCTCCACCGGCCTTGCCACCTCGCCGATAACCTTCCCGGGGCCCGTCCCGACATTTTTTGTTTCAGAGGTTTCCTCCTATCTTTCACCGTTCAGGAGATTAGCGTGTGCAGACAAACAAACAAACAAACAAAAACTTTTCATGTATATTGGAAGATATGTATATATTTAATTTTAAGCAAAAACAATGGCACTTAGGTGGAATTTGTTTTGAAAGCCATTGATTAGACTTTTTGTCCGATGTGTATTCCAAGTTTCAGCTAGTTTCAATGTATAGCCTTTGAGATATGAGAGCCAACACATTTTGGGTGGGTGGGTGGGTGGACGGACTGACAGACAGACACCAACATGGATTTGAGGGTTTTCGTCATAAAATTCAAGAATGCGGAAAAAGACGTTGCTGAAATTTCGAACATATTACCTCGACGTACGAAGCATTTTCTTCTGAGATTTGCAGCCGATTTTGTCCAGTAGAAGCCGAGAAACGTATTTTCAGTCCCTATGTTAAAGTTGCATACAGAGAAACTGTCCCATATAAAGGGAGGGGCGCTTTTCGCCTCCCTTGATATGCAGGGCACTTTTCAGATATTATTTTCAGGAAAATACCCGTTTAAATGTAAAACCTGCACCACAAAAATTAACTCGAACACAGGAATGGAAATTTAGTAAAATCAGTGTTTTGCCAATCTATGGAGGGAGCCATTTTAGATCGTGTTTAATTCAGTATAATGGATGACTTCGAACTTGTACAAAACACAATATGATTAATAATGTGGCATATTGAATGTACCAAACAACTGTTATTGAGTGATATGTGACATTTATCAGATTAGCACAATAAGAGCTCGTTAGTAACTCTGAAGTCTATAACTCTCCACTTCCAACGAGCCATTGCCTATAGTAATTCCAAAGCAGTCTATTGTACTGTAATTCACATGTTAATCCTCAAGCTTATTTTGTTGCTATGGTGATGTACATTTTTTTAAAGTTTCGATAAAAGGTTTTAAAAGCAAAGTAATGTGTTATAACCGAACAATTTTAATTCTTCAATCAAAATAGTTGTTATTCAGAACAAAAAAGATGCGTTAAATGTTGTATGAGGTATCCCACAATGCACAGCATTTTTTAAGATGACTGCACCCAGTAACAAATGTCGGTCTTATGTCTGTGCGATAAAGCTGAAAAAATACAGCTTTCACTTTGTTCTCGTGGATAATACGCACCCCAAATGTCGTTTTACAAAGATAAAATGCAATCACAACGGAGGCCTCACCTTTCACAGCCTTTTTGGGTTTCTCCACAGGAGGAATGAAAAGTTTATTTCTCTCCTCTTCTCGTTTCACACACATTTCTGCTTGTCGTTCCTGTGCACAGCAGCAAATTTTCAGCCATTGGATTGCGGGGTACAAAGATCAAGCAATGCAACTACACAAACGTTTGCGTCCAGGTCAGCATACCCTTCTCTCCTGCATCACTTTCCTCCATCTCTGCCGTTGATCCAAGAAGTATTCCCCAGAAGCAAGCTGCTTATCCACCTGGAACACACAAATAGGTTCTTTGTTGAGCAACAATCTAACGTATAGAAACCAAAACTTAAAAAGAACACTTTTCAATCCATTTAAACCACGATTTGGAGAGTAAATTGCAAGGCCGTTTGGCACACCTTTCTCTCCAGCTGTGGAGGAGGGAACGGAGTGTATTCCTTCTTGGGCTTCTTCGTCTTCTTCACAATCTTCTTCTGCCGTGTCAGGTTCTTATGCTTGAACTTGGGCAGGAACCGATCCCAGTCCTCATTGCGGAGCTCTGGGTTACGGGCGAGTTCCTGCTTGATCATCAACGACTGCGCGCCACGCAACTTGAACGAATCAATATGATAAACTTTTTTTTTTAAATTCCGAAGGCACGTGCACATGATGGGTAAAACAGCAATAAGCAGAGAAATTAAGATGTAGAAAAAAAAGTAAAAATAATAAAAACCTTTCACAATCACAATTATGAACAATCTGGCTAATGATGCATTTCTCAGCTTCCAACAATCACCTCTTTGCAAAACTCATTCTAACAGTTCAATGAGCTTTGACTTGCAGATCAAAGAAGGAAAGCAAAATCAAAAAACGACACAAATGAAATTGCATAAGGACCATGCCGCTCACCTTGATGTTGTAAATGGGATGTATATTTTTCATTGTGTCCAAAACCACCTTTCGTACCTTCAGAGATAAAATAAAATCAATACAAGAGGGTATTTTGGTAAGTGCAGAATTGCTGCACAGGTGTAAGCAAGAGTACGACACGTGCACACGTAAACCAAAAAGCAGCTTTGCAATATGGATGAGAAGGCAGGTCAATAACAAGGACAGAACATTTGGTTAATAACACTTTATATAGTTCAAAAAGTGTGTGTTTAGGGGGTATAAACTAGAAAATAGAATTTGATGTGAATCCCTTCAATCGCTCACAAGTTATCGTCGTAACAAAAACAAACGACGGACGGACACAGATTGTCAGAGGGACAACCCAAAAGCATAATGCCTCCGGGCCTTCATTTGTGAAGGCATAAAAGTTCATAGTCCTGGGGCTGGTGGGGAGAATACCCAGTTATCTCTACGTAAATACAGATCGTACAACATCACCTGGTGGAAGCCAGTATTAAAAGTTCAAATAAATTGCACAGACAGAAGAGGGGGATGGGAGAGGGGCTGGAGGAAACAAGCGTTACGCCTCGGTCCCCCGTCGGTGAAGTGATCTGAGTTGACAGTGGAAGACGCAAGGCGGCCATCTTGGATTTTGACGTGGCGACCCAATTGTCAATAGCGTTCTCCCTTATGCGTAGATACACCCACACACCAGATTAGAAGTTAGTAGTTCGTTTATTTTTCAAGATATTTCACTCACAAGGTTCAGACATATATATGGTGGCGGCCATCTTGGATTTTGACGTGGGTTGCACCCACACACCAAATTCGAATGTGGTCCTTCGCTTACGCACGCACGCACATACGCACGGACGGGAAAACCATAGTCCCACTTTCGCTCCGCGGTGCGACGGGGGACAAAAAACTGAGGAATATGAGGGGGAAATCCGTCGACAAACCTCTTGAAGGCCAGAATGGGGCCCGAGTGCAGACACCGTGTTTCCCTGCACCAAGATGTAGCATTTTGTAAGCAGCTCCAATGCCTGGAAAAGAAACATGATGGTTCTTGTCAAAATTCCATAGTCTTGATGCTCTTTCCCTCTATCTTACTGTACACCAGCCAATTGCAGGTCACTACAAGACGAGGGCTTCAATCAACTGCATTGAGGGGTGTTTGAGCATACGCCACGCTTGCTAGGTGGGAATCTAACCCACATTTGCCGGTGGAGAAAGAAAAGTATTTGACCACTCGACCAAACAGCCAGCTCCCATCAATGTATTACCATAATCATTGTTCCTCTCTGACCCCATATAATACCTCGTTCACACCTAAAAGTAGTTCCATCCCAAAGGGCATCTGTGTTTCTGTATGTCTCTCCCCCTCATCTGTGTTTCTGTATGTCTCTCTCTGCCTCTTTCTGCTTCAATCTCACAATCTCTATCAATCTCTCGCCCTCTCAATCTCCCCCCCTCTCAATCGCCCCCCCTCTCAATCTCTCGCCCTCTCAATCTCTCGCCCTCTCAATCTCTCGCCCTCTCAATCTCTCGCCCTCTCAATCTCTCGCCCTCTCAATCTCTCGCCCTCTCAATCTCTCGCCCTCTCAATCTCTCGCCCTCTCAATCTCTCGCCCTCTCAATCTCTCGCCCTCTCAATCTCTCGCCCTCTCAATCTCTCGCCCTCTCAATCTCTCGCCCTCTCAATCTCTCCCCCTCTCAATCTCTCCCCCTCTCAATCTCTCCCCCTCTCAATCTCTCCCCCTCTCAATCTCTCCCCCCCTCAATCTCTCCCCCTCTCAATCTCTCCCCCTCTCAATCTCTCCCCCTCTCAATCTCTCGCCCTCTCAATCTCTCCCCATCTCAATCTCTCCCCATCTCAATCTCCCCACCTCTCAATCTCTCGCCCTCTCAATCTCTCCCCCTCTCAATCTCTCCCCATCTCAATCTCTCCCCCTCTCAATCTCTCCCCATCTCAATCTCTCCCCCTCTCAATCTCTCCACCTCTCAATCTCTCGCCCTCTCAATCTCTCCCCCTCTCAATCTCCCCACCTCTCCCCCTCTCAATCTCCCCACCTCTCCCCCTCTCAATCTCCCCACCTCTTCCCCTCTCAATCTCCCCACCTCTCCCCCTCTCAATCTCTCCCCCCCTCAATCTCTCCCCGTCTCAATCTCTCCCCCCCTCAATCTCTCCCCGTCTCAATCTCTCCCCCTCTCAATCTCTCCCCCTCTCAATCTCTCCCCCTCTCAATCTCTCCCCCTCTCAATCTCTCCCCCTCTCAATCTCTCCCCCTCTCAATCTCTCCCCCTCTCAATCTCTCCCCCTCTCAATCTCTCCCCCTCTCAATCTCTCCCCCTCTCAATCTCTCCCCCTCTCAATCTCTCCCCCTCTCAATCTCTCAATCTCTCCCCCTCTCAATCTCTCCCCCTCACAATCTCTCCCCTCTCTCTCTCAATCTCTCCCTCTCTCTCAATCTCTCCCTATCTCCCCTCACTACCTCCATGTGGTGTGCGCCCAGCATTTTCATACCTAGCCAATGCCAAGTGTGATGGACATGTGGGAGCGGACAAATCTATAACAACAACACAAACTCACACCTCAAGTTGAAAGACAAAATTAATAATTTGCACTGCACCAACGTCAATATCCTACAATGTCTAAATACGTTTGTTTTTGTGCTTTTTGGAGAATTAATCCACGTTTAGCACAAATTTATTTCATACATCGCTATATTATCCCAGCACAACCATGCATTCACCTTCCCAAACCCCAACTATCCAGCAATTTCAGTGTAAATTTTCTCGTTTTTCACGAATGGCTCCAGTTGCATACATGTCCATATTCTTGGCTTTGGCCTCTTCACCATGCCAATAAGTTACCTTTCACCATAAATGTACAAATCTGTCTTCTCAAAGAAGCAAAAATAATGCAACAATGTTCGACCTTAATGCCATGGATGCCCCCCCCCCCCCCGCCCCCTCAAGTGGAATACACTCAGTCAGGCCGGATTCACATGGCCTCGGCCCTACTAAGGCATAGTTTAGCGTTACCGAGGGCAAGAAAACCACCGTCAGGTCAGTGTCCGCACCAACCCTCCTGTGTGTGTGAATGGAGTAAAGTACACTGACCTTAAGTGTGGAGCCTTTCGGTCCAACCAGGCGCTGGCGACGGTTCACAAAGCGCTCACGTTTTCCCAAGAGGCCTCCAATCTTGATGATATCACAAGCCACATCATCTTCAAGAATCCGTACGGCCTTTGCCACAGCAGCCACAACAAATGCAGGCATGTGTCCAGGTTAGCTAATGTATTGGGCCTGTTGTACATCTTGTGCTTTGTACACAAGTGAACATCACAGGCTGCATGAGATAAACTTCTGGGGAAAATTGCATTTTCATTCTCTTGCTTCAATCATTCACTTTGCTGATGAAGCCTTATTTATTTATTTATAAAGAGTAAATGACTGACACATGTAACAGCTTGTCAGTCAATTATTCTGGGCATGTTGACATTCAGCTCTAAATAAAAGGGCATTCTGTCTTGCAAGAGGAAATCTTGGTGAACTGATGAACACGCGAGGGAAATGAGTCTAAAGATTTGTGCGAGAGTGTAGATTCGTCAATAAAGTTTATCAGCAACTGAAGTAAAATGAACAAAACTGAGGACAACGTAGAGCAAATGCAATGATCTGAGCAATACACGGTTCATCCTTTATCGTTACACCAACGATCCTGAAGGTTGGTGGTGCCAAATTAACAACCCAAATATGACAACGTGTGTACGTGACAAGAACGAAATCAAATGAGCCACTGAGAAGTAAACTGGGCTATCCAACGTGATAAAAGCTCAGGTTCCCATATTGAATCACATTCACCTGCCAAAAGGTGTACTGACCTTGAAAGAGTAACTTTGGTACACGTCATTAAATTTGGCTCTGGATGGGGGATAGCCCCCGTTTTTTGTTTTTTTTTTGTTTTTTTTTGTTTGTTTTTTTGTTTGTTTTGTTTTTTTTTGTATACAAGATCGAGGCTCGTGAAAGAGCTAACAATAATCACAAAAAAGACAAACCGACACACAAAACACAAAAAAACAAGGGGAGCGGCAGACAAGATGGGGAGAGAGGGGGAAGGACACAAACACAACATTTGAGAGCAGGGACATCGGGAGGACTTGGGGGGAAGTGGGAGAGGAATAAAACATATGAACGCTGCAAGGACTCTGGGGTGAATTACCGGGGGTAGAAAAGATCAAGGTTTTCGATGGGGGAAGATAAGAGATGGTGGTGAACAGCTGTTTTAAAGACCTGGAGGGAGGAGTGGGATTGAATGGAGTGGGGGAGTTTGTTCCAGAGGCGGGAGAAAAGGGGAATGAAAGAGTGAAGGTGAGCAGAGAGCCTAGACTTTGGCAGTTTAACCATAAGAGGGTTGCAGGCAGATCTTGTGCGACCTGAAGGAATATTTGGGGGACAGAGCACAGAGAGAGCTGGGGGAGCAAGGCCAGAGAGGAGTCGGTAGAAGACAGAACCTTTCAAGGGCTCATTTTGTCACTTTTTTCTACCAATACAATCACTTTGATTAAGTTACTTCATTCATTGCTTCAAAACCCTGGTGTTGGGCTAGCGGCTAGGGTGCCGGCTTAGGATCCAAGGATCCTGGGTTCGAATCCCGGTCGATCGCTGAATTAACGCCAGCGGGGTTGACTCAGCCTGTCATCCTTCCGAGGTCGGCTAATTGAGTACCAGTTCACTGGTAATTCCCTGTGCGTCATAAAAGGCGACAAACAGGGTTGGCGGCAGGAAAGGCATCCGGCCGTAAAACATTGCTTCTAAAAGGGGACCAAAAAACAACAACAACCACGGTCCCCGAAAAGGCCAACCCCCGCAAATGGCCTCTAAACGGTGGTTTTTATTCATTGCTTCAAAAAGAGGACCAAAAAACAACAACAACCACGGTCCCCGAAAAAGGCCAACCCCCGCTTTGCGGGGAAAAATGGCCTCTGAAAGGTGGGGTTTTTTAAAATTAATACCATACCTGTTCGAAGGGAATGCTCCTTGCCAGTAGTTTAATGAGGTCTCGCGCCTTGATGATAATGTAAGGGTCGTAGGTTTTCCGCGTGGTCGATACAGTCATACTGCCTTCAATGCGGTCCAGCTCCGCCTTCACACACTGAATGACCGACAGCAAGCAACTACAACTGACTACTTGCAACAACAGTCGGAACCTCCTTTATAATTCACTACGATTTTCCAAGATAGGATATCCAGTCAGTTTTCTGTTATGTGACAAACACTCCTCCACAGCATCAGGGGGTTGGGGGTGACTGGAGGGAAGGGGGTGACTGGAGGGAATGGGTGACTGGAGGGAATGGGTGACTGGAGGGAAGGGGGAGACTGGAGGGAAGGGGGAGACTGGAAGGAAGGGGGAGACTGGAAGGAAGGGGGAGACTGGAAGGAAGGGGGAGACTGGAAGGAAGGGGGAGACTGGAAGGAAGGGGGAGACTGGAGGGAAGGGGGAGACTGGAGGGAAGGGGGAGACTGGAGGGAAGGGGGAGACTGGAGGGAAGGGGAAGACTGGAGGGAAGGGGGAGACTGGAGGGAAGGGGGAGACTGGAGGGAAGGGGGAGACTGGAGGGAAAGGGGAGACTGGAGGGAAGGGGGAGACTGGAGGGAAGGGGGAGACTGGAGGGAAGGGGG
>NC_136267.1:121262219-121274411 GCF_964187855.1 Myxine glutinosa | reverse complement strand
TATACCTGTGAACATATACCAGGATGTTTGAGTGATAAATAGAGTAGGGATTAAAAGATAACGCCCCTGTGTGTCTCACCTGGTAGCCAAACCTTTGTCCCGTATGGCAATGCACTCATTTAGACACTTAGGCGGGATCTTTATTACAACACTAAATAAATCCCTTCCCTGACATGACTTTGGAAGACGAACAGGCAACGGGGCCGGTTCGGGGCGCCGCGCTGGACCGCGGCCCGTTTAATCTCCGCTGGGCCCGCGTCGCACGCTACACGCTACGTGCAACACCACGCCCAGGAGGGCTGTGATCGGTTGGCACGAATGGAAAAGGGTTTTGGCGCGCTTGGGATCGAGAAGAAACCCGGGCGGTCGTGGAAGGTCCATGGTGCGGTGTACGAAGGCGAATGGTGCATGTGTGAGAGAAGTGTGCACCGGAGCGCGAGTGTGTAACAGGAGAGTGTGTTACAGAGTGTGCGTTGGCCAAGCAGAGTGAGAGAGAATGCACACCGGAATGTGTGCGGGAAGAGTGTGTCGGAGAAGAGTGTGTTACAGAGTGTGTAACAGAGGAGTGCACATCCGAGTGCGTGGAGAAAAAATGTATGAGGATTGGGTGTGTACCAGGAGAGTGCACACCCATGGGCGTTACGGAGTACGTAACGAGTGTGTAACGAAAGGTGTGAGTGTGCCTAGGTGTGCAGGTGCGAGTACGGTGTGCGAGGGAGAATGCACACCAGAGGGCGTGAGAGGAGAGCGTGCTGCAACAGAATGTCTGGAGTGTATGGGGGCGCCTCGGTGTGCGAGTGCGGAGTGGGTCGCGAGTGGTAAGAACGTGGCTCAAGCATCGACACAGACCGGGGGAGCATTTAGCGCGACGGATAGCCGACATGAGCCCTCGGTGAGTTGTTTGCAGCGGGACCGGTGGGGATCGATGCCACGGCCGTGTCACAAGGACCGACGTGCACGATTCGTGCCGGCCCCCGCCCTGTATGGTTGGTGCCGCGCCGTGGCGGTAAAGGCGAACGTCAAGGTTCAAGGGGAGGTAGGAGAGCTCGGAGCCGCGCCCCCTGGCGGGTGCAGTGCTCCGACCGTGGGCGGTTTTGGCCATCGTGCGTAGGACTGCGAGGCCCCGCGCAGAGATGGGGCCCTGAACCTCGGCCCATCCATGTCTCCTCCCCTTGATCGAAAATGCCGGACGGACCCAGCCTACAGTAGACCAACCACCCGCATGGATCGCTCGGCTTTTGGAAGCTGAGCTGTGACAATGTATTTCTGCACGGAGAGGCTCAAGTGCAGTGGACGAATGACAATAGTGTTGGGGAATGGTACCCTGCGTGGGGGAATGGGAGTTTTACCATTCCTCAACCGGGCCCATGAGCATTAGATTAGGGGGATGGCAGTGATAGGCACATGGGGGGCCAACAATGGTTACCGCCATGGGGCACCGAAGCTAGCCAAGGGAGGGCTAGGATAATTGATAGGGAATTAGATGATAGTAGAGGACATGAGATTTAAGTAGTGACTTTTGTACTGTAGTGGGGACGTAGCGAGATTAGATGGATGATAATGACGAAGGGTGTGCATAGTGTAATGGGATGACATGTTTTAGGGGATAAGCAGATAGATAGATGATGCTGTGTGTGTGAGGAGTTGTGTATTGAGACAAATGTAGTAGTGTGAATTGACTTGCATGGTGTGCAAGTGAAAACAGGTGTGTGAGCACAAAAGGTGTGCGAATTTGGTGTGTGAGATAATTGTGTGAGAATATTTGGTATGGAATGCTTGGTGTGGAATAAAAGGTGTGGAATGCATGGTGCGAAGGAGTGAATGGGGGAGATGGACCCATTCACGAATGCCCGGGGTGGGTAGTTTAAACCCAGGTAGAGGGCTTAGGTAAATTGTTTGGATATTGACACCTGTGGTGCGGGTAGTGGCAATGAAGTGCTTTGGTTGGGTGCATGAGTCAGTGACATGGCTGGGCGTGTGGCTTAATTGGTGAGTATGGTTATTGGGGCACTCCGCCACTGGTAGTTTGTCAGCCAGGTGAGGCCACAGGTAGGCTCTGGGAGCCAGTTAGGGTAGTCGTGAGTTGTTCAGTGGGGCCCGAGGATCCAAGGGAAGGACCCGGGTAGCCCAATGCCAAGGAGGGCATCAGGGAGTAAAGAGCCAGGTGGGGCCTTCCCCAGTTTAGGTAGTCGCAGGAGCAGGTAAGCCCGGGTGGCGACTTCAGTGGCGGAGGTGCGCAGGTAGTTGGACCTGCTAGTGGAGCCACACGACCCAGCCCCGAAATTGTGCAAAGGCACAGTATGAAACTTCAGTGGGAGTGAGACCCAAATTTTGGAAGGCACCAGGTGGTCAATGGGGATTCGGTTTTTAGAACCACATAGTTTAAAGATGGCCGATTGGCAGGGTACGACCCCGGGTAGTGTAAAAGTAAAGGTCAGTAGAGTAGTTAGGATGAGAGAAATCCCCTTCACGCCATCCACAGCCATCCACCAGGAGGACGAAGCTCCGCACCAGGACCAAGTAAACTGTTTGAGTGAGTAAGACGCATCATGACGTAATGGGACATTGTGTTTGTTCCATTCCTTCCTTCCTGGGAGGGATTGGGAGACGAATTTGGCTTAGAGGGGGATATGGGAGACAAGACGTAGAGACGAATTTGTAAATACCAGGAAGGGCCAGGGTAGTGTAAGCCGACATTGGGGGGTACCAACGGTTAGGGACGAGCTTGCTCTGCTCGCTCTTCGGCGCCCTTCATGCTGCATTACATTGTATTGCTGTGTACCTTTGTGCTCTCTCTGCTTTGCTGGTCGTGCTTTGTCTCTCCCCCCACCCCAGGACCATTTTGGAGGTGGAACTGTGCAGCACCATCAACCTGTGCAGCATCCCTGCTACACTTTGCTACAGCTGTGCAGCCGAACTGCGCAGCACTTTGCTGCCGTATCCTTTTCATTTGTTATAACTTTGCTGCACATGTGCAGCACCCTGCTGCCACAAACACTTTGCTGCACAATACATGTATGGACCACAATTTTTGTGGCCTTACACCTCACCTGTGTAGCACTTTGCTGCAAATTCACCTTGCATCTTCGGACCACTTGTTTTGAGTGGCATCAATGTCACGCAGTCGGACCACATAGGGTTGGCCCTGCTGGCAAAATACACTAAACACAGATTTTGTGCATTTTTATTATTGTGTGCTAGGGACGAGAAGAATTGTAAGTATATTTAGCCCTGAAGAGCAGGAATGGCCTGTATGCCGGTCCAGGGGCTTGCCGGTTTGATATACGCACACCGAAGATACAAGATGCAAGACACCAGCAGCAAATGAAATGTGAATTTCTGAGTGTGTTTGTGCTTTGCTGTGCTTTCTCTCCCCTCCAATCTTCTTTCCAAAAAGGACAGGTCCTGGGTCATAGAACTGTAAATAAGGAGTAGGTTTTGTGCTTGTATATAAAAATGCTGCCCACCGGCTCTATGTTTAGTTTGAAAACAATTCCGGATTCGGTTAATTGTGGGCGTGATTCTGTTAGTTAGCTACTAAACGCAGTAGGTGGGACATATTTAGTGTTTTAAAACTGTCGCATACATGGGTTAGAGTAAATGTTAGGGGGAACCACATCTATATGTCACATGTAGCAGTAAGAGTTAGTCCCAGATCTTTCTCAAAACCGGTCGTTCCAGTTTTTGTAGGTTCGACTCGGGGACGAGCCTGACGAGGGAGAGGGGTAGTGTTGCGGTTTTGAGTTTGTACAGTATAATAAAGGTATAATAAAGAGTATAATAAAGGTTCAAATTTTCCCCTCATAGTTAGTCACACAAGCAACATGTAGCCTCGCGATAGTGTAGTTATTTCTTCGTATTTGTGAGCTTAGTCCTTTTCCTATATTAGTTCTGCGTTGAGTAGAGTCAGGAGAATAGGTCCTACTTCTACCGACTTTCCAACCTCCCTAGCCTCATGCCCCTTTGTGCTGACTTTGGTTCATTTTGGGCGAATTAACACGAGGCAGGCCTAGGAGGGTCAGGGCGGAGCCGAATGAGGGGGCGGCAGAAGCGCTGACGGTAGGCACGAGCCGCCAATCAGGGTTCAGAGGTGGTGGTGGCGGCGCTGCGTCACAGGGCGTGGTAAAAAGGTTCGAGAGGGTTCCAGAAGGTTCGTGGGCGTAGCTATATAACCCGTTGCACAAAGCCCCCGAGAGGACTCGCAAGGACTCGACTCGCAGCAGTAAGAGGCCTGGAGGACTCGCAAGGACTCGGTGATGAGAGGAGGACTCGCGCGCACTGACCAACCTGGAGGAATCGTTGAAGAGGAGTTGTGAGCGTCAGAAAACTGTGAGAGATACGCGGGTGAACAAAGACGCGCATGAACCGGAATACGCGCTATTATAAAGTGATGCTCGGTTGAGTTGGAGGCCGATCCATATACAGTGCATTAAGTCGCGCGAGTGATAACGGCGGTGTAATCGCCAGCCACGCTGAGAGTCCCGCATTTGCCGTTCCACTTCATCGGCTGCCTTTGTTCGGGAGACGCGCTACGAGGTGCCTTCCACCGCCTGCTAACATCTTCGCGGGACGTGCTGGGACCGTGGAGAGCCGGACGGGGCCGTTCCTGGATGACCACGTCGACGCGTTTGGCTGAACATCAACCCATCTGCAATCCCCTGTGTGAGTGTGACGGGCCCACGTCCGGATGATAAGATAAGACTGACTAAGTGCTGCTCTGTGTCTCTGCGTCCCGATCATTATACATACGTGTGGGAATAATTAAACCTGTGTTCTTCCTTTTTCCATTCGATCGTTCCTGTGGTTTCCTCATTGGCTAAGCTTGGTACGAATAGAACCGCTCGAATCGGGTTCCACGACCCAAACTGCATGGACCACGTGGTACTCAATCCGCTCGGCAAACCCAAACCATACGTGGCTCGTGCGAGGCTTGCTTCCTCACTTCCGTGGCGGCGCAGGGAATTAGGTACGAGCGAGAGTTGGTCCCGAAACCCTACTTTGCGTTTGCCCGGAAGGGGCGTTTCAAGTCTCGGTTCCACCAAGCCCAGAAAGAACAAGGGGATTAATCCCCCCTTGGGGGATCAGAAAGAATGTTATAGATGCCTACGAGTCTGGGAAGGGATTTAAAAATCTCCAAACAATTTCAAATCAATCATTCGACTGTCCGGAAGATTATCTACAAGTGGAGAAGATCCCAAACAACTGCCAACTTGTTCAGGCCAGGCCGCCCCAGCAAGTTCAGCCCAAGAGCAGACCGCAAGATGCTGAAAGAAGTCTCTAAGAACCCCAGAATGTCATCACGGGACCTACAGGTCGCTCTTTCCACTGTTGATGTCAAAGTTCACGAGTCTACCATTAGAAAGAGGCTGCACAAATGTGATCTACATGGGAGGTGTGCCAGGAGGAAACCTTTGCTGTCCAGAAAAAACATGAGGACAAGACTAAAGTTTGCCAATGAACACCAAGGCAAAGACCACCACTTCTGGAACAATGTGCTCTGAACAGATGAGTCAAAGGCAGAGCTATTTGGCCACAGTACCAGAAGACATGTTTGGCGAAAACCAAAGACAGCATTTGACCACAAAAACGTGATACCAACTGTAAAGCACGGTGGTGGAAATATTATGGTTTGGGGCAGCTTTGCTGCATCAGGGCCTGGGCAGCTCACCACCATATAATCCACTATTAATTCTTCATTGTACCAGAGGGTGCTTGAGGATAATGTGAGGCCATCTGTCAGAAAGTTGAAGCTCAACCGAAGGTGGGTCTTGCAATATGACAATGACCCTAAACATACCAGTAAATCCACCAATGAATGGCTGAAAAGAAAGAAATGGAGGGTTCTGGAATGGCCAAGTCAAAGCCCGGATCTAAATCCCATTGAGATGTTGTGGGGGGATTTGAAACGAGCTGTGCATGCAAGAAACCCCTCAAACATCGCACAGCTGAAAGAATTCTGCATGGAGGAGTGGGCAAAAATTTCTCCCAGTCGATGTCAGAGACTGGTAGATAGTTATAAGAAACGCCCACTTGAGATTGTTTCTGCCAAAGGGGGCAATACCACCTATTAGAGCCAAGGGTGTACTTACTTTTTCCACATGCGAAATTTGCATTTATGTTTATTTAAATTTTACAATGGAGTACAAAATGTAAATGTTTCATGATATTTGTTATATTATATCACCTTTATCTATCAATATTGTTGAAATGAAGATCAAATAGCTGTATGTTGAAATATGTTGAAAAAGTCAAAACTTTACATGGGGTGTACTCCCTTTTTCAGGTGACTGTATATATATATATTTCATGAAGGGTGAAAGCACAATCAAAGTTACAGAATTGTGAAAAAGAATTGTATTCTGTGTTTCAATAATATTGTTACGGATACGGGGGACGGCTCTCCTGTTAGCAAGGGGTGATTAGCCCCTTGTCCTGTTAAGCTGGCCGTCTCCCCGGTCCTGGTACTTGTAACGCTCTCCCGCGGGATGGAACGGATCAGGGTTATGGGTCCAGGGTTTATCCCGAATACCTTTATCCATCCCTCCGCAGACTAGGGAGCCAAGTACCGCTCGAACCCCGGTTTTAGATGGACTAGTTGCCGAGCGGTTTTAGCAACCCGAAGTTCGAGCCATTAACAGTACTAAACCCGATCCTAAACGTTGGCCAAATCGTGCCACAGGTGTGCAATGATGGAAACCTCTAAAGCGACCGAAAGAGCATGAAGAAGAAAAAGACAAAGTAGGGAATAACAGGATTTATTACTATTTACACACAACTAAAGCAGAAAAGAAATGGAATATGATTTACAAGGCAATGGAAAGAGCAGGAGACACAGTGCAAATTATTAGCTTATCTATGGACAGTCTTACTTTTAACCCCAAGACAACATGAAAGACGGACAAACGGGCAGACTCACACGATGGGGAAATTGCCGATTGGATTGAATGCCAGCAGGACGGGGCACGGTCCAGGGAGGTCGCTTTGAGAAGGTGTCGGGGCCGGTGGCATGATGCTGGATTCTCCCGCGTCGATCCCGCAGTCAGCAGGGCCCAAGACGACACGAGGCGGCGCAAGCTCCAGCGCAAGGGGGCAGCACATTGAGGCAGTCCGCGCACGTAACCATTCGTGTCCGCTTCTCTCCTATAAAACCCCCCGCTTGCCCTTTTATGACGTGCTTTTGGGATCAACCCGCGTTGGATCCGCCCCTCGGTGAGCTCGCCTCAGCCGTGATTGGTGCGAGGGCTCACCGATCCCGCCCCTCTTGATGAGGCGTTGGCAAAGCCACACCTTGTTCCTCGCGCTTGGCTGACTCCTCTCCCCCCCCCCCCCCCCCCCCGATGACGAGGTGGAGACACGCCTTTCTTCTCCAAGGTTACCTCGTGCGTAATGGAGTCAAATGCAGCAAAGTGGACGGGAGATGAAAATGCAGCAAAGTGGACGGGAGATGAAAATGCAGCAAAGTGGATAAACCTGGCACTTTGAAGATGCCATGTCGGAGGGATTTATCTTATTTAATTCGATGCAACGTAATGAACTAGTGGATCACAGAACCTTCAACTACATTTACTAAGGACATAACTAATGAGGGAAATCATAGATTTGCTACGTGTGTGCGATGGCCTAACTACAGACGACCATTGATCTTTGACACTACAATTGGAGGATGATATTTACAGGGAATATTTACAGCATACAAAAGGGGAAAATTTACATCAAATTACACACACAATTCCCAAATCCCCAACACTGCACCCTCCTTCCTTACGGAACGTCCCGGCCCGAAAATTTTACCTTTAGTGTGGCACGTAGGTGTAATTCCCTCTACAATTAATCTGACCCTGAGTGCGATAATTTTAAAACACGAATAAATATGTCCCGCTAATTGCGTTGCACCCTGCCTAACAGTTTCACACCCACAGCTAACCGAATTGCGGAATTATTTTCAAAACTAAACATTTACGCTGGGGGAGCATTATTTACATTGGTATTACTTGACTATTTACAAGACGCAACCCAGGACCTGTGATTTTTCTTTTGGGGAGACAAAAAGAAATTCCTGTTGGGAGGGAGGAGACAGCACGCATTGCATCGACGCACCAGTACCAATACACCCAAAGCACCAATCACCAAAAGCACCAAGAGCACCCTTCGGTGCAACAGTCACCAGTTCATAATAAGCACACATAAAAAAACAACTGGTGGTGGTCTTCCTCTTTTCTGCTGGGCCGATGTTCTTCCTGATGTTTTCTCGCTTCATGCGGCCTACTTGGAAATAAAAAGCACAAAACGTGTCCATTTTTATTTAGGGCCACAGGGGCCAACTAAGGGTGGTCCACCTGTTTGGCATAGGTGCCACCTTACCGAGGTCCGCAAGCAAGACCCTGGGCAATCGTGGCCGGCTCCAGCAGAGGTGCCAAGCCCCAAAACGTGGGGTCCATAAAGTGGTGCTTGTCCGCAAGACGGCGGTCCATAAGTGGTGCATCAATGCAATGCATGCTGGTTGTGGGAGTTCTGGTACACCCTGGCGGACTCCCGCACGTTCCATTCGGTGCCCAGCGAGCACAGTCCTCGGTTGGCAGACAGGGAGACAGAAGACAGGTGAGTGAGGGGTAAGGTCACAAGGGTACACATCAAACAAGGCAATGCAAGGCGAGGTGCGTTTGGAGACGGAGCGGAGAAAAGCTCGTCCCTACCGTACGTCACCCCCCCCCCCCCCCCCTGTCACCTACTCTACCCTTGCCCTTACCCCATATTTACAACAATCTACACATTTACAAATTTGTCACTAATGTCTCATCTTCCCCATATTTCCCCCATACCAAATTCGTCTTCACTCCCACTAATCCAAAATTTGCCATCATCAATTCATCATCAATGCTCATAAGGAGGGAGAGATGGAACAACAGCACAATGTCACACCCACGTCATGATGCGTCTCACATTCCAAACATTTGCACAAAAATAATAAAACATGGCATGGTGTGGAGGCACGTCGTCACCTCAGGTGAGTGGACGTAGATGGTGCGAGGAGATTCTTAATCCTAACTATCTTCGAAATGACTTTAATACACATTACACTACCCGGGGTCTTTCCCTGCCAAACCATTGGCCATCTTACTCTATGCGGTTTTAAGAACCAAATTCCCATTGACCAAACTGTGGTGCTTCATCAATTTGGGGTCTCACTCCCCCGATTCAACTCCCTGTGCCTTCGCACAATTTCCGGGCTGGGTCGTGCAGCTCTCCCAGCAGGTCTACCCACCTGCACACCTCCACCACTGTAGTTGCCTCCGAGCTTACCTGCTCCTCACCCTAACCTATCTAACTGGGGAAGGCCCTCTGGCGCTCTCCCCACTCGATGCCCTCTCTGGCACTGGGCTACCCGGTTCCGTCCTCCGGATCCTCGGGCCCCATCCACAACAACTCTACCGGCTCCCAGAGCCCACCTGCGGCCTCACCTGGCCGACATCCTCACAGTGGTGGAGTGCTCAGCCAACTACACACACTAACAGGCCACACGCCCAGCCATTTCCACAACACTAATGCACCCATCCAAACTCCATTCTTCCACACGCACCACAGATGCCAATATCCAACCACAATTTACCTGTACCCTCTACCTAACTCTTAAACTACCCTCCCCGGGTATTCGTGATAGGGGTCCACTCTCCCCCCATTCACACCTTCGCACCATCCACTCCACTCCACAGTTTCCACCATACTCACTATATACCATCCATTCCATACTCCATATATTCCATACTCCATACACCTGTTCAGTTGCACACCTGTGCAATCACTCCTACTGGTGCTTCCTGAACCCTCCTTCCTCCCTGGACCATTTGGTCAACACACCACTCAATCACCAGTAACTCACTCATACACTGTTCCATACACTTTCCATTCTCGAAACCATTGCCTCAGGCACCCAGATTTTCCCACGCTCACACACACATCTCTCCAGAGCATTGCCCCGCAATTCCTCATTTGCTCGATATCAATACCCACTCACACGGCATCATCTAATCTACCTGGTGCCCTGCTAAAACTCGCGCTTCCCCGTCGCCCCTTACATTATTGCGCTCCCTCGTCATTATCATCCAACTACCCTCTCCATGTCCTCACTACCTGTCCAATGTCGCTACCTAACCTTACCGTTACCTATGGTAATCTTCTCTAGATCCCTATCATTTTATCCTAACCCTCCCGGGCTAGTTTTCACTGCCAAACCCCATAGAACTACTGCTCCTTTGCCCCCGCTGTGAGGGGTGGCAGAGTTGCCATCCCACCACATCGGGCATCTCTCACTATAAATTTTGCTCACCAAATTCCAGCCAATCAAAAATTTTCCAATTACTCTACCAATCATCAATCTGCCAATCCTTTGCCAATCATCAAATTTTGCTTTTCAATTTCGGGTCCCAAAACACTATCATCATCACACATCTACTCACTTGAGCCTCTCGGTGCGCCAATTCATGCTCAGAACCTGGCTTCGCCAAGTCGAGCCATGAATGCGGGTGGTTCGTTGCCGGCGGTTGGATCCGTCCGGCATTCGGTGCAGGGAAGGGGGTTCGCTCAGGCCGAGATCCCAAGGTCCACCTCGGCGCGGAGCCTTTCGGTCTCCCACCTGATGACCTGATCTCGCCCTGCCGGAACGCCTCAACCACAAAGGGTCGCCATGCCGACCCTTCCTACCGGGCCGCCGCTCTGCTGAGCGGAGCACGGACGTGACCGTTCAGAATGCGGCCCGGCGTGGATCGCGTACGGCGGTTCCTTTGAAACCGCCGCGGTTACGATCCCTGCTGGTTCCCGCGGCACGCAAACCCCGGCACGAACCGAGGGCTCGCTTCGGCTATAAGTCGATCTAACCGCTATCCCGTTTAGCGTTGATGCTCCACTTGCATGCTTACACCCCGCAGCCCGTTCCTTGCTCACACATCCAGCGGTCTCCATGCTCTTCGTCATTGCACCTTCTCTGACACACCCTCCAGGTTCACTCGTAGACTTCGTCACACACCTGACCACCGCACACCTTGGCACACACTTGTCGTTCGTACACATCACCAACACACCTCTTCGCGCCCCCTCCTCGGTCACCTCGTCTGTGACAACCACCGGTGTGCACTCACTTGCACACCCAATCACGTGCTTGACTACTAACTCAAGTGTGCATTCCCACACGCGCTCGACCATCTCAGATGTGCATCCTTCCATTCCAGGTGTACATTCTTTCTCACCTGCCACAACCAACTCATGCTCCGTGTCACTCTCACTACTTTCACCACCACACTCGGTCGCGCATTCACCCTTACTCTCGACAGCGCACTCTGTCCTCATGCACCCGTCCATTACACACCTTTCTCGCGCATCCTCTTGCACACACTCTCCCGTTACACCCTCCGTAACACTCACCACAGGTGTGCATTCTCTCGTTACATCCCTTGTAACACTCCCCATCATGCGCTTCCATGTGCCCCCCCGCACACGCGCTACGACCAACTCACTCTCAACAGCACACTCACTCCTCGGCGCGCACTTTTTCCTCACACACCCCATAGTCGGACATTCTCGCACACCTCCTCCTTCACACTCTGCACCTGTCGCACACTTTACCAGCGGCCTCTCACGAACACCCGGGTCCCAACCAACCCCCAAGCCGACTGAATCTCCCCTCACACCATATACATTTTCGAGTATAACGCCACTCACCTTGGCACCTCGTCTCCGCATCTCCTTCGCCACCTGCAAACTCTTTATTTGGTTAGCAAGCACACCATCATGATTTGAGCACAGACCTTGCACCAATTCCATCACTTCCTCCTTTATCTCCTTTTTAGTTTCCCTCCGTCTCTTCTTAATTTCACTCACCCCCTCTTCCACTTCGTCTAATTTCTGCTTCACCTCTTTTATTTCCCGGTGCGTCTCCTCAATTTCGTCCTCTAAGGCCACCTTGACCGTTTCCATGTGCGTCCTCACCTCCCGGTCCTTTGTCTCCATTGCCTCTGTCACCTCGTCCAAACGCTTTGTCAACCCCTCACGTACCATCCGACATTCCCTCTTTGTCGCTATTAATTCATTTTTGATTTCTTTTTGTGTCGCTTTCAACCCTCCTAGTACCGCAGTGTTCTTTTCCACCTGCTCCACTAGTTCCTTTTGTCCCACCGTCAGCTGTTCCACCTCTTGCGTCAA
>NC_136267.1:121209719-121257219 GCF_964187855.1 Myxine glutinosa | reverse complement strand
CATGGACGTTTGGAAATAGACTTCGGAGGGCCGGACACGCTCGCTGTGTGCGCCCTCGCTCAAATGGACATGGAGCCACTCTCACTGTTCCCCAACCTGACCACTGATTGTACCCCTGTAGCCGTCAAATCGCGGCGCTACTCTCGCGCGGACGCGCAATTCATTGCGGAAGAAACGGCCCTGCTCTTGAAGGACGGTATCATAGAACACAGTAGGTCACCGTGGCGGGCCCAAGTCTTAGTGGTGCGGAGTAAGGCCCACCGCCGGCGTATGGTAATCGACTATTCGCAGACGATTAATCGTTTTACACAGCTGGATGCCTACCCCTTACCGGGGATGGACGCCCTGGTACGCCAGGTGGCCCTGTATTCCGTTTATAGCACTCTCGATCTGCGTAGTGCGTATCATCAAGTCCCCATCTCTAGGGCTGATCGCGTCTTTACAGCCTTTGAATCGGGTCAGCGGTTGTACCAGTTCACGAGACTTCCCTTTGGGGTAACGAACGGCGTCGCTTGTTTTCAGAGAGCTATGGATGACCTCATTGCGAAGGAGAATTTGACCGATGTCTTTGTCTATCTGGACAATCTTACGGTTTGTGGGTATGACCAGGAGCATCACGACGCTAATCTGAAACGCTTCCTCGAGGTCGCGCGGAAATATCGCTTAACCATGAATGCGGCGAAGTGTCAATACTCTCTACGCACGGTAGACCTTTTGGGGTACACCGTGACCCATGGCTCCGTCTCTCCGGATAAGGAGCGTCTGCGCCCTTTGCTCGATATGGCTCCGCCTAGCGATCGGGCTTCGCTGAAACGCGCTCTAGGGCTGTTCGCCCACTACTCAAAGTGGGTGCAAAATTTCTCCGCAAAGCTCCGCCCCCTCGTGGCCTGCGACACTTTCCCCCTGGGCCCGGCTGCCCTGGCGGCCTTCGAGGGCCTTAAAGTTGACATTGCTGGCGCCGCTGTCGCGACGATTGACGAGAGTGCCTCTTTCGTTTGGAGAGTGATGCCTCGGATCATGCGATAGCGGCGACTCTCTCCCAAGGAGGCCGCCCTGTGGCTTTCTTCTCGCGGACTCTCACCTCCGCTGAGCGGAGGCATTCGTCTGTCGAAAAGGAAGCGTACGCGATCGTCGAATCAATTCGGCGATGGCGTCCGTATCTGCTTGGGCGGAGTTTCCAAATCATCACGGACCAACAGAGTGTTGCGTTTATGTACGACACCTTACATGCTCAGCGCATTAAGAATGAGAAAATCACCCGTTGGCGTATCGAACTCGCCGACTTCTGCTACACCATCAAATACCGCCCGGGGAAGGATAACCTGGTCGCTGACGCCTTATCGAGGCCGGCCACTTGCGCGGGGGTTGTAACTTTGGAGGGGCTGCGCACTTTGCACAGCACTATGTGTCATCCCGGGGTAACGCGCTTCGCGCATTTTGTGCGCGCCGGCAATCTGCCGTACTCGATGGAGGACATCCGCCGCATCTGCCGTGATTGCGCGATCTGTGCGGAACTCAAACCGCGTTTTTATAGCCACCCTCTGGGGACACTCGTTAGGGCTACTAGACCGTGGGAGCGCTTGGCGATGGACTTCAAAGGGCCGCTGCCGATGTCGAGCAACTCTCGCTATCTGATCACTATCGTCGATGAGTATTCCCGATTCCCCTTTGCTTACACGTGCGGGGATATGTCGGCTGCCACGGTTATTCGGTGCCTGCAGAATTTGTTTTCTATGTTCGGGTATCCGGCCTACGTGCATACCGATCGGGGTGCGGTGTTCCTGTCCCAGGAGGTGAGGGGATACTTGCTCCAGCATAATGTCGCTTCGAGCTACACCACCCCGTACCGGCCCCAAGCGAATGGACAGATCGAACGCTTTAATGGGATTATATGGTGGGCCGTCATGCTAAGCCTTCGGACCCTCGGCCGAGGCCTCGATAAATGGGCGTGGTCACTACCTGCCGCTCTAAACTCGATCCGGGCTCTCCTATGTACTGCCACCAACCAGACTCCTCACGAACGACTGTTCCACCACCCTAGAAGCTCCGGCAGTATCCAATCTTTACCCAGCTGGCTCGCTGAACCGGGGCCCGCCTATCTCAAACGAGCGGTTCGCGCTAGCAAGTACGACCCCCTTGTTGACAAGGTGCAGGTCCTCCAGGCTAATCCCGAGCATGCTCGCATGTTAACGGCGGATGGCCGCGAGTCTACTATCTCCGTACGCCATCTCGCCCCATGTGGGGACGACGACAGGGATATCGACGAACCCGTCTACGAGTCTATGGACTCTATCGAAGCTTCCCCTATGGAACTACCACTGTTACTCCCGTCGTCCCCCGCTCCCGTGCCCGAAGGCGCAGGGGCGCCCCCTCCGACTCCAACCTCCCGCGGCTATTCCGACGCGGGGGACTCCGGGCTAGGGGACGCCGTGCCCGGTAGATTCCGAACACGAACTGGCAGGGAGGTTCGCCGCCCCGACCGCTACGGGTGGACCGACTGACGTGGATTGACGTGACCCATTCGTTTATTGCTGATGCTTGCTTGCAACCTGCCGAGCGGCAGTATAGTTCTAACGGCGGGGAGAATGTAGTGAAATTATACCAAGGTGAACCCAGGGGTGCTCGCTACGGAAGGGGGGCGTCTATAAGACCCGGAACAACCGGGGCGCGCGGACACTTCAGCGGAACTCACTGTGACATTATCCAGTAGTTTGAATGGTATGTACGCCCCAAATGCTGCGCTGACAATGCGCTGCGCTAACCATTGTTATATTGAATCAACCTTTGCTGCTCATGAAATGCTCTGATTTAATGCCTGTTGCATGCATGTATTCTTACAGGATGTACTGCAGATCTAAATGATATTAAAACCTACCCAGAGGTCAAGTCGTGTCTGAGCTTGATTTTCACGACATATATATATATATATATATATATATATATATATATATATATATATATATATATATATATATTAGTAAGGTCGATATATGGAAAATACCCCCTCAACCCCCAAAAAATTGCTACAAAAGGTTTCTCAACTGATTCTGGTAGGGTTTAGTGTACTTTATAACATACTAAAAGTTTACCAAAGTAGGACCCCCGGAAAAGTGTTTTTTTCAAGATGGCGTCCAAGATGGCCACCGAAACCTCTTAATGATCATAACTATGTAACTATCAACTCAAATTTGATGATCATGGTGTCTATCCCTAGGTTTTTGGGGGCAAGGAACACATTAAGACCATTAAAAATGAAAGTGGGCCATTATCTAACAGGTTGAGGGGGCATTTTCCATATATTGACCTGAAGAATGTGTCGAATTGGATCTAACTGAATAACTAATTCTCATCTTTCTCTTTTTCAGACATGATTCAACAATGAGTGCAAGCACAGCCAGTCAAGCTTTTTGTCCAATCTGCAAGGAGGAGATCGAGGATTCCAGTGATAACTGGGTTGCAATTCAGTGGAAGGGAGCGAAGGGAATAAATGAAGCCAGTGTAAAGCGGAAGGACGATCTTGTAGTTGAAGCCAGTACTAAAGTGCATAAAAGCTGTCGTCAACAGTACATAAATGATAAAAACATTAAAAGCCATGTTGCAAAGAAAAGTAGTGGTTCTGTGCCACCAAAGAGAACCACAAGACAATCAAGTGGAGGTTTTGACAGTGAAAAGGACTGCGTATTCTGTGGATGTACAATTGATTTGGACAAGGGACACTTTAGCTGGGTACGGACTGACAAATTTGTGGAGACAATTGTGGAGGTCTGTGAATCCCGTTCAGATGATTGGGGAAATACTGTAAAGGGTCGGATTGAATACTATTTACGAGATTTACATGCAGCAGACGGACTTTATCATCATTCGTGTAGTGGAAATTTCCGGTCCTTCAAGTCTGTGCCTTTAGAGTTCCAGAAAGCCCCCGAAGCCAAGCGCAGAAAGTGTGGTCGTCCTAAAGATGAAGATAAGTATGAAGCATTTCAGAAAATGTGTGCTTACCTAGAACTGAACAGTGAGGAACAACTAACTGTTACATCTTTGAGCCTCATAATGAAAGGGTATCTTTGTAATCCTGATTCGGAACCGTATGACAATTACAGTTTGAAAAAGCGTCTTAAAGAACGCTTTAAGGACTCAATTTTTTTTGGTGAAAGAGAAGGCGTGGACGATATTGTTACGATGAGAGAACAAACGTCGCAGATTCTGAGATCATACTACAAGCAAACGTGTCAGGAAGGCGATGAAGAGTCCCAAAAACGCGCTATTATTGAAACTGCTGCTAGGTTAATCAGAAGTGATATAAAATCTCAGGTTTCTACCGTGACGAATCAGTATCCAAGTAGTGATGATTTAAAACTTGATTCAGCCCTATCGTTCATTCCGACTAGTCTGCGGACAGCACTGGAAACATTGTTCGTTGGGAAAGACACAAGGCGCAAGGTTGCGGCAGTTGGTCATGCCATAATTCAGGCAGTTCGCCCACGAGCTGTCATTGCACCGCTACAAATGGGACTTGCTGTGCAAATCCATCATCTGTATCGTTCGAAGTTCATTGTGGATACTCTTCATGAAATGGGATTCTGTTGCTCATACACAGAAGTGATCAGATTTGAAATAAATGCAGCGGATTGTGTGGAACCTGATGTCCTAGGTGGTGATGTAGATTTGCTGGAGATGTCTGTCCTCTTTGCCGCTGATAATGTTGATCATAACGTTATCACTATTGACGGCAAAGGGACATTTCATGCAATGGGTGTAATTGCCTGTGTCACCCCTGGAAAACGGACGAACCATCTCATTCCGCGAAGACAGATCTCAGAACTGAAAACTGAAAACAAGACAAAAATTCCTATCTTGGAGTACAGGTTTGCAAGGCATGCTTGTCATGAGGTAGTCTTCGAGGACCTGCCGAGATTTCTTGACTGTGACAAGAGGATCGATATTCTGTGGGAAGTCTCCCTCGGCTTCAAAGAGGCAACACCGAATTGGCAGGGGATGATGCATATCTTGCATCACGGGAGCCAGCACCCTGGGCAGTCGTCAGTCAAATTCTTGCCTATGATCAATATGTACTCTGGAGACAAATCGTGCATTGTGTCTACATTAGACTTTGTTTGCAACCTTGCCATGAAGCACAACCTTCCCACCATTGTAACTTTTGACCAGTCCTTGTATTGGAAGGCTACCGAAATCATCATTGATGCGCCACAAAGTAGTCACCTGAAAGGCATTGTTCTGATGTTGGGGTGTTTCCATACACTTATGAACTTGCTGGGGGCCATAGGAACTCTCATGGAAGGGACCGGTCTCAAAAACATACTTGAGACTGTCTATGGAGAAAATGCAGTTGTGCACATGATAACAGGGAAAGCTGTCCAGAGGGCTTTGTGGGGCCATCTTCTTGTTGACAAGTGCCTACATAGCCAGCTTATAACGGAAATGGCCAAAGACGATCCCGAGATTCAGACACTGCTGGATCAAGCCGAGGAATTGTACTCCTCCCTTCTTAGCGGAGAGACGACGCTAGGAGATGCTGCTTGTTCTGAGGTTTTGATCCAACTCGAGACTAACGGAGAAGAAGAAATCTGAACTTGCTCAGACCTCAAAGACCAGCAAGTTGTGGCTGAATTATCAGCATATGGTTGGCATGGCAAGAATGTTGATCAAGGCGGATCGTACTGGGTCTTGGTTGATGCATTTGCAGGCAGTGTCCAATTGCCTAACTGTCTTTGCTGCAGCTGGGCACTTCAATTACCTGCGATCTGCTCATTACTACCTGCAGCAAATGAGCAACCTGGAGGAAAAGCACCCAGACATTTATCGAAAGTTCCGTGATGGTTTTCACGTTGTTCGTAGGAGCAATCAGTGCTGGGCAGGGCTTAGTAGTGATCTTGTCATCGAACAAACGTTGATGAGGTCTCTGAAGAGCACTGGTGGTCTAACTCGCGGCAGTGGGATGACCGAGGACATGCGAAACCTTTGGACCTTATCTGCACCTGTAACATCCGAGTACAACATTGCGATGCAGGATTTCACAAACCTAACCTATACTACAAGTCCGCAACACAAAGACTCAACTGAGGCGCGCATCAAAAGAGATGCATCTGATCTCGAGAAAATTCGGATAAAGCTTGCAGCCTGCTCACCCTTCACATCTGATCCTACTCTGAGAAACATTGTCAACGGGATAGTGGCTGGGCCAGATGTGAATGTACATGACTTTGAATCGGTTGGAAACAAGATCATTGAAGATATAATCGGAAAGTCGGCATTTACTTACAAATTCAAGCGGAAAGACAGAGCCAAAACCCTTGGGAATATCTCTGCTGTGAAGATTGCTCCTGATCGTACCATTGATCCTGCCCTTCTGTTCCAGCGTTTCCTTCTGGTGTCAAGGTCAGGAGATCTTTCCCTTGAAGAGGTTTTGACGTATGAACTAAGCCCCTACCCTCCAGCCCTCTTTGAGACCAGGAACATTCTTCGAAAAGCAGACAAACCTCAGCTTGCTCAGGCAATTCGAGACCATGCTGCGGACTTATCAAGTGAGGCTGTGATGAACTCTATTCCCAAAACAGATTGTTACGTGCTTGATGGTGGCTCTTTGCTCCATCGTTTACCGTGGAACAAAGGCGACTCATATAATGCAATAGCTGAGTCTTATGCAGACTTCACTGTGAGACATTACGGACAAGCGACAGTGGTGTTCGATGGCTATGGTGAAGGTCCCTCCATAAAAGACAACACACATCAGAGACGAGGAAATAACCTGCACCCTATTGTTAGTTTCACTGCAGAAACAGAGTTTGCAGGCAAAAAGGACGACTTTTTGTCTCGTGACAAAAACAAGTCAGACATGATTGCTCTCATCAGCACAGCACTAACTAAAAGGGGATGCCATGTCATTCAGTCACCAGGGGATGCAGACGTTGATATCGTTAAGGCAACTGTTGAACGATCCTGTCATTGCACCACAACGTTGGTGGGTGAGGATACAGATTTGCTGATCTTGCTCCTTCATTACTCCAGAACAGACAATGAGATCATCTACTTCCGTTCTGATGCAAACAAGCAGTCAAAAGAACACAGAGTGTATAACATTAACCTGTTGAAAGAAACTTTAGGAGACGATGTGTGCAATGAGTTGCTCTTTGTACATGCCTACTCAGGATGTGATTCTACTTCAAGGATTTTCGGCATCGGAAAAAAGTCAGCCTTCCGGAAATTTGTGAAATCTGATCCTGTCATGAAGTCCTGTGCTAGTGCATTCATCCTTCAAAACAAATCTCAAGAGGACATATCAGATCTTGGCAAAGACCTGATGGTTGATCTCTTTGGTGGCAAGTCTAATGATACGCTATCATCACTGCGCCATATCATTTTCACCAAAAAAGTGGCAACTGCTCAAGCATTTGTCACTTCTGAACGGCTCCCCCCAACATCACCTGCAACAATATTCCATAGCCAACGTGTGTACTTTCAAATTATGGTATGGATGGGGATGGCAAATGAAATGAACCCAACTGAATGGGGATGGAAACAGGAAAATGATCAGTTAATTCCAATTATGACCCAAAACAATGCTGCGCCTGACGAACTCTTGAACATTATCCATTGCAACTGTTTGGGGGGATGCAAATCCTCTCGATGCAGCTGCAGACGCTATGGACTCCGCTGCACTGCTGCATGTGGCCCTTGCCAAACTGAAAACTGTGACAATCCAAACAACACTCAAGAGGTCGATACTGAGGAGGAGGATGACACTCAAAACTGAACGCTCTGAAACTTATTCTATGGACAAAGGTGTTTGTGCATTAGGTGACAGCTGAAGGTCATGAGTTCAATTTCATAATGATTCAACAGCTCAGTAATATCCAAAGTTGTCTTAATGTGTTCCTTGCCCCCAAAAACCTGGGGATAGACATCAAGATCATTAAATTTGAGTCAATAGTTATGGACTTGCGGTCATTTGGAGGTGTTGGCGGCCATTATTGACGCCATATTGGATTTTTGTGTTACATATAATGGCCCACTTTCATTTTTAATGGTCTTAATGTGTTCCTTGCCCCCAAAAACCTAGGGATAGACACCAAGATCATCAAATTTGAGTTGATAGTTACATAGTTATGATCATTAAGAGGTTTCGGCGGCCATCTTGGACGCAATCTTGAAAAAAACACTTTTCCGGGGGGTCCTACTTTGGTAAACTTTTAGTATGTTATAACGTACGCTAAACCCTACCAGAATCAGCTGAGAAACCTTTTGTAGCAATTTTTTGGGGGTTAAACTGTATTTTGACCTGACTATATATGTTGGAACCCATCTGTGGATCGGTCCCATCGGCCGATGGGTCTGACCCATCTGTGGATGCATGAGAAATGACAATGCAGACCCATCGGCCGATGGGTCTGCACCATCTGCGGATGTGTTGTTCACCTTGAAGGAATGTGTTGACAGAATGGTGCTCTTCAATCAGGTACACAGTCATTGGAATTACATGTGGTAGGAATTTAACAGAGATGATTTTTAACACAAACAATACAATACGTTAAACAGAATTTACGGATACAATACGGATACAATTACGGATACAATTTACGGAATACGGATACAATACGTTAAACAGAATTTAACAGAGATGAATTATGATGCATACACATTCCTTCAAGGTGAACAACACATCCGCAGATGGCGCAGACCCATCGGCCGATGGGTCTGCATTGTCATTTCTCATGCATCCACAGATGGGTCAGACCCATCGGCCGATGGGACCGATCCACAGATGGGTTCCAACATATATATATATATATATATATATATATATATATATATATATATATATATATATATATATATATATATATATATATATATATATATATATATATATATACAGACTTGGCATTTAATATGGAATATTTTTTTTCCCTTGACTTGGGTTTACTTTCTTAACTCAGTATATCAATCTGGTGAGTTTCTTTTACACTTTGGTGATTTATTTGTTAAAAGAACCATGTCACTGATTGTCTGTTGCAGCAAGAAGTCAACAACAGGATTATATCACAGGTGGCGTGGCAAAATGTACGGACAGGTGCATTTGATGATTGGCTTCACAGTCGGGTATACAAGGGTTGTTGCGTTCTGTATTAGTGGAAAACAACTGCTGCACGTCTCCAAAAAGTTATTGCCGCTTCCTCTGGAGATGGTCCGTCAACTCGACAATGCTGTTTGTCATGGAGTGGTGGCTTTACGAAATTACGGCATGAAACAGCGTGCTATTGCTCGGCAGTATGGCATCACTCAAGGTCAGGTGTCAAAGATCCTGAAACGAAAACGAAATGCAAAGATCCTGAATATAGATATATTGTTACGGTTTTTAGAACCTTCACTAGTAAATTTTAGTAAATGTATCCCTTATAAATGTTTCCCCTATAAATATCCCCCTCAATTGGCTGGTTAAAGATCGCACCCTAGTTAGTCCATGAACAACACGTAGTGAACCATAGGCCCTCTTCGTAGTTATTTCATTATTATGTGTTTCAGTTGAGGACCTGTTCCCAATCGTTAAATCTGCGTTGCATTAATCAAATAAGAGTAGGCCCACTTCCCTTCAAAAGCGGTGTGAGTGGTGTTCTAACTCCCCACCAGCCGCCATTGGCCATGCGGTCGGGCCGAGAAGAAGGGGGAGGAGCCGCCAGATCACGGGCGTGCCACGTCGACGCGTCATCGGAGGTGGAGTCAGCAAGCCCTTCCCGGCCAACCAGCACCGCGGTGAGCCAACCGGTAGGTGGGTCATCAGAGCTGGCGGTTTGATACAGCGCACAGCAATAAAAGCGACTGCAAGGGACTGCTTGGCCAGTTGAGTGAGAGGGTTCCGAAGGAGTTGGACGGAGAGGGTACGAGTCGGTGAGAAGGCACGGGAGAGAGGTGATCCGGCGAGTGGGTCCGTGACGGCGACCACAATACAATCGTCAACTGACATTGGCCTGGCAGTGCGTGTGAAAACGAATACGTAGAGCGGCGGCTGGCTGTTCGCCTCGAGCCCGTAGCGTGGACTGGAGCCACCTTCGACGCTGCGCACCGGCCCGGACCGGCCTACCCTCTCACCTGCACGGACCCTTCTCCTTCTTCCAGTGATTCCTGCCTGCTATTCCCTTTCGTGTAAGTCTGTGTTTGTTCTGTCTGGGCGTTGATAAATAAGACTGTTTTAAGGCTTGCCCTGTGTATCTGCTTTTTCTTCTGTATATTACTTTCGTTCCTCCTATTCTTTGGTTTTGTATATAATTAATAAATTCCACCTGTTCCTTCTCATTCTTTGGTTTCTTCTTTCTCATCCGATCGCTTTAGTCCCTTCTTTCCATTGAGTACCTGTGGCACGATTTGGCCAATGCTCGGAATCGGGTTTAGTCAATTGATAACGGCTCGGACCGCGGATTGCTAAACCGCTCGGCAAATACCATCTTGTCTGCGGTTCGAGCGGTACTTGTCTCCCTGTTTTGCGGAGGGATTGGTGAAGGTATTCGGGAGAACACCTTGACCAATAACCCTGATCAATCCCACACCGCAAAAGAGAGTTACAAGTACCAGGACCAGAGACGGCCAGCTTAACAGGCCAAGGGGATTAACCCCCCCTTGCTAAGGGGAGTGCCGTCTTTGAGATCCGTAACAATTGGTGTCAGGAGTGGGATCTGGAACCTGGGACTAAATTTATTTAGCCCAAATTTTGGACACCAATTGTGCTATTGGCCGTAACAATTGGTGTCGAGGAGTTGGGATTTGGACCGGAACCAAATTTTTAAGAACATCTAAAAATTTGGTCAAAATTTGGAGCGGCCGAAATTTTATTTAATACCACCAAATTGAAGTCGTGCCATGGATGATCAAGGCGGTTGGATGCTGGTAGGGGAGGTAGAAGAGGAGTTAGAGGCAATCCAGGACCCCAGGGAGGAGGAGAGCGATGAGGATGCGGTAGAGGGGGTTGCAGGTGCACAAGATGGCGGCACCTCACACGAGGTTGGAGACGCACAAGATGGCACCTCGCACGTGGCCGCGGTAGCCACGCCCGCTGCACAAATCGGGGGAATGAATGTGCAGGACCTCATGGCGCAGATCTATGCAGCCATAGGAATGGGGAATGAGGAATTAAAAAATAATATGGGAAGCCAAATAGGGGGGCTCGAAGGCAAATTAGGGGGCCAATTGGAGGACGTGGGTAACCAAATAGGGGAAGTAAATGAGCGGTTAGCGAGGGACAAGGCCACATATGAGGTAAGGGAAGTTGAGAGGGAGGTTAACCGCAGGTTGAGCGAAGAGGTTGCGGGGGTACGCGACGAGGTAACACGGTTTGAGAGGCGCGGGTTGAGCGAGGCGGAGCAGAGCGCGGTTAAAATGACGGGTATAGAGATCGCGACCCGGGGTATGGGGAAGCCGGCGACCGCCGAGGTAGAAGAGGAAATTTTATTCAGACCAGCGGTCGTCGTCGAGGGAAAGAAAAAAGAAATTAAGTCCTTAGCAATCGAAGCAGTAGTGGAAATTGGGATTGAAGAGACGGCAGAGATAGGAATGGAATCGGAGGAAGAAATGGATAATGTACAAAGTCTGAATTCATCCTGAGGCCGTACTTGCTAATCCTTATAAAGATTTGCAGGTGCGTGTGGAGAGGAGGATCCCGAAGGTGAGACAGGCTGTGGATGGTGCTAAGAGGTTTTGCGGGAAAGTGTTTGGCGCAAAAAGAATTTTCACGTGCTTGGGGTCGCGACGGCACCCGGGCGTTTGTGGAAGGTCCCTTGTGAGTGGTGTGAGTGGAAATGGCGCGCTTGTGAGGAAAAAGTGTGCGTCGGAGAGTGAGTGTGTTACAAAGTGTGGGAGTGAAACCGAGTGCGAGCGAGAATGCACGTCGGAGTGTATGTGTGATGAGAGTGATACGGAGAGTGAGATGGATGAGGAGCGGGTGCGAGGAGGCACACCTGAGTTGGTGGTGAAGCGTGTGACTGGGTGTGCGAAAGAGTGCACACCCATGGTTGTCACAGAGGATGTGACCGAGGAGTGGGCGCGAGGAGGTGTGTTGATGAAGTGTGCGAACGACGAGTGTGCGCCAAGGTGTTATGGAGTGTGCGGACAGCGAGTGGTGTGTAAAAGAGAGTGCGGTGGTGGAATTGACGGAGAGTATGGGATGTATGAGCAACGAACGGAAGGAGTGGTGTGAGCATGCAAGTGAAGCGTCGACGTTAAACGGGATAGCGGTTAGACCGACGTTTAACCGACGCGAGCTCTCGGTCCGTGCCGGGCTTTGGGTATTGCGGGAGCCGGCGGGGATCGGTGCTGCGTCGCTCCTCTTCGGAGCGTCGTGCACGATCCGGGCCGGGCCCCGGCCCGCACGGTCGAGTCCGGGCTTTTCCCGGGCAAGGCGACCGGGTCCGGTTCGAGGGAAGGTAGGAGGGATCGGAACGGCGCCCCCTTGTGGTGGTGGTGTCCCACCCGGGCAAGGTTGGCCCATCGCGCTTGGGAGCGAAAGGCCCCGCGCCGGGATGGTGCTTTAAACCTTGGCCCAACCAAACCTCCTCCCCCTGAACTGAATGCCGGACGGACCCAACCTGCAGGCGACCAAACCACCCGTATGCATTGCGCGGCTTTGCGAAGCCGAGCTTTGCAAATGTAACGACGCACCGAGGCTCAAGTTTAATGGACTGTGATGATGATAGTGTTTTGCTTCGAAATTGGGAATAGTGAATAGGATTGGCAGTAATGATTGGCAAATTTGATGGGTAAAAATGACTGGCAGTAATGAGTGGCAAATTTGATTGGCAAAAATTGGATGGGCAAAATTGATAGTGAGAGATGCCCCGATGTGGAGGGATGGTAAACTTGCCATCCCTCCCATCCCGGGCACATCAGCTATAGACTTATGGGGTTTGGCAGTGTAAGCTCGCCAAGGGGCGGGTTTGTGGATAATTGTATAGGGACCTAGAGATGACCATAGGTGACTGTGATTTAAGTAGTGACATTGTCCAAGTAGTGGGGACGTAGAATAGATTAGATGGATGATAACGAAGTGGGAGCACAATAGTATATGGGGCGACTGGGAAGCGCGAGTTTCAGAAGGGGGGGTAGTCAGCTTAGACGATGCAGTGTGTGTGAAGGAGGTGATTGAGCAGCGTTTGGTGAAAAGTGCGATTGTGAGTTGTATTGAGCGAATGGTCCTGGAGGGAAGACGGGTGCACATGCCACCAGGTGTACAGGTGACACCAGGTGTGTGAGCACAGGTGTGCAAGCAAAGCACAGGTGAATGGAGAATGGTTGAATGGAATAGATGGTCTGGAGTGAATGGAGCATGGAATAAATGGAGAATGGAATAGATGGAATGGAGTATGGAATGGATGGTGTGGAGTCATGTCATCACCTCAGGTGAGTGCGGCAGATGGTGCGAAGGGGGATTGCCATCCTAACTATCCTCTAAAATGACTTAACACTTTTACTCTACCCGGGGTCTTTCCCTGGCCAAACCGGATTGGGCCATCGTACACTGATGTGGTTCGAAGGAACCGAAGCTCCGGCATTGACCAAAGCTGGGTGTGCTCACCAGATTTGTGTGGGTCTCACTGGGCCCGCCGGGCCGACTGGGCCAGACGTCCGCTGGTGCCTGGCGCACAGAGTTTCGGGCTGAGGTCGTGTGGCTCCCGGTAGCAGGTCTACTGCACCGTGCAAGCACCTCCGCCACTGCAGTTGCCAGTCCGAGCTTACCTGCTCCTTTCCCCTAACTATCTACCTGGGGAAGCCCTCTGGCGCTCCCGGAGGCAACTGCAGTGGCGGAGGTGTGCAGGTGAGTAGACCTGCTAGGGGAGCCACACGACTCAGCCCCGAAATTGTGCGAAGGCACAGGGAGTTGAGTCGGGGGAGTGAGACCCCAAATTGGTGAGCACCACAGTTTGGTCAATGGGAGTTCGGTTCTTCGAACCACATAGTGTAAGATGGCCAATGGTTTGGCAGGGAAAGACCCCGGGTAGAGTAAAAGTGTTAAAGTCATTTAGAGGATAGTTAGGATGGAAATCCCTTCGCACCATCTGCAGCCACTCACCTGAGGTGATGACATGACTCCACACCATGGTTGTTTTGTGATTTTTGCAAATGTTTTGGGAATGTGATCTGGCGGCTCCTCCCGCTTCTTCTCGGCCCGACCGCATGGCCAATGGCGGCTGGTGGGGAGTTAGAACACCACTCGCACCGCTTTTGAAGGGAAGTGGGCCTGCTCTTATTTGATTAATGCAACGCAGATTCAACTATTGGGAACAGGTCCTTAACTGAAACACATAATAATGAAATAACTACGAAGAGGGCCTATGGTTCATAGAGAAGAGACTGCTATTACACCCACAATTCAGCCTATATGGGAGATAGAAGAATAAGCTAAAAGTTTTCGTCGTTGTGTTTGATATAAGCCCCCAAAGCCCCCTACTCAAACTGATATTACAGAAATAGTAATTAGAATATATATGTTATTAAGATTAGAGGAAACTTGAATAAGGAGGGTTAAAGGTGCTAGTTTTTGTCATGTTGAAATAATTAGTCCTATATGAAGATTGACTCCTTGTAATACTTCTGGGAGTCAAAAATGTAAGGGGGCTGGGCCAAGTTTTAGGAGAAGGGCTAGGATAATTAATGTAATTGCTAAATTATCTGACATGAATGAAATAACTCATTGCCCAGGGGAAAAGTAGTTTCATGAAGAAGCTAGAATAATTGTTGATGAGGCTACGGCTTGAGAAATAAAATATTTTATAGAAGATTCTAAAGATCGTTGAGATAAAGGGTAGAGCATTGTAGGAATAATAGCTATTATATTGACTGCTAACCCTAATCATGCAAAAAACCAACTAGAGCTGAATATTGTGGTTATGGTACCCAGAAAAATCCCGAAGATTAGAATTGGTGTTATTGTAGGATTCAAGTAATAAAGGAAAGGTATTACTTACATTTTTGGGGTACGAACCCAAGAGCTTAGTTTAGCTTACATTACTAAGGTAAAAGATATTGTAAAGGTTGCATTAGGGGCTTTGATCTCTTCAGTGAAAGTTCAATTATTTCTCTTTTAAAAAGGAAATAAGTGGGAGTGTGCACTTTGTTTTACTCTATCAAAGTAATCCTTAAATCAGGCATATTTCCTAAATTGCAGAGGGGGAGACTCCAAAAAAGAGAGATATAGAAAATTGGAGAATTAGTAAAGAGAGTGCAATAGGTAGGAAGTTTTTTCATATTAAGTGTATGAGCTGGTCATAACGGAATCGGGGGTATGATGCACGCAAGCATAAAAATAAAAAATCAGAAATATAGTTTTTATTATTATAGAGGTGGAAAAATATAATGAAGATAAATTAGAGGATCCTATAAATAGGACCACTGTTAATGAATTTATAAATAAAATGTTAGCGTATTCTGCTAAAAAGAATTAAGGCAAATAGTCCCCCAGAAAATTCTACATTAAACCCGGAAACTAATTCTGATTCCCCTTCTGTTAAGTCAAATGGTGAACGGTTAATTTCCGCTAATGTTGAAATAAATCATATTAGGAAAATTGGTCATATTGGGAAAAGTAATCAAATTTTATCTTGCAAATCGATAAATAGTTTAAGGTCAAACCCCCCCGATAAAATGGTGAGTGCAATAATTATTAAACCCAGGGTTACTTCATAGGAAATTGTTTGAGCGACTGCTCGTAGGGCTCCTATCAAGGCATATTTGGAATTTGATGCTCAACCTGAGGTTAAAAGAGAGCAGACTGAAAGGCTTGAAATGGCTAAAATAAATATCAATCCAAGATTTATATCTGAAAGGAATAAAGGTAGAGGCAGGGAAATTCATAAAATTAAAGCAAGGGAAATTGCCAAGGCAGGGGCTAAAATGAACAAGAAAATTGAAGCGTAAGATGGTTGTAAAGGTTCTTTAATAAAAAGTTTGATTCCATCAGCGAATGGTTGAAGAAGTCCGAAAAGACCTACGATATTAGGGCCTTTACGGAGCTGCATATACCCCAGGACTTTTCTCTCAAAGTTTAAAAAGCTACAGCGATTAAAATTATTACAAAAGTGAGTAAAGAGCTAATGATTTGAGAAATCATAATATTAAAAATGAGATTTGAACTCATGATAATAGATTTTAAATCTACAGCATTAGACCAGCTATGCTATTTTAATAAGTTATTTTCTCTTGAAAATGTAAATGTTTTAAATTAATTTAAATAGCGTTAATTTTTAATAGGCTATATTTTATTTTTCCTTTCGTACTAAATAAAATTAGTTATAGATAGAAGCTGACCTGGATTACTCCGGTCTGAACTCAGATCATGTAAGATATTATTCGTTGAACAAACGAACCATTAGTAGCTTTTGCACCACTTGGATATCTTAATCCAACATCGAGGTCGTAAGCTTCTTTGTCGATGGGGTCTTTAAAAAGAAATAGCGCTGTTATCCCTAAAGTAACTTGTTCATTGATCAGTTTTCTGGGTCATTTTTATAAGTTTCTTACTTAATTGAGATGTAACTCTAATATTATACAAGTTATTAGTTTAAATTATTGATGATTTTTTAGTATCAATGGTTGCCCCAACCAAATTTTAAGAATTAAAACTTTTCTTTAATTGTTGTTTAAGATAGGTTAATCTAATATTTGAAGCTTTTAGGGTATTTTCGTCTTATAGGTTAATCTCTGCCTTTGGACAGAGGTTAATTTCATTGATAGGAAATAGGAGACAGTTCGGCTTTCGTTAATCCATTAATTCTAGTCTACAATTAATAGACAATTGATTATGCTACATTATCATCAAAGATGGCCGTTGAAAAAATCACTGGGCAGGTAGGACTTATTATATTTTTATAACAATAAGCGATGTTTTTGGTAAACAGGCGAAGCCATAGTTTGCCGAGTTCCTTCTAATTCTTTTTATCTTTCTTAAAAATATTCCTGTGTTGGGTTAACGATGTTTTGAAAGGTGTATTTCTTGAGTAAGTACTTTAAGCCTTTTATTCTGTTAAATTAAGAGTCGTTGGGTACCGACGAGGGTTCGTTTCGGTTTACACTAATATTAAAAAGAGGAGAACAATCTCCTTATTACTAATTTTAACATTATACGATATCTATTATAAAGGTATAATATTACTTGGTATAATTGAGAGGGTTTATTAAAAAGTTATAATTTTTACAGTAAGTGAGTATGGGCTGTAATGCTTTCTATAGTGGCTGCTTTTGGGCCAATTTTTACTCTACGAGGTGGTAAATTTTTCCTTCTCCTAAGGTTGTTTCCTTGAGTCATAAAGGCTGTTCCTTTTATGATGGACTCTTCATACAAAATTAATTATTATTCAATAAGTGATAATGATATAAAAGCAGAATTAGATTCTTCTTTCAAGTAACCAGATATTATTAAATTCGATAGGCATTTCACCTCCACTCGAAAATTTTCTTATTCTATTGCTACAGAAATAAGTTGATTCTTAAATTATTCTTGAGTAGCTCATTTAATTTCGGGGATCAGAAAGTTCCAATAGTCTGTTTTGGGGAGTTAAACTATGATGCAAGAGGTAAGAAAAAAAAATATATATATATATATGTGTGTGTCTGTATGTGTGTGTGTGTGTGTGTGTGTTTGTGTTTGTATGTATGTGTGTGTATACATGTGTGTATGTGTGTGTGTGTGTGCATACATGTGTGTGCATGTGTGTGGGTATACATGTGTGTGTACATGTGGATGTATATGTGTATATATGTGTGTGTGTGTGTGTGTGTGTGTGTGTGTGTGTGTGTGTGTGTGTGTGTGCGCGTCTGTGTGTGTGTGTGTGTGTGTGTGTGTTGGTGTACATGTGTATGTGTGTGGATGTGTATGTGTGTGTGTGTGTTTGTGTGTGTGTGTGTGTGTGTGTGTGTGTGTGTGTGTGTGTGTGTGTGTGTGTGTGTGTGTGTGTATGTGTATATTTGTGTATGTGTATATTTGTGTATGTGTATATGTGTGTGCATGTGTGTCGGTGTACATGTGTGTGTATATGTGTCTATATGTGCATATATGTGCATATGTGTGTGTGTGTGTGTGTGTGTGTGTGTGTGTGTGTGTGTGTGTGTGTGTGTGTGTGTGTGTGTGTGTGTGTGTACATTTTACATGAGATGTAACAACACATTTCAAACTGTATTTCCCATGTGCACGCACATGCATTCACATGTTATCAGAAGTAAATACATTGTGCAGATTCCATTATTTGTGGATCTGATAAATTGCCAGCAACCATTTTGTGAAACTGAATGTGCAGGTGCAGCATCCAACTCAATATGTCGAAATGTCACACACGTCCATGCCCGTGGGATTCCCACGGGTGACCCCACTAGTATGACAGTACTTGGTTTAAATGTGAAAATAAACCTTTTTGGGATGGAAATAAGAAGTGTCAATGAAGGAAAGAAAATACAGAAGCAGAGATGGACAAAGAGAAAGGAGTGGCTCACCCATCTTCCCACATGCCATGCAGGTAATCTTCGATTCAAATTGGCCTAGAAATACATCATTAACGATTGAGTCCTCGGCTACCTCTTGAGAGAACAAGATGTGATATTGCACAAGACTGTGAAATAGTCATTGGCCACAGGTGGTCTTTGTGAGAACAGCATTTGGTGAATTTATTGAAGCCACTGAAGAAATGGCTAAAAGGTTATGTGTGTCAGAGATGTCAGAGATATTTTGTGTCAGAGATGTTAAAAGATGTCCCATTACCTGTACCTGCCTTGCTGCTTCATGGCTGGCCAGTGGATGTGTGGCATCGTTGGTAGAACAGCACATATGCCTCATTTGTGCAAATGTCAATTTCATTGATCTCCTTCACTTTTTTGTCGTCAAACATCCTCCATCCTGCTCAACATACAAACATGTCGAGGTAGGCAAGTTAAACATTTCAGCCATAGAGTGACGTGCAGTCGTTGTCGGACAAAACAGAGGGAGACTTGGGCAAATTAGGGATGTGGGGAGTAATGAGGGAGAGGGGAGGATGCATGGGGTAGACAAGATGGATGCAGAAGCAAACTCTCATTGGAAATTTGAAGGAGGTAGACTTGGGGGTTGGAGGGGTAGAAAAGATGAAAGCTCTCATTTACAGCAAAAATAACTGAAGGGTGAAGAAATGGGAAGTGAAGTTTGGGGGATGGGGTAAGGACACACTCAAATAAATGAAGACACCCACTCGGCCCTTCTGACCTACCTTGGTGGTTCCCCATTGTGTTTCTTCTTTCTGGTAGCTGCGCCATACTCGTGTAATGGTTAAAGGTAGAGAACTCATGGTGATTGACAACAGCATACAAATTGTATGTCATGTCCATGCTCCTCTGTCCATTGCCGAGACAATATGCTGTGAGGTCAAGACCACTTTGGTAGGTTGGGGGAGGGAGGGGAGAGGATGGGGGTGAAAGGTAATGATTATTACATATACGTACATTGGATCAAAGTTGAAACTTGAAACAGGAGTTGATGCAGGATGGTGTAAAAGGGAATTATAGGCGATGTAATTCGAGAGGATTTGAATGAATACACAGCACTGCGATGACAGTGTTTGCTACATGAAGCAGCAGATCATTGCAGTCGTTTAAATTCATTTTTTCCCTCATCAATCTACACTCAATAAATACCCCATAATGACAAGGAGAAAACAGGATTTTAGAAAGTTTTGCAAATTTATTAAAAATAAAAAACTGAAATATCACATTGACATAAGTATTCATACCCTTTGCTATTACACTTGAAATTTAGCTCAGGTGCCTCCCATTTCTCTTGATCATCTTTGAGATGTTTATGCACCCTGATTGGAGTCCACCTGTGGTAAATTCAATTGATTGGACATGATTTGGAAAGGCACACACCTGTCTATATAAGGTCTCGGGTTCTTGGTCACCTCTATTACCAAGGCCCTTCTCCCCTGATTGCTCAGTTTGGCCGGGCGGCCAGCTCTAGGAAGAGTCCTGGTTGTTCCAAACTTCTTCCATTTAAAAATTATGGAGGCCACTGTGCTCTTGGGAACCGTCAATGCAGCAGAGATTTTTTTTGTTGTCTTCCCCAGATCTGTGCCTCGACACAATCCTGTCTCTGAGCTCTGCAGGTAGTTCCTTCGACCTCATGGCTTGGTTTTTGCTCTGATATGCATTGTCAGCTGAGACCTTATATAGACAGGTGTGTGCCTTTCCAAATCATGTCCAATCAATTGAATTTACCACAGGTGGACTCCAATCGGAGTAGAAACATCTCAAAGATCATCAAGAGAAATTGGAGGCACCTGAGATAAATTTCAAGTGTCATCGCAAAGGGTCTGAATACTTATGTCAATGTGATATTTCAGTTTTTTCTTTTTAATAAATCTGCAAAACTTTCTAAAATCCTGTTTTCTCTTTGTCATTATGGGATATTGAGTGCAGATTGATGAGGGAAAAAATGAATTTCAACGATTTCAGCATGAGGCTGCAACATGACAAAATGTCAAAAAAGTGAAGGGGTCTGAATACTTTCTGACTGCACTGTACGTAGCACGTGGCTGCATGTAATCATCAGTTCTCACAGGGGTGCAGCACCATCGGTGAAGTGCAGTGCCCCCTGTAAGTGAGAACAGGAATTTGCTATTCGTTGAAGGTCCCGGCCATAACTCGCTTATGGTCTTCACAAAGGACACCTCGGTATTTTCAACATCCACAAACTACTGCCGGCAGACGGGACACCCAGTTTAATGTCCGTCCGGGGGACGGCACACACATTGATGAATTGCCCTGCCTGTGAAACACCAGGATGACATTTTATAGCTGGGTCCGGATTTGAACCCAGGCTAGACTGCTCAGAGGTGAATGTGCATGCAGCCCTGTGGATCACGTGCTCACCTTATTGGAAAGTCCACATGAGTTTCAATTTTCTCTCCATTCTGCTGGAACCGTTTAAACTGAATGACCAGCACTTCTGGTAGATGGCTGATACAAACTTGTATAATTCCCACTCTATTCACGTTGCACTGTGAGCAAACCCTGACAGGTACAAGGAGTGAAGGTTTACAAAAGGGAAAAAAAATTTTAAAAGGTCAAACGAGGGGAAGATGTAAACAAGAAATAGTATATTTCACATGGAATAAACTGAAACACAGAGAGAGGAAGATGGTCAGGTGGTTATTAACCATTTGACCATAAGGTTCTGTCCTTTTCCTGCCTTACCACATTGCATCGAGTTTCTCTGGCGCATTGAATTTGAAAAGACATTCCGATAGGGTCGTGCTGATGCAGGGGTCCAATGGCATTGGCAATTGTAGGCACTTGAAGGGTTCGCAGGTGATTGACACCTAAAATGAATCACGTTTAATCATACCACCAAAATCCAATAATCACACCCACAAAATCCACAAAAGGTGATCAGTGAACGGAACAAGGGTCAACTCTTTAACCACGTTTTGTCAAAAGCCATGCACAATGTTTTTTTAAATATCATGCTATGTGTCGTCTTTGGCACTTCACTCAATAGTGGTCACATTTTTTTTGGATAATTCTTGTACCGGATCCGTATTCGAATCTTCACCAAAATCTAATAGATTCGGTCTTGTCACACACCCAAATTGTCCACAAAGTTTCGTCCAAATACATCCATAACTTTTTTATGTATCATGTTATGAATGATCATTTTAAGGCCGATAGAGCGGGGGTTGGCCTTACAGGCCCCATGACCTCATGGTTCCCTTTTTGAGGCAATGTTTTTATGGTCGGATTCCCTTCCTGACGCCAACCCTTGGTCACGCTCTTACGATGCGCAGGGATACGGTGTACCTATTCTAAATCGGGGTACACACCGGAATCATTCATCCCAGCAAGCTGGTACTCAATTTGCCGACCTCGGAAGGATGACAGGCTGAGTCAACCCCCCTGGCGTTAATTCAGCTATCGACCGGGATTCTAACCCAGGATCCTAGGATCCCAAGCCGGCACCTTAACCGCTAAGCCAACAACACCAGGGTAAAATCAACTTTGTCCGTGCAATTATAATAATTATTAGTGAAGTAGAGAATATATAACAGCAGAAATGGAGGCGATTCACACATTCACAAAATGGAGGCGAAAGACGAAGGAGCGATTCACACACCTTCCCACATTCTGTACAGATAGTCTTCGATACAAACTGGCCCTGAAATATGTCAATAATGATGGAGTCCTCTTTGAGCTTGTGAATTAACCAGTGCTCCTCTGCGATCTCCTGATGGAAGAACCAAACACATGCATTGGTGTTAGGGATGTCCTCTTAAACGCACAGACAAAGGGTGTGACGTGTGCCTACAAACTGAACAACAAATTATTGTCTGTCCAATTGAAGGACGAATGAAATTATTGCTATCAGTGACTATATTTATTTTGGATATGAAAAAGGCATGGAAAGAGGAAGTCAAGATTGTTTAGCAAAGATAAAATTAATGAAACGGGATTATGGGGTGTGAGGAAGTGTGTCCAAAAAAAAAAACCCACTCTATTGTGTCTTTAATATTTTGATAACTCTGAACTGAATGCCATTTGAAAATAATTAAATGCACAGCAGTTTTAGGTTTGAAAAATAATTCACAATTTTTGATGGGGGATTTATTTTGTGCAAATTATTTTTATTCTCAATCTTCAAAAACAGTATGGGTACAAAAATCAATCCTCCGAAGTCTTAATGAACTGAAACCAATCTTAAGCCATTGGACTCACACTCTCGGGACGCCCGTTACCATCTGGAAGGTCGACGCAGATGTTACCATGCAAGCGGTTCAGCCCCTTGTGAAGGCAGCTTAGAAGACAGTCCAAAAACTCCAGAGCATCCTGCTCCTCAAGGTATGCAAACTCGGGAAAATAATTGTCCAATAACTTCTGGCAAGGGTACGGGTGGAGGTAAATCGACAAAGAAATTATTTATCAATACGGTCACAGAACACATAAACCACCACCATTTCATCAGAATCTGTAACTGAAATTTTTTTTTTTAATAGTAATTAATCGAATAATTAAATAATTAATCGATACATTGATTAATTGATTAATCAATAAATCAAAAATATCCTTGATAGCCACATCACTTGGTCACTCATGTCCAAATATTAGCTTTCGAGCTCAAAAGGTGCCTGAGATATTGGCCAAATGAGAAATAAAATAAATAAATGATTAATAATGAAAATAAATAAATAATAATCATTAAAAAATTAAATTATTAATCAATTCGGTCACAGAACACATAAACCACCACCATTTCATCAGAACCTGTAACCAAAAAAAAAAAAAGTAGTCATTAATCGAATAATTAAATAATTAATCGATTAATTGATTGATTGATTAATTAATAAATCAAAAATAGCCTTTGCAGCCAAATCTCCTGGTCATTGGCATGTCCAAATATCAGCTTCCTAACTCAAAAGGTGCCTGAGTTAATGGTCAGAAGAGAAAGGAAATTTGATTAATTAAATAAGTACTTAATTAATCGCTAATAATTAAATAACTCCTCAATTAATTGATTAATCAAAAAACAAAAAATACCGTTTTTGAGAAAGGACTTGCTCACTACTGTGCCGAAATTTCAGCTTCCTAGCTCAAAGGATGGCTGAGATATCGCCCGGACAACCAAGTAAGCAAGAAAACAAACAAGAAAACAAGAAAACAAACAAACAGAGTGAAAACTGAGTACTCCCTTTCAGCGTGCGTCACTGCCGAGCCCCCTTCGGTGCCCAGCAATGACGATTTGCAATGCCTGGAGATGGCATAGGAAAGGTGCGGTGTACAACAAGTACAGATACATTCAAAGTACACCGCCCCCATGCCAAATAATTAAATATCCTACAGCGCGGCATTGCCGCAGTGCAGCTCATAGAGGCTGCTTTGGGAGGGAGAGGTGTACGCTAATTCATTGATTAATTGTATAATTTAAATCGATAAAAGATTATCACATAATTATTTTCTTAATCAATTGGCTAATAGCATAACTAAACCACTCGTGCTTCATCCGAAGATGTATCTTTTAGAAATGTAATTAAATAAGTCATTAATAAAAAATTAAATAATTAATTGATTCACCAATAAATAATTAATCGATTAAATGATTAATCAATAAATCAAAAATATCCTTGATAGCCACATCACTTGGTCACTGTCATGTCCAAATATTAGCTTCCCAGCTCAAAAGGTGCCTGAGATATTGGCCAAATGAGAAAGAAAATAAATAAATGATTAATAATGAAAATAAATAAATAATAATCATGAAAAAATTAAATTATTAATCAATTCGGTCACAGAACACATAAACCACCACCATTTCATCAGAATGTGACTGATTTTATTTTTTGTTAGTAATTAATCGAATAATTAAATAATTAATCGATTAATTGATTAATCAATAAGTCAAAAATATCCTTGATAGCCACATCACTTGGTCACTCATGTCCAAATATTAGCTTCCGAGCTCAAAAGGTGCCTGAGATATTGGCCAAATGAGAAAGAAAATAAATAAATGATTAATAATGAAAATAAATAAATAATAATCATAAAAAAATTAAATTATTAATCAATTCGGTCAGAGAACACATAAACCACCATCATTTCATCAGAATGTGTAACTTAAAAAAAAAAAAATTTTAGTCATTAATCGAATAATTAAATAATTCATCGATTAATTGATTAATTAATAAATCAAAAATAGCCTTTGCAGTCAAATCACCTGGTCATTGGCATGTCCAAATATCAGCTTCCTAACTCAAAAGGTGCCTGAGTTAATGGTCAGAAGAGAAAGCAAATTTGATTAATTAAATAAGTACTTAATTAATCGCTAATAATTAAATAACTCCTCAATTAATTGATTATTCAAAAAACAAAAAATACTGTTTTTGATAAAGGACTTGCTCACTACTGTGCCGAAATTTCAGCTTCCTACCTCAAAGGACGGCTGAGATATCGTCCGGACAAACAAACAAGAAAGAAAACAAACAACCAGAGTGAAAACTGAGTACTCTGTACACCGCATAGGAAAGGAGCGGTGTACAACAAGAAAGAAAACAAACAAACAGAGTGAAAACTGAGTCCTCCCTTTCAGCGTGCGTCACTGCCGAGTCCCCTTCGGTGCCCAGCAATGACGATTTGCAATGCCTGGAGATGGCATAGGAAAGGAGCGGTGTACAACAAACAACCAGAGTGAAAACTGAGTACTCTGTACACCACATAGGAAAGGAGCGGTGTACAACAAGAAAGAAAACAAACAAACAGAGTGAAAACTGAGTACTCCCTTTCAGCGTGCGTCACTGCCGAGCCCCCTTCAGTGCCCAGCAATGAAGATTTGCAATGCCTGGAGATGGCATAGGAAAGGTGCGGTGTACAATGATTGCTCTAACCTTTATGGCGCAAAGCTACACACCCAGAAAATGACGCTTCCTGCAGCCATTTGCTGGATATTAAAGAAGAAGAAGAAGTCTCAACAGCAAAACACCTTTCTTTCGTTTGGATGTGATAACCTGCCATTATATTACCTGGTATATATCGCAGGTAATGAGGAATATTGTAAAATGGAACTTTCGTGAATACTTCAAATGTGTAAAAGCAAAAACAAGAAGCAATCTTGACCACATTTAACCCAAAATAAATAATTATACAATTCCAATCGTTGTGCCTCCAATGTCATCCCATGAAACCTGCACCTGGTTGCACAACCAGCCACAAAATAATGCTCTGGCTTTCCTACACTTTTTGCTTACATTCAGTTTTTTCTTACCTTCACTTTTTCCTTACCTTCAGCTTTCGTGGCTTGATTGCGGGATGTCTTTTAGAACAGTACACTCTGAGGTTCTTCAAACAAAAAGATATCTGTTGCTTGTTCCAAAGAGCAAACAGAATCTGGGCAAAGGCAATGGCCATATTTCCACCTGTCTTAAATGGGTCATTGTGGTTTAAATCTTTCAAGAATGCCATTCCTGTCAAACACATTGATAGTTCAAGGAGAATGAGCGGAAAAAGTAGTGAAATACATTTTCATAATGACATTGTGATCAGTGTAGGTCTCGAGGTCTTCCATGAGACCATGAGCCTAAGTTATTATAATATTTAACTATTTATTGAGTGACTGCACATCCTCTATCTTGTAACTTCCTCAGAAACGATAGAAGTAGTCATCTTTAAATTCATACTCCCTGGTTACGTCAGATGGTGTGTTCATTGGATTACGATTTTGAAGGACTGGAAACTTATGTCATCCAAATCGAGCTTGTACCTCTAAGGTAGTGGACTTGTGTATGAGCTGTGAGGTCTGAGTTTGATTCTGGTCAAGATGGGATCTGACTGTAAACTGTTCATCTGGTGGCCCACAGACCAATTATTATGGAAGTTACATTGAGGCAACCGACATCTGCTGAGCAATCGCTGGTGCGGAACTTCAACGATCCAATTGTTCCTTTCAAAAAGGGTCGGCAATGGTGTGCTGAGACCCCAGAGAAGGTGTGCTGAGACCAATGTCCGAATTCCTGCCCCGAATAACCTCGCAACAGTGATAGTCAATCACCTGGTGTATCCCTTGGTGATGTCTCCACTGCTTCAGCAGCATCTTCGATTTATTAGAGGAAGGCTCTTGACTATTCTGGGCAGACATTTTGTCAGGTCACCATTTGAAGATAACATTTAATTTGGGTACGGAACATGTCCTGTAACTAGGTGGTAGCTCAAGAAATGTGATACTTTAGAGTTAAATAACTTTTGCAGAAACATCGATTTAAACACCTCTATAATCATACAACTGTAAGAATGAACTTCACAACAAGCCATTAGCTGACCAAGTTACGAACCGTGGAAGTACTCCAGTAGACTCGGAGTGTTTGCCAAACACTGCAGGATGCAATTCATGTAGCAAGTCAGTCCGAGGTTCACTAGGCCAATGAACCCATCACGGGTATCGGTCTCCAAATGTGTGCTCTAATGTTGGGTTTGTGAGGAGGAAAACAACACGAGGGATTGTCTAAGAATAAAGGAGGAGGAAAGGAACATATCGGTATAGGTATACTGTCATTCAGGTGTTCCATTTGTTTCTCTATTTCTGTACCTTTTTAGCCACGGTAGAATCCCCGGCATCTGGTGGAAATTGGCCATCAAAACCATTCATTCCTGGAACAGAAAGTTTTTGTTTCAGGAGAGTTGAGTTTTACAAAGATACAGACACTCATAGAGAGGAAAATGTAGATTGTGTTTCGTCATACCTATGATTAAAGATGTGGTCAATGAGGTGTTCGCTGGTTTGACAGCTCCTGGGGCTTTGTTATGATTGACCATCGCACAATGGGCTGGAGCCTGGAAATTACCAAAAATGGACTCTTATCAGGCATCAATGGCTCTGAGTGCTTCAGAAACTAGACAAAAAATCCAGTTTAACAAAAAAAAAAGTAAGTCAAAAGCTCAACTCCCAGAAAAATGGTGAACGTTAGAAGATCGGCAATATTTCAATTTCGCGATAACCTTAGCTCAATGGTTTCGCGGAAACTGTATTTTGCCAATAAATCTGTCAAAGGCTAAGAAAATGACAAAATTATGCCCATCAAGTGCCAAAAATTTGAGGTTTTCGGTCAAATCTTTTGCCGATTTTTGATTATTTACCCATAAAATCGATTTTTTTTGCCACCCAAAATTTGACGCATATCTGTAAAAATTTCAAAATGCCACAAGCCAGATTTACTCCAGTGTATATTTCCTGAAAATATAGGTCTCAGTGCCTTAGAAAATGCATATATTGTGAAATCTGACTTGTGGCAATTAGAAAAAATGAATTTCACACAAAAGTCAATTTTCTGTCAAAGTCAACTGTATACTTTTCTTTTACAGAACAATAAAGCATCTCTCACTATGAAATTGACATGGGACGAGTTCTTTTCCATCTGCCAAGAAGCGAAACCGAACAACTTCAAACCTCCAGATTGGGGCAAATGTGTTTTGCCCAAATACCCGAAATATGTGTTTTGAGCCCGAAATGCCCAAATATGGTAATTTGGGCCCAGACCCCTCAAAAATCAAAATTTAAAAACAAAATTTTTCACGTTGTAATAAGCTTAGTAATACGCTTCTAACGAGCCCTCAACCACTATCAGGGGATTCTTTTAAGCCAAGATATACCCGAAAATGTGTTTTGAGCCCGAAATGCCCAAATATGGCAATTTGGGCCCAGACCCCTCAAAAATCAAAGTTTAAACACAATTTTTCTCGTTGTAATAAGCTTAGTAATACGCTTCTAACGAGCCCTCAACCACTATCAGGGGATTCTTTTAAGCCAAGATATTGAGATATTTCCAATATTTCACCCTCTCAGCCCTCTGTGCATCGTGGTCAATTCGAATGCAGACAACAAGATCTTTTCAGGTTTGTCAGCAGATGGGCAGCAAGGCTTTGTGCCACTTTTAACTGCAGACATTGTCTTCTTTCCTTGTTCTTTACACTTTGAATGAGGTCTTGCCTCGACTTGGATGGTAGGCAGTATTGCAAATCCTGGTTTGCAAGTTGATGTCACAGGACCACTTGCACACACTTGTACTGCACACGATTTTGCCTTCTTGCGTTTGGTTTTCGGCATTACAAGAGGCTTTTTCTTGTCTGACGATGTCGGACATTTGCCAAGGACTACATCCTGGGGCCGTTCACTCACGTCACAGGTCTTACGCTTCTTCCTGTGCCAAAACCTCTTTTTTGTTGTTGCTCCCTTTGGTGGTTTGTCAACAGGACTGGAGCTGCGAGGAGTTAAATCACAAGAGGAGAAATGATTATGTATTCAATGAGTTAAATTTACACTCGCAAAAAGTTGAGGGTGAGACGAGGGATGTTTTCTTCTTTACACACTTGCACAAACATCCTATCAGCACTCCTAAATATTGTTCCGAAACATCAGGCATATGTTTTGATAACATCACACCTATCTGTTTTGTTAACATCACACCGATCTGTTTTGTTAACATCACAACTATCTGTATTGTTAACATCACACCTATCTGTTTTGTTAACATCACACCGATCTGTTTTGTTAACATCAGACCTATCTGTATTGTTAACATCACAACTATCTGTATTGTTAACATCACACCTATCTGTTTTGTTAACATCACACCTATCTGTTTTGTTAACATCAGATCTCTCTGTTTTGTTAACATCCGATCTCTCTGTTTTGTTAACATCACACCTATCTGTTTTGTTGACATCACACCTATCTGTTTTGTTGATATCACACCTATCTGTTTTGTTAACTTCAGATCTCTGTTTTGTTAACATCACACCTATCTGTTTTGTTGACATCACACCTATCTGTTTTGTTAACTTCAGATCTCTGTTTTGTTAACATCAGACCTATCTGTTTTGTTAACATCACACCGATCTGTTTTGTTAATTTCAGATCTCTCTGTTTTGTGAACATCAGACCTATCTGTTTTGTTAACATCACACCTATCTGTTTTGTTAACTTCAGATCTCTCTGTTTTGTTAACATCAGACCTATCTGTTTTGTTAACATCACACCTATCTGTTTTGTTAACTTCAGATCTCTGTTTTGTTAACATCAGACCTATCTGTTTGTTAACATTAAATTTACCTGTTCTATTAACATCACACCTATCTGTTTTGTCAACATCACACATCACACATCACACTTGGTAATCACCCTTGACTGTTCTTGTGTAAATGTTTGAATCAAATAACGATTTAATAAAACAACATTACATTTCCTGAGACAATTTCAATTATTGTATTGTCATCAGTTTCTCTGTTTTCTGAGTTCTCTCATGTGCTCGTTTACCTGATTGATAAACTCATTGTTTAACGACATACAGGAAAATGCTTCATGACTCATCCGAGATGCATTCACCTGTTAATTAAAGATTAATCAATAACCGATCAACTCATCCCCCCCCCCCCCCCAACGCGAGTTTACCTTTTTGAACGAAAAACACGACAGAAAGCACTTTTCACTTTCTTCCAAAGCCGCGACATGTTCTGGCGACTCAACGAGGGTTCGTTATTCGAGCACACCGTAAACCGTCATAACTTTATGACGTCTTCGTCTGGCGGGTTCTTCAAATAACACGCCGTATCTATGGCAACGTGGAGTTCTATAATTCAAATTTTTCACGTTATAATGTTTATATACTCCTCATCCACGTCTATAACATCACAAATTCCAATTATTATATTAAAAAACGTAAAAGGTTGTTCATCGTTTACCGCACCTCGGTGTTTGAACATTTTAATGTTCCTCGTTCGACGGAATGATACAAATGATCGTTTGAACATTTTAATGTTCCTCGTTCGACGGAATGATACAAATGATATCCCATAATATATGTTATATCATTATTTTGTATTCCCATTAACAAATGAGCATCATGAAGCGGTACGCGGTTCAAAACATTCCGACAGATTGCAGAGGGTTTGCTGAGTTTCCCATAATGCCGTGCGCGCCGCCATGTTGGTTGCGCTCACTTCTTTAGCAACGATGGCATCAGTCGCTCTGCAATCTATCACGTTTATCTCGTTATTGTGACTTACTGCAATAGAAGGTTATGCTAATTATTTGGCCTTTGTTAGGTCTTTAGCTTTTCTCGCTCGTTTAGTTTGTCGAATGCCGACCAATATGGCGCCGGCGCACTGCATCATGGGTACTGAAACGCTTCGATTTGGAATTTTCCCATTGCAATAGAAAAACCTTTAAATGATTCCACGTCTCGGAAGTCGGAATCCATGGCTTGTGAGAGACACGACCGTGGGACGAAGAGCGAAACCGTTTCATATCGACCTTCATTGCACTTGGATTGGGTTTCCCAGACACGTGACCACTAATCCTATCTTACAGGAAATCCAGGATCATTGCTCACCTCCAAATCGTCGTTCCCCTTTTTCCCGCCTGTGGAAGCTGTAGTAAGTTCAGGAATCTCCTTTAATCAAGCCGTTTATTAAAGACGATACCAAGCTCTCACAGAGCACACGGCCATCATGACGAGCCGCCATTAAGCACTGAAGCCACGCCCCCAGACGTCACTACCCAGTACGTAGTACCAATCACAACATCTCCCTTTCATTGAAATTATTATGTTTGTATGTAACTAAACACTACTAAACTAAATCAAAATAATAAACACAATCAGACACAACTTGAACCACATATAGATGGGATCTGGGGTTACTGTTATAAGTTTATAACTCTTAACCAAAATGTAATTACTGCTCAGTATGATTAGCTAAAACAGAGAAAACACAATCATTCCAATCAACGCATTGTCTCTGCACCAATATTACAAGGGCTGATTTCTGATGGTCGTTATTCACTATCACGATATCTCAATGGTTTTCGAATCACACGGCCTGATCTGGTCGAGTACGGAGAGTTGTCCGGCCTTGTCTCAGCACTCTCGTCATCCTTGGAGCTGGCGCAGCCATTAGTTTCCATTGCTGAAGCGTCGTTGTTGAAATGTACGTGTCGAGCAGTTGGTAGACTTTGATGTGTTGGTTGGGTCGGTTCGTCCTTCCACTTGGCGCCACAATCGGGTGGATGAAGTTCACGCAAGTGTGCCCTGGTTCTTCGAAGACGCGTCCCATTAGGCGTCTGTACTATATACGAGCGGGGTTCATTACAGCGGGCCACAACTTTCCCGGGGTACCATTGGTGCGTGTCCTTGTTCAGAATCCGAACCCGATGTCCAACAGCCAATTCAGGTAATTGCGGCCCAGCCGTTCTGTTGTATTGCTTCGCCATCTGGTCTCCACGTTCCTTCAATCGTTCCTGAATTTCCTGATGCCTTTGTTGTGCAGGAACCAACAGACGACTTGGTAGGTTGGTGCGTATGGGCCGGTTGAACAGCATTTCGCTTGGACTTGGGAGGTGGGAACCTACAGGTGTGCACCTCAGGTGTTGTAGTGCAATATCTATGTCACTCCCTGATCTAATACACTTTTTGATCATGTTCTTCACTGTTTGAACTTGTCTCTCAACCAATCCATTACTGCGTGGATACCTCGGCGATGTTGTCGTGTGTTTTACATTCCATTTGGTACACATATCATGGTACGGCTTACCCACATATTGAGATCCATTGTCCGATATGATCTCCAGAGGTGGGCCGAACATACTGAAACACTCAGATGTGGCCTTGGCTACTGCACTGCTCGTCGTGTATTCCATTCTCTTCACAACTGGGTACTTGGTGTAATAATCCGTCACCAAGAGGTAGGTCTGCCCGTGTAGCTCACACATATCACTAGCTACCTTTGTCCATGGTACCGCTGGTATCTCATGAGCTATCATAGCCTCACGCCTTTGTTCTGGTTGGTTCTCTTGACATGCCTTACATGTTCTGACAGCTCTCTCAATGTCCAGATATATACTTGGCCAGTAAACACATTCGCGTGCTAGACGTTTTGTCTTTTCGATCCCCATGTGCGCCTCATGGAGCTGGTCGAGGATATCCTTCCGTAGCTGCTCTGGAATTAGTACCTGTCGACCATTGAAGAGAACACCCCGTTACAAATACTAGACAACTCTTGTATGGTGCTGTTCTCTATTGCGTTCTCATCTTGTGTAATACTGCGCATTGTTATTTGCATATTCTGTATCTATTATCCTATTCTAATATCTACCATCGCTTTCTTTGTCTTGTAGATTGATTGTTCATCGTTGTTGCTAATAAACCTGCATTCAATTGATACATTCTTGTTTATGAACAATCAACTCATCTGAAGATGCCTGCTGCAGTCTGCCCCTTCCCGAGCTGTGTCTACGTTACTGACAGCACTGACAATGCCGTTGCTGCTATCCAGCTCTCCATCCACGCCATGACTCACACGTCCATTGCACCAGCCAAACCGGACAAAGTCAGCCGTCCTCGTATCCAAACCGGCGGTACCAGCGAAGATTGGCAATATTTCACCAGAAGATGGGATGGTTACAAGGCAGCGACCCAGATAATCGGCAATGATGTTCGCGTTCAACTCCTTGAATGTTGTGATGATAACCTACGACGTGACCTCCACCGCAGCAACCCATGCATTGAAATCAAGGACGAGGCAGCTATACTACAAGCTATTCGGTCCCTTGCTGTCCGAGAGGAGAATACTATGGTGTCCCGCGTCAACCTCCACAACATGCGACAGGACCGAGAAGAACCAATTCGTACCTACGCAGCCCGTCTGGCTGGTCAAGCTGAGATCTGCAAGTTTTCTGTTGTATGCTCATGCAATCCCCCTACTGATGTCAACTACACCAAGGACATGGTTCGCGATGTCCTATGTCGGGGACTCGCCGATCAAGATATACAACAGGACATTCTCGGCGATCAAAATCAGAACATGAGCTTGGAGGAAGTTCTCACTTTCGTAGAGGCCAAGGAAGCAGGGAAACGCTCCCAGAATGCCTTGCTCGATAGTGAAGGCGCTCATGGCGCAAGCCAATACAAAAACTGGAAGAACAAAAGAGCCCTGATCACTACCGACAAGCAGGCGGCCATTTGTAGTTATTGCGGCAAAACTGGTCATGGCAAACAGCCGAACATCGACCAAAGGCATCAATTCTGCAATGCCTACGGGAAAACATGCAGTAAATGCGCCACTCTCGGCCATTTTGCACATGTCTGCCGGGGAGGCACGAAAAAGGCGGACAACAAACCTATGGACAAATCAATGGATGCTCATGATGTGGAAGAAAGCAGCCAGGTCCACGATCTCCTCTGCTCTGTCACGGAACGAGAAACGGCCATTTGGAAGCCGCAAATTAAAAGGGCCATGGCCACCTTGTCAACTCCACTACACCTCGACCACCATATATTTGACCACCTCTCTGGCTGGACCAAGAAGAAGTCTCAACCACAGCCGTACATAACACTCATAGCACGGATCGATAAGGAAGCTTATGACCATTTCGGCCAGCCACTGTCATCCCGACCAAAATCGGCCAGGCTTCAGGCCATGGCCGACACTGGCTGTCAAAGCTGCCTCACAGGACTCAATATTTTCCACAAACTCGGGCTGCGTAATGAAGACCTGTTACCTGTCAACCTGAAGATGAATGCTGTTAACAGTGGAAGGGTCCGGATTATCGGCACCATGCTCCTACACCTGTCTGGTCGCACAGCCAATGGCGACATTATTGAAACCCGACAAATCTGCTACATCTCACCTGACACACGGAACATGTATCTCAGTCGTGAAGCATGCGTCGATCTAGGCCTCGTGTCTAGTAGCTTCCCAACCATTGGCGAATCCAACACAGTTGGTGCTGCAGTGGCAGCAGTTATCGATGCAAATTGTAACTGCCCGGAAAGATCGCTTCCCCCTACACTGCCTACATCTATCCCATTTCCGGCCACTGACGAGAACCGAGAGAGGCTGGAGAAATGCCTACTGGAGTACTACAAAAGCAGCACATTCAATGTCTGCGAACACCAGCCACTACCCCACATGGAAGGTCCGCCTCTCACACTGATGGTTGACCCCGAGGCAACACCAAAAGCGGTGCACACCCCAGTGCCTGTCCCCTTACACTGGCAGGCAGAAGTCAAGGCTGGTATCGATCGCGACATCAAGTTAGGGGTTCTGGAACCGGTGCCAATTGGTGAACCAGTGACATGGTGCAGCAGAATGGTCGTCTGTCCAAAGAAGGATGGGACCCCACGGAGGACAGTTGATCTGCAACCACTGAATGCGCACTGCACACGTGAGACCCACCACACCCAGTCACCCTTCCATCAAGCAATGGCGGTGCCACATAACACCAAAAAGACGGTAACAGACGCCTGGAATGGCTATCACAGCGTCCCAATCAGAGAATGTGACCGCCATCTGACAACGTTCATCACACCATGGGGCCGATACCGTTACTGCACCACTCCCCAAGGTTACATCGCTTCAGGTGATGGATACTCCAGACGATTTGACGAAATTGTATCGGACTTCAAAAACAAGTCCAAATGTATTGATGATACCATCATGTGGAGCGACACATTGGAAGAGAGCTTTTTTCAGACATGCAACTGGCTCGACCTGTGCGGCCGTAATGGGATTACGCAAAATCCGACGAAATTCCATTTTGGTCAGGACACGGTCGAATTCGCTGGATTCGAGATCACCATGGACAGTGTACGACCATGCCAAAGGTATCTCCAAGCGATACAGGACTTCCCCACACCAAAAACAATGACTGATATCCGCTCCTGGTTTGGGCTAGTCAATCAGGTAACATACTGCTTCAGCATGACCGAGAAGATGCGACCTTTTCGGGTCCTGAAGAGGGACGACAAGTCCTTCATCATCGGCAAGCCGGACCGCATCTCCGTGGCCCGCATCAAGCCGGCCCATTTGGACCTCGACCAACCTCCACGGTTGGCCCTTCCTCCACGACGGGGCCGTCCCCCGTCAACCAAGCCCCCCGCCCGACCATCCACCGCCACGCCACCTACCACCCCCACACGAATCGCCAGGGGTCGTTTCGGCCGGGTCATCAAGACCCCCCTCAAACTGACTCTCCCAGTGCATGTTAATTCTGGGGGGGGGGGGGGGGTGCATGTAGCGTTTACCGGAAGCATGACATAATCACCTTGCACCGGCCGATGACGCAACTGGCGAGGGGTCGCTTGTCCGGACTCGCCCGGGCGTGTCCAGACTTGCCTTTCCTGGGTGAACACTTGGCTTACCTATTTGCATACCACGCCCCGCCTGAGAGGCGTGGCTTTTGTGTGTTGAACTTTACTTATAAATTGCCGCCCGTTCGATGGGCTGATTCAGTGCTTTTGAGTTCTTTCGAGTTGAGCTAAAATAAATAGCTCAGTGAAACTTCGTTCCTGGTGTCGTCCATTTTGTCCGGCTTTATTGTGCGAGCATAGCTCCCACAATGTAATATAACAAATATCATGAAACATTTACATTTTGTAGTCCATTGTATAATTGAAATAAACATAAATGCAAATTTCGCATATGGAAAAAGTAAGTACACCCCTACATTTATCACTACTTTAAATACCTAAAATTAGAATGAGGTGCACCAGCTCAGGTGCAAATGATTAGAACATCGTTAGAGAGGATCTTGGAGGAACCTGTCTTATTTGAACCTCAGACCTTTAGTTTGGTTTGCTCTTTGTTGTTGAAGTGTGCAGCGTCACTTGTTCAGGCCAGGCCGCCCCAGCAAATTCAGCCCGAGAGCAGACCGCAAGATGCTGAAAGAAGTCTCTAAGAACCCCAGAATGTCATCACGGGACCTACAAGTAGCTCTTGCCACTGTTGATGTCAAAGTGCACAAGTCTACCATTAGAAAGAGGCTGCACAAATTTGATCTACATGGGAGGTGTGCCAGGAGGAAACCATTGCTGTCCAGAAAGAACATCAGGGAAAGACTAAAGTTTGCCAATGAACACCAAGGCAAAGACCAGCACTTCTGGAACAATGTGCTCTGGACAGATGAGTCAAAGGTAGAGCTATTTGACCACAGTACCAGAAGACATGTTTGGCGAAAACCAAAGACAGCATTTGACCACAAGAACCTGATACCAACTGTAAAGCATGGTGGTGGAAATATTATGGTTTGGGGCAGCTTTGCTGCATCAGGGCCTGGGCAGCTCACCATCCTATAATCCACTATGAATTCTTCATTATACCAGAGGGTGCTTGAGGATAATGTGAAGCCATCTGTCGGAAAGTTGAAGCTCAACCGAAGGTGAACCTTGCAACATGACAATGACCCTAAACATACCAGTAAATCCACCAAGGAATGGCTGAAAAGAAAGAAATGGAGGGTTCTGGAATGGCCAAGTCAAAGCCCGGATCTAAATCCCATCGAGATGTTGTGGGGGGATTTGAAACGAGCTGTGCATGCAAGAAACCACTCAAACATCGCACAGCTGAAAGAATTCTGCATGGAGGAGTGGGCAAAAATTCCCCCCAGTCTATGTCAGAGACTGGTAGACAGTTATAAGAAACGCCTACTTGAGGTTGTTTCTGCCAAAGGGGGAAATACCACCTATTCGAGCCAAGGGTGTACTTACTTTTTCCACGTGCGAAATTTGCATTTATATTTATTTAAATTATACAATGGACTACAAAATGTAAATGTTTCATGATATTTGTTATATTATATCACCTTTATCTCTCAATATTGTTGAAATGAAGATCAAATAGCTGTATGTTGAAATATGTTGAAAAAGTCAAACCTTTACATGGGGTGTACTTACTTTTTCACGTGACTGTATATACACACATATACATACACACCCATATATACACACACATGCACACACACACACACACACACACACACACATACATACACGCACACACACACACACACACACACACACACACACACACACACACAGGAGAGTGGGTCAAACACACACACGGAAACTCATGTGAAAACAATTTTTTTAAAATTAAATTAAATTGAAATAAAGATTTCACGATTTTAAAAAAATTGAATAAAGATTTCACGATTTTAGTTCCTGTAGCTATGAAACGCATTTTATTTGGGTGGTTTATAATCGCTCCGAACGAAACAGGCATTACCTCGTTTCCTTTGCTCGAGTTGTTCTAAAAGTAATTCATGATCGAACACGTGTTGATTGAGTCTTAAAATGCACATCCGATCCACGGACGAATATAAAAAACCTGGACCCGCAATGCGTCTATAGCTCCCACGCGAGCTAATGAAGTCACCTGAAGCAGTCTGGCGGCCATGTTGGTGTGACACTCCCGCCGCCCCGCGAAACTTGAAACAAGTCAGTTTGTTCATCAGGTGTTCAACGTACTTTGACATATTTTGTGTGTTTGTAGTATGAAGGTAGTAAGTATGTAGATAGTAAGTATTAAAGTAGTAAGTATTAAGGTAGTATGTAGTATGAAGGTAGTATGTAGTACCGTATGAAGGTCGTATGTAGTATGAAGGTAGTAAGTATGTAGATAGTAAGTATTAAGGTATTAAGTATTAAGGTAGTGTGTAGTATGAAGGTAGTATGTAGTATGAAGGTACCGTAGTAAGTATGAAGGTAGTATGTAGTACCGTATGAAGGTCGTATGTAGTATGAAGGTAGTAAGTATTAAGGTAGTCTGTATTAAGGTAGTGTGTAGTATGAAGGTAGTATGTAGTATGAAGGTACCGTAGTAAGTATGAAGGTAGTAAGTATGTAGATAGTACGTATTAAGGTAGTATGTAGTATTAAGGTAGTATGTCGTATTAAGGTAGTATGTAGTATGAAGGTAGTAAGTATGTAGATAGTAAGTATGTAGATAGTAAGTATGTATGTAGTAAGTATTATGTAGCATGTATGTAAGTAGTATTATGTAGTGGTATTAGTATTAGTGGTATGTAGGTATTATGTATGTAGGTGGTATGTGTGTAGGTAGTATGTTTGTAGGTAGTATGTTTATAGGTAGTAAGTATGTAGGTAGTATGTATGTAGGTAGTAGTAGTATGTTGTGGTAGTATGAAGTGGTAGTAGTAGTATGTTGTAGTGGTAGTAGTAGTAGTTGTGCCAAGTTGTCAAAGTAGTATGTAGTATGTAGTCGTAGTAGTAGTTGTAGTAGTAGTAGTAGTATGTTGTAGTAGTAGTAGTATGTTGCAGTAGTAGTAGTATGTTGTAGTGGTAGTATGTTGTAGTAGTATGTAGTATGCTGCAGTAGTATGTTGTAGTAGCATGTTGTAGTAGAATGTTGTAGTTGTAGTAGTATGTGGTATGTTGTAGTAGAATGTTGTAGTTGTAGTAGTAGTAGTAGTATGTTGTAGTCGTAGTAGTATGTCGTACTGTTGTAGTAGTAGTAGTAGCATGTTGTAGTTGTAGTAGTATGTAGTATGTTGTAGTAGCATGTTGTAGTAGTAGTAGTAGTAGTAGTATGTAGTATGTTGTAGTTGTAGTAGTATGTTGTAGTAGTAGTATGTTGTAGTGGTAGTATGTTGTAGTAGTAGTATGTTGTAGTAGCATGTTGTAGTTGTATGTAGTATGTTGTAATAGTAGTTTGTTGTAGTAATAGTATGTTGTAGTCATCCTATGTTTTAGTACTTTAGGAGAGAGAAAATTTTCTGATTATTCTTTGCACATAACCTTATCAATGAAAAATTAAGGGACAGCACAAAAATTATGCAATGGGCTTATAATCAGAGTAAACCAAAATAAAGTGAGTGACAGTGATACAAATTGGATGCAATAATTAATTAGATTAGAATTTATTCAGCCAACTCATATGATTCGAGAACCAAACCATTTAAAATGAGAGTAGCAGTATCTGCCAACATACATGTACTTTTAAAGTTGACGAGGTCAGGTTCAAGTTCGACCTGTGTCAGATCAGCACTCGGTTCGAGCGTAATCATCCACAAAATCACAGTTTTTTTCAATAATTCACTTGGAAATGGAATAAATGTCACCTCAACGATTTTGCATTACTCACGATGTCTGACTCCAGGGCAGGAAACTGATTAATTTGCTCGAAATCGTCGAATATTTTGAAGAAAATTTGCTTCCCTGACCCATGCATCCACGTTATCACGTTGGTTTGTCTACAAGCGAGTGTCACACAAACATGGCCGCCGACCGACTCGCTCTGACTTCAGCCAAGCAGGCGCATTGCGGGTCCAGGTTTTTTATATACGTCCGTGATCCGATCATACAGACATTTTAAAACTTTAATGTGTCGATAACTTTTCGCTTTACAAAGTAAAAGTAGATTAAAACCAAACGTTATTAATAAATATTGTATTCCATAGTTAGTTTACATAATTATGTACATTTTTGAAGTCCTGTATTGTTTAATTCCATGGTTGGAAAAGAGTCGACTCGCTTAAAACAAACTCTGTGTGTACACCCCAGGGATATGGAAAAATATAATTACACTTCGGTTGGATCCCGAACTTCAGTATTCAGTCGCGTTATTTTTACTAAGTGATAATTTAAATAATGAAGTCCTGGGAACGTTCTCTCCTCTCTCCTTCCCCTCTCTCCTTCCCCTCTCCCATTCACTGCTGTCATTCTCCTCTCTCTCTCTCCTTCACCGTGCCGACGTAACAGTCGACACATTCAAAACGGCTGTTGGAATACATGTCGCCCATTTTCTCAACTTTAGCTGAAACTGAGACTTGAACCATCCCAGCGACTGTGATGGTGAATTAGTCGAGATAAAGCCGTGAGGGAGACTCAATGAATGGGCTTTATGTTACAGGCCTTTGAAAATGCATTTTGTTCCAGAAACGGTATCTTTCAAGGGATTTTATTCCTGTTTTTTTCCCGAGTCTAAAACTATGTTAGCGACTGTGAAAAATGCAATGATAGATCGAATTAGAGTTGAAATAAAACTGTTGCGGGAGAGCAAGACAGCACGGGCCAAACTAAACATGCGAGTTAATAAATGGTGGTGATTTGTTTTCGAAGCCCCTCCCTGAATGGGTGGCCCTACTCTCTCAACGGAGTAAACCACACCCCCGGACAGACAGAATTACCGTAGCCTATTATAATATAGACTAGTGGGGTCACCCATGGGAATCCCATGGGCATGGACGTGTGTGGCATTTGGACATCTTGATTTAGATGCTACACATTAAATTTTACAAAATGGTTACTGGCAATTCATCAGATCCAGAAATGGTGTAATGAACACAATTTATTTATTTCACATAATATGTGACCCCTCACTCCTCTCCACCTGACACTCACCTCTCTCCACCCTCACGCCTCTCCAATCCCACGTCTCCTCACACTGCCCTCCAATACCTCCTCACACTCCTCTCCAATACTTCCTCACACTCCTCTCCAATCCCTCACACTCCTCTCCAATCCCTCACACTCCTCTCAAATCCCTCACACTCCTCTCCAATCCCTCACACTCCTCTCCAATCCCTCACACTCCTCTCCAATCCCTCACACTCCTCTCCAATCCCTCACACTCCCCTCCAATCCCTCACACTCCCCTCCAATCCCTCACACTCCCCTCCAATCCCTCACACTCCTCTCCAATCCCTCACACTCCTCTCCAATCCCTCACACTCCTCTCCAATCCCTCACACTCCTCTCCAATCCCTCACACTCCTCTCCAATCCCGCCTCACTCGCCTCTCCAATCGCTCCTCACTCGCCTCTCCAATCGCCCCTCACTCTCCTCTCCAATCGGCCCTCACTCTCCAACCCCTAGCCCCTCTCCAACCCCTATCCCCTCTCCAACTCCTCACACTCCTCTCAAATACCTCCTCACACTCCTCTCCAATACCTCCTCACACTCCTCTCCAATACCTCCTCACACTCCTCTCCAATCGCTCCTCACTCGCCTCTCCAATTGCTCCTCACTCACCTCTCCAATCGCTCGTAACTCTCCAACCCCTCGCTCCTCTCCAACCCCTCACTCCTCTCCAACCCCTCGCTCCTCTCTCTCCAACCCCTTGCTCCTCTCTCCAACCCCTCGCTCCTCTCTCTCCAACCCCTTGCTCCTCTCTCCAACCCCTTGCTCCTCTCTCCAACCCCTCGCTCCTCTCCAACCCCTAGCTCAACAACCCCTAGCTCCTCTCCAACCCCACTCCTCTCCAACCCCTCGCTCCTCTCCAACCCCTAGCTCAACAACCCCTAGCTCCTCTCCAACCCCACTCCTCTCCAACCCCTCACTCCTCTCCAACCCCTCGCTCCTCTCTCTCCAACCCCTTGCTCCTCTCTCCAACCCCTCGCTCCTCTCTCTCCAACCCCTTGCTCCTCTCTCCAACCCCTTGCTCCTCTCTCCAACCCCTCGCTCCTCTCCAACCCCTAGCTCAACAACCCCACTCCTCTCCAACCCCACTCCTCTCCAACCCCTTGCTCCTCTCTCCAACCCCTCGCTCCTCTCTCTCCAACCCCTTGCTCCTCTCTCCAACCCCTCGCTCCTCTCCAACCCCTAGCTCAACAATCCCTAGCTCCTCTCCAACCCCACTCCTCTCCAACCCCTCGCTCCTCTCCAACCCCTCGCTGGAATGAATGCCAGTTTAAACAGGATTACCTTTACTTCCGTATAATAATGATGAATGAAATAATAACGAAGAAATATCTGTCGGCAATTTCCCGTCTGTGGCGATACGTGAACGAAGCCATGCGCCTCTCTCCACATTATTGTGACGACATATAAATTAAATATTTAATCGTGACGATTGTCATCAAATGGAAAAATCCACCACGAATTTTTAATATATCTCGCCATTTTCCCATCTGTTATTTTAGGCGGTGTATGACCGACCGTGCCGCGATTTAAAAAAAAAATAGTGGGGTCACCCGTGGAAATCCCACGGGCATGGACGTGTGTGACATTCAACATATTGAGTTCGATGCTGCACATAAATTTTTACCAAATGGTTACTGGCAATTCATCAGATCCAGAAATGGTGTAATGAACACAATTGATTTATTTCACATAATATGTGACCCCTCACTCCTCTCCACCTGACAATCTCCTCTCTCCACCCTCATGCCTCTCCAAACCCACTCCTCCTCACATGCCTCTCCAATACCTCCTCACACTCCTCTCCAATATCTCCTCACAGTCCTCTCCATTACCTCCTCACACTCCCCTCCAATACCTCCTCACACTCCTCTGCAATTCCTCACACTCCTCTCCAAAACCTCCTCACACTCCTCTCCAATCGCTCCTCAGTCGCCTTTCCAATCGCGCCTCACTTGCCTCTCCAATCGCTCCTCATTCTCCTCTCCAATCGCTCCTCACTCGCCTCTCCAATACCTCCTCACACTCCTCTCCAATACCGCCTCACACTCCTCTCCAATGCCTCCTCACACTCCTCTCCAATACCTCCTCACACTCCTCTCCAATACCTCCTCACACACCTCTCCAACCCCTCACACTCCTCTCCAATCCCTCACACTCCTCTCCAATACCTCCTCACACTCCTCTCCAATACCTCCTCACACTCCTCTCCAATACCTCCTCACACTCCTCTCCAATCGCGCCTCACTCACCTTTCCAATCGCGCCTCACTCGCCTCTCCAATCGCTCCTCACTCGCCTCTCCAATCACTCCTCACTCGCCTCTCCAATCGCTCCTCACTCGCCTCTCCAATCACTCCTCACTCGCCTCTCCAATCGCTCCTCACTCTCCTCTCCAATCGGCTTTTTCCCGTCTCGTGTCTCTCGTTTTTCTCCCGTCTAGTTCTTTTTCTTGCTGCATCATGTTCAAGTTTGCATTGACGTTCGTCGACGGACTCGTTCACCCATCTCATTCGTTTTCTTGCTGCAGCCTGTTCAAGTCTGCATTCTTCATCGATCGTCTCATTCATTTTGGAAATGGAAGTTTCCACGCAATGCATGAATTGTCTCGATCCTCAAGAGGAAGTGTCTCGTAATCATCAAATGACAAATAAATTACATTGTGAAAATTAAAGATTTCAAATAAACCTATTTAAAGTGTATGCGCACATAAATAACAAAAAAAACGAAGAAATATCTCTCGGTAATTTCCTGAAACATATTTTACTTCCGGATAATAATGTTGAATTTTTTTTTTTTTTTTTTTGTATACAAGATCGAGGCTCATGAAAGAGCTAACATTAATCACACAAAAAGACAAACCGACACACAAAACACAAAAAACAAGGGGAGCGGCAGACAAGATGGGGAGAGAGGGGGAAGGACACAAACACAACATTTGAGAGCAGGGACATCGGGAGGACTTGGGGGGAGGTGGGAGAGGAATAAAACATATGAACACTGCAAGGACTCTGGGGTGAATTACCGGGGGTAGAAAAGATCAAGGTTTTCGATGGGGGAAGATAAGAGATGGTGGTGAACAGCTGTTTTAAAGACCTGGAGGGAGGAGTGGGATTGAAGGGAGTGGGGGAGTTTGTTCCAGAGGCGGGAGAAAAGGGGAATGAAAGAGTGAAGGTGAGCAGAGAGCCTAGACTTTGGCAGTTTAACCATAAGAGGGTTGCAGGCAGATCTTGTGCGACCTGAAGGAATATTGGGGGGACAGAGCACAGAGAGAGCTGGGGGAGCAAGGCCGGAGAGGAGTCGGTAGAAGACAGAGACCACCAACCTGCCTGCGGTGAGTGAGTGAAAGGCCCTCGGAGTTGACTACATCGCAGGAGATTCCAATGATTCTGAAAGCTTTGGCCTCAACAGCGTGAAGCCGAGCAAGGTGTGAGGCAGGAGCACCAGCCCAGAGGGGGGAACAGTATTCCATTGAGCTGCGGATGAAAGCCTTGTATGTGGTGAGGAGCTCAGGTGTGCCAAGGAAGGACTTCGCACGACGGAGGATGCCCAGTCGGCGACTGGCTTTGGAGGCCAGCTTGGAAATGTGGTTTTCCCAAGAAAGATCATGGCAGATAGTGAGACCCAAAAGCTTGAGCGACAGAACTTCTTGGAGAGGATTGTTGAGAAAGTAGATGGGAGGGTTGTCCAGTCGGTCCTTTCGGAGAGACATTGTAAGAGTGTGAGATTTGTCAGGATTGAAAGACATGTTCCACTTGTTTGACCAGTCTGTGATTTTGTCCAGGTCTGCAAAGAGTGAGGAGGCTGCAGACTGCCGCTCTGAGGGATGAGGAATGGAGCGGCAGATAGTGGAGTCATCAGCAAAGCGATAGAGAGGATTTTCCAGAGAGTCGGAGAGGTCATTGATGAAGACCAGAAATAGCACAGGGCCCAGAACACTGCCTTGGGGAACTCCAGCCAGAACAGGAAGGGAAGATGAGAGAAATCCATTCAGGGCCACACGTTGCCTACGACCAGAGAGGAAATCCGCAAGCCATGAGTGGAGATTTCCCTGAATACCATAGGAGGTGAGTTTGGTGAGCAGAGCTGGGTACCAGACCGTATCGAAGGCACGTGATATGTCAAGTGAGACAGCTCTGATTTCCTGTTTGGCATTGAGGACCTCCATCCATTGTTGAGACAGCAGAAGCAACATGTCCAGAGTAGAATGACCTGGTCTGAATCCAAATTGATGATCAGAGATCAAGCCATTGGAGAAGAGGAAGGATTTGATATCTGAAGCAATGATGGATTCCATGACTTTGCTGATAATTGGGAGCAGGCTGATTGGTCTGTAGTTGCAAGGATCTGTTTTTGCACCTTTTTTGTGTAAAGCGGTAATGTTTGCTGATTTCCAAGATGCTGGCAGATGACCTTGAGCAAAAGAGAGGGTGAAAAGAACAGAGAGAGGGTGAGATAGAGCGGCAGAGCAGGATTTTAGGACACGAGGGTTGATGCCATCTGGTCCAGTTGCAGAATCAGAGTCGAGGTTTGATAAAAACTTCTCCACCTTGTCAGGAGAGAAGGACACAGAGTCCAGGAGCAGTTGGGTACGACTGGGAAAGGTGGGAACAGAGAGAGATGGGTTTGGGACACAAGATTTTGAGGCAAACACAGAGTTGAGGCATTCGGCTTTGTCACGTGCGGTGTCAACTGTGTAGCCATTTGAGGTAAGGGAGGGGATGGAGGGGGAACAAACACCAGAAACGGATTTGACCAGATGCCACCAGGATTTGGAGGAAGGAGACAGGTTTGAGAGTTCAATCGTGAGTGTGGAGAGATAGTGCTTCCTGGCACTCCTGAGGGTAGAAACACACTTGTTTCGAGCTTGGTGGAAGGAACTGAGATTGCCTTCAGTTGGATTTGCCTTCCAAGACGCAAAGGTAAGTTGTTTCAGGGCAACTGCCTCACCACAAGATTCAGTGTACCATGGACGGGAGGAAGGGTAAGACAACTGAAGACGAGATGGGATAAATCTGTGCATGAGAGAGAGCAGTTTGCTTTGGAAGAATTCCCAGGAAGAATTGATGTCAGAGGCATTAGAGATGGGAGACCAGTCCAGTTGATTGATGGCTGCTTGCAGACCGTGCCAGTCGGCCTGAGTGAAATGCCAGACTCGTCGGCGCTGAGGAGGCTCTCTGAGAATGGCCAGTGAGATGTCCACTTTAACAAGCACATGATCAGAAGAACCGATTGGAGCAGAAGAAGAGCAGCAGACATTTGCAGGGAAGTTAGTCATAACCAAGTCCAGAAGAGTAGATACTCCATTGACTGAGATCCGGGTCGGGAAATTGACAGATTGTGTCAGTCCCAATGAGTCGCAGAAGTCCTTTGCTGAGGTGCCATGGCTGGTGAGAGATGAACCCACACCCAGCCAGCTGGCATGATGACAGTTGAAGTCGCCACATATGAGGAAGAGAGAGTTTGGATGAGTTGATAGAAGTTGGTCCATGTTGTCCGACAGAGAAATGTAAATGGAGTCATCACTGTTTGGAGGACGGTACAGAACACATATGAACAAAAGGTGGGAGCGGAGAGGAAGCCGTAGCCAGAGGTACTCCTGTGGGTGGGGTGAAGAGAGGGCAGTGCAGGGAGAGTGAGGAAGAGTTTTTGATAAAGATAGCCACCCCACCACCAGGACGAGGATCAGGTCTATCGTACCGGAGGAGGGAGTAACCAGGAAGAGATATTAAGGAATCAGAGACATCTTGAAGGAGGAAAGTTTCTGTTAAGCAGATCAAGTCTGGATTTTCAGAAGCAACCTGAATGGAGAGATCAATCAGGTTTGAGCGAAGGCCCCGGATGTTTGAGGTCCACACCGTTAGTGAGGAGAGAGGGGGAGCATCGGGTGCAGGACAGGGGAGGGGAGGGGTAGGGTCAGATGAAGGGTGAGAGGGGGATGTAGGAAGAGCAGTTGATAGTGTGTCAGAGATTACAGAAGAGTTACAAGAAAGGGAAGGATGAGGAGGACGAAAGGTTTGATGGTGATGGAATGAGGCACAGTGAGAGTTTGTTTGAGGGGGGGGGCAGAGGAAAGTAGAAGGTTGGGGGAGGTGGAGGTATGACATAGGAGGGAGAGGAAGTGGGGAGGAGGCAGCTTTGAGAAGGAGGTGCGAGGAGGGAGAATTTGGGAGGGATGGTTGGGGGGGAGATTTGAAGGGGAGGGGCAAGGGGGGAGTTTAGAAAGTGGATGATTAATGAAAGATGAACATATATAACAAATTGGGTTTGTTGTGATTTTCAAGTTAGCGATTCGTTTAATGAAATAAGAACGAAGAAATATATGTCGTTTTTGTGATGACTGTCATCAAAAGTAAAAGTAATATATCTTAACGTAAAAGAAAAAGCGAATTTTAAATATATGTCGACATTTTCCCCGACTGTTATTTTAGACGGTGTATTTTCGTGCATCATCGTGGCGCGATTTTAAAAAATATATCTAGGCAATTTCCCGTGTCTGCGTGAATGTTCTCAATTATTTCTGACACCGAGTCGAAAACCATCGATAAAAATTAAATCAAATGGTGAATTTGAGATAAAATCGTGAGGGTGACTCAATGAATGGGCTTTATTTTACAGGCCTTTGAGAAATCATTTCGTTCTATAAACGGAAACTTTCATGGGATTCTCTTCCCATTTTTTTTTCAACCGAGTCTAAAACTATGTTAGCGACTGTTAAAAATGAAATGATATATCGAATTAGAGTTGAAATAAACCTGTGTGAGAGAGAAAGACAGCATGGGCCTAACTAAACAGGCCTCAAAG